>NC_067137.1:22741433-23041433 GCF_903995435.1 Acomys russatus
GTGTGGGCTAGACTGAAATTTCGATGAAGTGAACAGAAGGAAGCAACATTGTATGATTTCAGACATGAGCCCATCAAAGGTGACGTTGGGGCTTTCTTCCCTCCTATATCCCCTACGCCCCTTCCCTCTCCTCCCCGCCTCTCCCCTCTCCTCCTCAATCAGGTGCTGGGTTGTTAAAACAATTAAACTGCTGATGGAGAGGCTCATGTGGTTGGGCTTCTTGTCAACAACCACAAGACACCCTGACATAAGACATCCTGAAAATGGGTCCTCTCATCCTAAAAACCTTCAAATGACTAAAAGTGTCTGCCATGAAACCTGACTGCAACCACATGAAAGACATACATGGAACATGGCAGCTAACCTAGAACAGTGAGGTTGTGATAAATACACATAGTTTTAAGCCAGGAAGTTATAAATTAAAGTATACCAATAAATATATAAAGTATACCAATAAATAACTGATATACTGCTTACTGGTAAATATTAACAGATATACTTCTTTGCGATTACATTCCTAAACATATACTAAAGAATAAACAGATTTTTAATTTTTGAATTGATGGTAGGACTGATAAGCACAGTGAAAACAGACCTCGCTCATTCTATTTAGGTGTGTGTGTGCACGCGCACGTGCATGCATATCAAGTGCAGTCCCCAACTCATTCTCAGTTTGATAATTAGATGTGTGGGTGGATTCCTTTCCAAGGATGCCCTTGAAGCATGTTTCTTACAATAATACAGCTTTCACGGCACTGGGCTTCTCAGGCAACATTAGGCAGTGGAAATAAAAATGATATATAGTTCCTTAAAAACCTATACATTCAGTGCTTTATTGCCTTTTTAAAACATCATTCTGCATCTGGGCCCAGTGGTATACACCTTTCCTAGCACTCAGGAGGCAGAAGCACCGGTGGATCTCTAAGTTCAGGGCCAGCCCAGTCTGCATAGTTGTAGGCTAGCCCAGGGTTACGGAGTGGGGCTCTGTCTCAAAAATAAAAACAAGACAAAGAAACCGCTTACCTTTTATTGTAAAACAAAAACAGTTATGAGGAATTATTTTAAATGCAGCCTATTGAATTAGTAAAACACAAACATCCTTGGAAAGCACCACCCAAATCAAGGATCTTGGCCAGCTGCAGCAGCAGTGTGTGAGTGTGCAATGGATTTTCCCATCCCTGACCTGAGAAAGGAAAGAACCAGACTATCTCAACTGAAAAAAAACAAAGTGGGGGAGTAAAGCTGAACCTGTGGTGGGAAGAATTCTTACAGCTGGAATTTTATTAGTTGGGTTCCTAAGGCTGCCAGCTGCTAACATATATGGGGGAGGAGCCAGAGCCATATACACCACACATGAATGGAAAACTCCCAGTGTACATCTATTATCTTTTTAAAAAAATAATTTAAAGGCAAGAATATAATTTCCAAATGGAAAAGTGTGATGGTAGCAGCAATACTTACAAACTAGTCAGCACTTATGCTTTGTAGGTTTTAATTTTGCATGGTTTTATGTCTCACTGTCTAGTGAAATTGAACTGCCTTAATGTACTATGTTACTGTCAAATACAAAAGCTTTTGCTAGTGTATTAATGAAGTAAATAAAGTTGAACTTTTAGCTCTGTGTTATCAAGTATCAATGGTTTAACTCCAAGTATAGATTGCTTGAGGGCCCTAACATAAAATGTCAGTCTCATGCGTGATACTCACAGCATATGGGTCTTGTTCTATGGATCAATTGTCAGCTTAATATTAGAGCACTTGAATCGTTCAAAAGGATGATTCTAAAAAATGGTGAACAGTAGCCTTGTGGTGATGCAACATCAGACATGGTAACAAGAAGACTGAATCATTCTAAGGTGATTCTAAGTCCTTGCCTAATGCTATTCAGCTTGGAAAACAGATCTTGCACAGCCTTAATGAGGCTTGTGAGGCTTGCTCTTTCGTGATAAAATAGTTAAGAGGTGCTAGTAAAGTTTTTTGGACAGTCTGTAATATACTTCAAGTGAATCAGCTCCAATTACCCCACCTTGTCTACAAGACAACAGAGGCACATAACCACAGACACAGAGCGCTGACCTGGGGTGCCACTCACCGTCAAGTGACTTACAGCACACACTTAGAATGAGCAGGAGTAAATTTGCTTATGACACTACTATTGGATCCTGACCAAAAAAAAAAAAAAAAAAATCCCCGTATGAAGTAAGTATTTTCATTATTTCGTTGTGGAACAGTGCTAGGAACTGCCTTCCACTCCTTCACACAAAGAAGCTGCGTCTGTTCTAAAGGACCTTCTGAGGCAAATGCCTGTGTACAGAAAGCCTGGACTAAGGCCACCTTTGGGTTGGAATCCAGGCCATACCACACTTGTAATACACAGATAGAATAATCTTGGGTAACCATCCTGGTGAACACGTGCTCTGAGCTTATTTATCTTATTTTTAATATGTGCTTTAATGTTTTGAAGATATATATCAATAAAACACTAAAACGTTTTTTTCTTTGCTACTTTCTTAATGTGGCCTCCAGCAGTTGTTAAAATACATTAAGTGGCTTGTATTTTAGTCTGCTCTATGATGATGTGTTGCTGTGTTGTTTCTACTGTATAGCTGTGCACAGTCCTAAAGCAAGTTTCTTTAGCATGACAACATCTTGGGGGAAGAAAAATGGTTTTCTCCTCCTACTTTAGTTTCCAAATGTACTATAAAGACTCTGACTAGTGAAGACGAGATCACCTAACCTATTCTAGGTATTAAGGCAACTGTGCTGGCCAGGCCTACTAGAACTGTGGGAACAAGAAAGAGAAAATATCTGGGCATAGAATACTAGCAGTAATGTCTGTCTGTCTGTCTGTCTTCCAGTGGTGAGATTCATCCCATGGCCTCACACATGTGAGGAAAATACTCTTCCGCTGATCTACACAGCTCCACCATTGGGCACAATATACTATCACAAGAACAAGGGAAGAGAGATGGAAGGCAGATCAAGACAAGCATCCACTATGCCACAGGGATACGCAGAACCTCCATCTAACAGTGGCAAGACTGACCCAAGTCCCTGTCTCAGTGTTAGCAGTGACAATAAACCACATAGCCCTGACTAAATGAGGTTGCTGAGTCATGACCCAGAATGGCAGGCACGAGATACCCACGGGACAAGTACTTGAGATTTCTACACTTGAACATGCAATCAAATGTGGCTAATCCAAGGATGTTTGCTAAGCCCTGAGCCTGGCCACTCATGAGGAATGCTGATTTCAAAGAGCAAGTCAAGAAGACACTGGCCTTACTCTACATTGGCATAAGATGGCAACACTGAAACCTCTGGCCTACGTACTGTCATTATTAAGCATGTAACAAGTCTGGAAATACTTAGAGTTTCCATCTAACACACTAAATTATACAGGAAAACATCCATAGCAATGGTTCTCAAGCTGCTCAGAACACACCCTAACAAGGGCTGAAAACCTCACAGAACTCTTGGTTAGGTGTTATCTGGGTTGGTATAGACTTTCTGTTTTGTTTTGTTCTGTTCTGCTTTGTTTTGGGGTAGTTTATTGGTTGACTGCTTCCTTGCTTAGTTGGTTGGTGGACTAGTTTTAGACAGGGTCTCACTAAGGAACCCTGATTGGCCTTGAAGTCACTATGTAGACCAGGCTGCCCTGGAAATCACAGACTCTACCTGCCTCTGCCTCTCAAGCCATGATGCTTGGCTACTAACAACTAACTTTTTGGCATATACTATATTCAGATTTTAATGTATAGACTGGGCCTAGATCCACCTACACATATGTAGCATATGTGTAGCAAGTCTACCTATGGGTCCCCTAACAACAGGAGTAGGGGCTGTCTGTCACTCTGCTGCCTGCCACTGGATCTATTTTCCCTAGCTGAGCTGCCTTGTCAGGTCCCAGTGAGAGAGAATGTGCTTATTTCTGCTGCAACATGAGGTGCCAGGTGGGTTGACACCCCTTGAGGGCCTCCCCTTCTTTAAGAAGGAGGTAGGGGAAAGGAGGTAGAGTGTGAGAGTAGGGCTGGGAAGGGACTGCAATCAGGCTGTAAAGTGGTTAAAAAAAATTTTTTTTAAACCTTCACAGACCAAAAAACAAACAAACAAACAAAAAAACCTGACTTTAAAAGAAAACAAGCTTTATGGGGTTTATCGTGTTTTTTTCTATAAGATTTAAAATGTTAGACACAAGTATCTTATCCTTGTTATTTGTATAGGCACTTGATTGTTCCAGAATTATCTTATTCAAAAGATAACTTTTTCACCTGTGAACTAAATTTGCACTTTTGTCAAAAAACAATGGTTCACATAGGTCTATTATGAATATTGTATTTTGTTCCAATGCTTTATACTGACTTCTGGATTACTACACCTTGGTAGTAAGTCTTTTTATTAAATGGCAAATTGACCCTTACTAAGCAATCAAACCTGGAAAATACAACAGTCAGAGTATTACCATTCCAGACAGGCCTTTCAGACGTATCTGGAGATATCCTTACAGATAAGATGGAAAAATGCAGTGAGTGCTGGCAATAGCTAGGCAGGGCATCAAAAAGTTGACAGCACAGAAGTAGGAGTAGAGCGTTGGGTGTACATCAGCTGGTGTGTGCTGCAAGCCTCTGTTGAAACAGAGCCAACGACTTCTACTCATCAAGACTATGTGCTATGATGCTAAAAGGAAAACTGAAAATCTGACCCAGAATTCAACCCTACTACAAGAAAATGTGTACGCACACATGATCAACAGCAAATAGGTGTTAAGAGACCACAAGGTCAATAAATGGCATAAGACAATAGGTAGTGTAGATAGATAGATAGATAGATAGATAGACAGACAGACAGACAGACAGATAGGTCTTCATCTGTAACAACAGATGGCAGCTTCATTGCCTCTGTATAGCTTACTATTCGGATTTCAGTGACTTGGTCCAGAGGAATATTATATTTCCTTCCTCTATTTTTACTGCTATAACAGAATATCACATCCCGGTATGTTTGTTTGTTTACCAACACCTAAATAGTGTCCACCATTTTTATTAATTTTTAAGTTAGTACACCAAGAAATGGGTTTCACTGCAGCATTTTCATACACAGTCATTATGCTTCCTTGTCTCTGTCCCCAGGTCTGTCCTCGTCCCTCTTGCCTACCCCATGTGGGTTCCCTTTTCCCCTCTGAGTGGTCTCCCCTTTCTCTTCCACTTCATACGTACTAAAACAAGTCTCAAGACACAGTGTGAGTTTTCTAATGTTGCTTTTCCTTTTCAAAGTTGCACAAGCTATTCTGGGTCTTTGGTATTTCAAAACAAATTTCAGAATCTGGTTGTCAATTTTTACAAAAATTTGCCTGCTAAAATTTTGACTTGCTAGAATTGTGTTAGAGCTATATTACAATTTAGGGAGAACTGATGTCTTACAGTATTGAGTCTTCTGACATATAAACATCTGTTTAGCTCTTCTTTAGTTTCTCTCTACCATGTTATACTTTGTAGTATAAAGGTAACTGCTAGACTGTAAAGAAGAGGTAAAATGGTGGCGTTATGGGGGGAAAGTAGAAGGAAATGGTCATCAGAAACCACGTGAAACAGCAGATCTGGACAAAGCACGATGATGCCCTAAAGGAAAGCGCTGGCTCTTTATTGTGTGGCTGTTTCATTTCCATGGAGATGGGAAGGAAGCTCACAATAACCATAACAATAATAGAGAGTGTGTGCCAAGCAGGAGGCTATGGAGGTGAAGGGACACTGCGTAATATACACTGCTTTAATGTAGTGCTCACATGGCATTCACATTGGTACATTCTGCATTTAGTTGTTATTAATTAGTGGTCAAATACTAATGTTCCAAGAAATGAACTATAAACCATAGCAATGTTTGCATTATGCTGGCACACTTCCACTATTTACCAATTATGTATGGACTAATTCGTGTTGCTAAAACACACTGCAACAGAACACAGTGTTCCTGCAAGATTAGCATTCTCTGTGGGACAGAACTGAAGTCAGGTGAACTGACTTGAGATACAGTTCATTCTATGATTGAAATATTAAAAACAAAACTGCAAGCCAACCGTTTTTAAAAAGCAAAATTAAACTGCAAAACAATCAAAGAAAATCAAAATGAGAAAATTCATTGCTTGTGACTGTTCTTCAGTTTTCATAAGACAATGCACTGTTGTCAGAATTACAATATGTCACATCTTGGTATTTGGGGTGAATTACTGAGCTTGGAATTCTGGGTGGGAAAAAATAAGAAGGAAAAATGTAGTAATTATATCTTAATTTAAATGAAATCTTTTCTCCAGAGTAACACTTAAAATAGGTAATAAATTTAACATTCTTAAATACTCATTAGATTACTAAATAATATCCAAACCATGTCTATTCTGTATCTTCTCCCGGCATAGAAGTCATATTAGTTAACTTTCTAACGCTTTAACAAAATGCCTGAGTATGATGGTGTGCTGGATAGCTTTATGCCAGCTTGACACAAGCTATAGTCATTTGGGAAGAGGAAATCTCAACTGAGAAAATTCCCTCACCAGACTGGCCTGTGGGCAAGGTTTGTGTGGCATTTTCTTTATTGATGGCTGATGTGGATGGGCACAACTCAGTGCGGGCAATGCCATCCTGGACTGGTGGTCCTGGGTGCTCTAAGAACACAAGGCCATGAAGAGCAAGTCAGTAAGCAGTGCTGTTCCCCATGGCATCTGTATCAGTTCCTGCCTCCAAGCTCAAGCTTTGAGTTCTCACCCTGACTTAATGCTAGACTACAACTGTAGATGAAGTAAACCCCTTCCTCCCTGAGTTGCTTTTGGTCATGGTGTTTTATCACAACAGTAGAAACTAAGACAGGTGGTTAATACTGGTTGCTAACTGGATAGGAACTAGAAACACTTAGGAGAGAAACTTCTTGGTACACCTATGAAAGATTTCCTAGATTAGAGTAACTGAGGTGTGATACCAACTCAAACTGTGGGCCACATCATTCCATGGGCCCGGGGTCCAGGCCTGAATGAGAAGGAGAAAGGGGGCTGAGCAATAGCACTCATTCCCTCGACTTCCAGACTGCTGCTGTAGCGTGGCCAGCTACCTCATGTGCCTGCTGCCACACTTCCTCTGCCATGGTGGGCTGTAGCTCCAGATGATGAAACAAGACAATCCTTCCCTCCCTCCCTCCCTCCCTCCCTCCCTCCCTCCCTCCCTCCCTCCCTTATACTGCTTGCACTAGGTATTTTGCCAAAGTAATACAAACAGCAGCTGATATGATAGGGCAACTTAAAGAAAAATATTAATTTGGGTTTAAATGATTTTGGAGATTTCCATCCATAATCAATTCTTCCATTGCTTTTGGCCTGTAACAAGAAGAGCCCAGTGTAGAATGGAACTACTCTTCTCATAAGCAAGAAGCCAAGGAGACAAGATGAGGAGGAGACCAGGGCCCACAGCTCCCTTCCAGGACCTGCTTCCAGTGACCTAAGTATCTTCTGCCACACCTACCCTTTGGGACAGGGACAACAAACCTTTAATACCCGGGCCTTTGGAAGATACTCAAGTTCAAATTTATAACAGAAAGTTGTTAAATGCTGTCTTGCTTTTACTTCCTTGACATCCCCAATAGTCCTGAGCGGTATGACTAGCACCTTAATCAGTTCTAACTGCTATAATAAAATACTATATAACTAGATAGCATTTTTTTTTAAAGTAGGTTATTTCATACAGTCCCAGAGGCTAGGAAACCCAAAACCAAGGCCACAGCAGATCTGGTTCAAGAGTAGTGGCTTCTTGCTGTTAACATATGGTAGATGGGCCTCTTTTAAAAAGATAGAATAGTGCCTCAACCTCTCATGCTTGTCAAGTAAGAGCCACTTACTTATCCATCCAAGACATACCGCATACCTTTGTAAAGAAATGCCCTTTCCATAATCTAGAAGATGAGCAAACTACTGCTCATGGGCACAATCCAACCCAAGGCCTGCTTTTGAAAATAAAGTTTTATTGGACCCCAGCCATACTCACTCGTTTACATATTGCATGTAACTGCTTGCATACTGTGACAGCAGAGTAGTTGTGACAGAAACCATATGGCACATCAGCCTTAAATTTTACTATCATGCCCTTTAAAGAGTGCTGGCCCTCACAGCTAGAGAGAATTGTTCTAGAGAAAAGAGGCGTGACAAGGACAGTGAACTAAAAGTCACAAATCCCAGAGTCAATGAAGAAACAGCCAGCATTTCCCAGCAGAATAAATGTTCAGTCCATATCCCTGTTCCTTCATGATTAAGTCCCAAATGCACATTTTGGCTCAATGCTGGCAAAGATAAATCAGGCTGGAATAAACTGCACACTTCTTTTCTATGCTTCCTTCTAGGTACACATTCTTGCTTTTATGCAAGTATGCACCCTCCTATTTAATCAGACAGAAACTATTTCCCTTGAGATAAGAAGATGAAGGCTCCCAGTGAATTCATTATCCCCTTTCAAGCACCAGACAACTACTCTGCTTTAAAACCAAATTGCACAAGAATGAGTTAAAGCAGTCTTTCAAAAGGCTGCTTATTAAGTGTGACTTTATTGGATCAAAAAAAAAAAAAAAGCCTCAAGTAAAAGGTCTCAAATTCGAAGACAGCATTTAACTGTATGATACACACACAGACACACACACGCACACACGCGAGCGCGCGCGCGCACACACACACACACACACACACACACACTGTAAAAGAATCTTTTATTCTGTTTAAATTGTTGTCTCGGATGCTTACTGCCTCTGTCTGCTAACCTAGGCCAAATCTTGGACGCTTCTAGCCTCCTTACAATCTCACCTAGGCCTAGAATGTTTTCAGCCTCTGAGATTTACTGCTTAATAAACTCACCCTTCCTTGTTCTTTCTGAGCTCAAAGCTGGCTGGCTCAACCTAGCTGTTGTGGCTGAGACTCCTCTCCCAGCTGACTTATTCAATCTGGCTTTTCTCTCTGCCTCTGAATTGCTCTGCTTAGCCTCAAACTAATTCCAGCAATCTTTTCTAATCTTCTGGCTCCTTCTTCTTCTTCTTCTTTTTTTTTTTTTTTTTTTTTTTTTTTTTTTTTTTTGCTTTTTCGAGACAGGGTTTCCTCTGTGTAGCCTTGGCCATCCTGGACTCACTTTGTAGACCAGTCTGGCCTCAAACTCACAGCGATCCACCTGCCTCTGCCTCCCGAGTGCTGGGATTAAAGGCGTGCGCCACCATGCCCGGCTTCTTCTGGCTCCTTCTAATTCTTTGTCTTCACCTGCATCTAGCTGGTTCTCTCATTTTACCTCAGTAAAACTCTCCCAGTAAAACGGACTCCTCCCCTGCTCTGCATTGTCCCTTAAGTAGTTTCCCTTTCCTCTCTCTTCTCGTGAGAGTTGGGTGTTTCCTATTCTGTTAAATCTTTCTCTGATTCATCATTTTGTCTGCCACTCAATTAAACATCACATTTAAACATGGGTGCTTCCTTCTACAAACTATCTTTACCTTCATTGCTTGGGATTACTGGAGTGTACCACCACACCTGGACCTAAGCTTTTCTTTACCTAAACTTGCTCTGTACCTGGTTAGCCTTGAACTCAGATCTGCCTGCCTCTGTCTTGTGTATTAAAGGTATGTTTGTGTTCCAGCCAAATCACAGACCTAGAAGATCTTTGGATGTGATCTCTTGCCAGAGCAGCCATGTTCTGAAGTAACGTTCTTCTACACACAACAAAACTGTGAGGTCCACCTCTAAGTTTAGTCACTTAGGAAGGTGAGAGGGGCCTGGGGTTTGCAATTTGAGGCTTGCTGAGAAGTAATCATCATCAACAGTGCCTCCCTAACACACTTTCTAGACTTTAAATAAAGGGGCTATTTGGGAGAGATCACCCACTTCCTTCCTAGAAAACTGGTAAAGCTGAGTGGACTTTCCAGGAATGCTGAGTTGTAAAAGACAGTGTAAGAATTCATTCCTCGCCCCCCAAATTCCAGGGTCACTCAGCAGCCTCACTCTCTTCTCTGAGAGTAAAAACTGCAAACCTCCATCAACTCTAAGGAAAGGCCATAGAAATGACAAGGTTCAAAGTTCTACCTATTTATTAAGACCTGATTCTTAACAGCAAGGCACAAAATGTCAAATACACCATCACCTGTGGGTGTTTCCCACTAACATAGCTTTTAAACCTTTCAAAGGCAGACAGACTATCAGGAAGACTGTTGTCATATTCACATATATTAAGAACTTAAATTATATTTCTTTAGAGAGAAAAACTTTAGCTATCTGGATAGAAGCTATAGAATCCACACAGTGTAGACATTCAGCGTTCATCAAGCCTCACAAACAGAGGCTCAAAGTCTCAGAGGAAACAACACAGGCAAGCTAGAAGCAGTAGACAACTCATGGGGCATGAGGGAGGCCCTCACAGTGGAACAGTGTGTTTTCACTGCTGACTGACAGTCACCTCAACACAAGAGATAAAGCCTAAGTGCCAACAGAGACAATGTGATTTTCCCCAAGACTCTCAATCAAGGATGCTAAAACCAAATCAGCTGTGTCTACTTAGGTCCCCAAACAAAAACCCTTCTCTGGGATTATTCTGCATAGGAGGCTATTGTTTCAGTTGCTTTGCTCAGTCTCTTTAATGCTAGCTTCCATCTCATTCCTACAATTCCCTTTGTTAAAATGGCAACTGGGTGTATTTCCTAACCAGCCACTCACTAACTGATACCAAACTTCTTCCCTGACCACTGTGCTCTCTCTCACGCCTGAGCTCCTGACTAGGTTACATGTGTCGTTTCTTCCCACTCGCCAGCCGTTCACTCATAGCATCTGGTCATCCCTTTCTTCATGGACATTTTTTAAATGTTAGCTCATAGTTCTGGGCTCCTCTGTCCTTGTACCTATACGCAGTTCTTCTCAGCTGGACCTTCCAAGCTCAGACCTTTGTTTGCTTATGCTTCAGGCTGAACTTCCTCCTTCAAAGTGTTATCTCTGGCTTCATTACCCTCTTCTCCACACTGACCTCCTAAGGTACTGGTTCTCAACCTGTGGATCTCAGCCATATATTTACATTACATTCATAACAGGAGCAAAATTACAGCTGTGAAGTAGCAATGACAATAATTTTATGGTTGGGGTCACCATAACATAAGGAACAGTACTAAAGGGTTACAGTATTAGGAAGGTTGAAAAACACAGTCTTAGGGCCTTTCCCCTTATTGCAAATGTGAACCGCTCTGAGTATCTCTTTATTCTTATATTAAGTAAGTGAGTTCTTCAGGAAAATGTTGAAAGAGAACAGGCTCCCAGGCTGGGAAGAGAACATAACCAAGGTGGCACCTCTGGAAATTCTCACAGCCCTGGCAGGATGCTGAGGAAAGCTGTCTGCTTCAGATTAATATTTTGCCCTGTTAATCAGAAGCCATGAAAACAGCACTGCAGAAAAGACTAAACTTTAGAAGACCCCAAATGAAGTGTGTCCCTGCAGTCATGTACCCACTGCATAAACTCTCCTGCACTGAGGTGGCCCCACCTCTTTTCGAGGCCCTGTCCTGAGTTTTCCTAACCATTCTTACATATAACAATCCCTACTTTTTCATAGTTTCACTCATTTTTATTGTAATTGTCAGCCAATATTAATTTACAGATTAATAGGTTTCTCTGTGCTATTTCTATACCATATTTGCGTTTTTAAAAATCTACTATATAGATTGGTTCCCAGGTGGGCCTTCATTATTTCCAATTAATGTTTATTAACTATATGATCAACTAAATTATACGGTACTTGAGAGCAGTGATTAGCGCTTGGATTTTGAAAGTGTGTGTGTTGGGGTGGGGGGTGGGGAGGAGATAGCCTAATCCTAGTACCATTCTGAATCTAAATCAATACTGAGGGATTAGCATAGACTGCATACCGAAGGCAAACACCCCTATTTGGTAGAGATCATAGCAGCACCAGACGCTGGGTGGCTCAGATATTGACTAAAATCCTAGTTCAAAGCCCCTAACCCTTGGGCCATTACATCATAAACTGAACACACATATCATACAAAGGAAAAAACAGCTTTCCTTAGCCCCGAGGTTATCACATCCACAGGTCATGACTGACATAAAGAGATACTCTTGGCCTATGTATGGTTTGTTTTGGTTTTGGGGGTTGGGGGTGTTTGTTTGTTTAATATTCATCAGATAATCATCAGACTAGTGAAATGGCTCAATGGATGAGGGTGCTTGCCAACAAGC
Source organism: Acomys russatus (assembly GCF_903995435.1). Taxonomy (NCBI): domain Eukaryota; kingdom Metazoa; phylum Chordata; class Mammalia; order Rodentia; family Muridae; genus Acomys; species Acomys russatus. The sequence continues at coordinate 22,753,669 of NC_067137.1, forward strand.
CTGATGATCTGAGTTCAATCCCAGGAACCCACATGTTAAAAAGGAGAGAAATGACTTCTGCAAGTTGTTCTTGGACCTCCCTCCACACACGCCTTGACAAGAACACACACTTGAAATATATAAGTAAGAATAAAAATTGTTATCTTTGCCATCACTTTTTAAAAAGGCAGATATTTTTCATATTCAAAAAATTAAAACCCCAAGCTTCTGGGCTCCTTATACAAACATCTGCATATTTGGCACAGCAGACCCTACCATCACAGGGAAAGCAACGCTAGCTGTTCAGCAGCTGCTGCGCTAGATGAGGCACAGGCGTGCAGGCTCATTACTGTTCTCACCATGTCCTGCTATGTGACATCAAGCCAGAGCCAGTTTTGATCAATACCTGTCTGGCCCCGTGAGCATCTGCTAAGCCAGGTTTGACTGAATCAAGGCTGGTGACATGTGCTTAACCTTTGAACCAGAGTCAGGTGCTGCTGAGGCAGCTTGCTCCTGTACCAATCAGATGACCACAGCAGCAGGGAGGCTTTGGTGTCGCCCTCCCTGTTAGTGTGCCTGCCTTGGCCTCCTAAACATATCCTGATAGGCTCACCATCCTGTCTGCTTTCTGTCTCTTTTGGCAGTCTGAACTGCGTTTTTCACTGTGCGCCCTGACAGGTCAGACGGCCACAGTGGGTGGCTTCAGAAGAAAGATGACCGCCTTGTCTCCTGACAGATGAACAACAAGGCTTTTTCAGCAGCAATTCATTTTCCTAGTGTCAGGATTCCGATCCCATAGGGAACACAATGTCAGCAAGCAGCCCATTGGGGTGGGATGCATAGTCTCCCAGTGTCACATAAAGTGAAGCCAGGAAGACTGCTGCAGAACCCAGACGTCCAGGCACTTCAGTCATAGGAAACCGCTTTTGGCTCTGCTTCTGGCCTGGCCTCACCATATCCCGTGGAGGGACACTCCAGAACTATGTAGCCTGCATGAACAATGTGACATTTTCTTATCCAAAGAAAACTTGCTGCTGATATTTTTTGCAAGGTTGTCTTTATTGTGTGCACTATAAGCTGGCTAGTTTTACGTCAACTTGACAAGTTAGAGTTATCAAAGAGAAGGAAGTCTCAACTGAGAAAATGTTTCCAGAACATTGGGTTATAAGCAGACAAGCCTGTATGCATTTTTAAAATTAGTGACTGGCAGGAAAAGACCCAGCCCTTGTGGATGGTGCCATCCCTGGGCTAGTGGTCCTGGTTTATATTTAAAAAAAAAAGGCAGGCTGAACAAGCCATAACAAGCAAGCCAGCAAGAACTCCTCGGCTCCTGCCTCCATGTTCCTGCCCTGTTTGAGCTCTGGCCTTGATATCCTTCAATAGACTATGATTTGGGATATGTAAGGCAAATAAACCCTTTCCTGCCCAAGCTGCTTTGGTGTTTCATCATAGCTCTAGAAGAGTAACTAAGGCACACTAACAGCAGGAAATAACTGCCACTTAGCCCTCCAGTGCAGCAATATTGGACAGTTTCCTAAGATATGACTAAAGATATTCCCACCAATAGGACTTTCCTGTCAGTCTGTATAAAACAAGAAACCAATTCAAATATGCATACAGACCTTGACAACAAATTTCTTCCCTTCCTCCAAATTATTATATTTGTAGTTTTTGAAAATTTATTATTCGGATGATAAAAAAAATTAATGAAAATTAGTATCTTTTCTTTCATCACAGAGTATGGTTTTTAGGAAAACAATAGAAAAATACAATGCCTTTTTAGTGTTATGCTCTTAGCTTTAGTATTTCACAGAGCAAGTAGTAAAGATAGGAAAAGTGTCTTCTAGTGATTAGCTCTTTCCTATGAGAAAGAACCCAGTCACCCCTGGGTTATCTTTGGGGTGCTGGTTTCGTGACTCCTTGTGGATACCAAAATCTGCCTGGTGCTGAGGTTGGTGATATAAAATAATACAGTATTTGCATTAAACTATGTGCATCTTCCCACAGACTTCTACTATCTTGTACCATATAAGTGTTTTGAAAATAATTGCTATGGCACATTATGGAATGATTACACTCCCCGCATTAAAAAAAACAAAAAACAAAAAACAAAAACTATACACTTTTATTGCAGGTGCATTTTTCCAAATACTCGATCTTTGCCTGGCTATATTCATAGATTCTGACTCAGTACCTGTGTCTCTGCATGGTCAAATGCATAGAATTGCAAAATAGTCTTTCTTTGGTTAAGTACTGTGATGAGTAATTACACGTTGACCATTTCACTAGCCTCCCCTCTGTTCTATGGACCACAGTTTCTCCCCACAACTACATCAGACAGGCATGGAACTGAACACAAAAGGAAGAGACTTGGGAAGGTTGGGCTGTCTGTGACTGATGCCTGGGAAACACGGGGTTAGCATGCTGCTGTGGGGCGGGCTACAGCAGTGAGTCCCATTACATGTTCCCTGTGGCTTACATGAGCTGGTGCTGAATATCTTTAACCTGCAAATAAAGAGGAGCGACTGGAAAACTGGCTTTCTACTGACTGAGTTTTTATCTATGTAAACCTTTCAGTTAGCTCAACTGAAAGTAGAATTCTGGGTCTGAAGTTAGGAATCATTTAAAAACCATATTCACTAACAATAAAAACTAATATCTATCATAGAATATTTATTAAACCAGTCATCCTAACATCACAGAATCCATTAGTAAGTATATTTTGTATAATTGATAATATGAGCTTAAGAGTAGATAGTGAGCTACCACAATGCAATGAACCTCACTGCAGCACAGGCAAAGGCTACCTCAGTACTCACAAGTTCTGCTAAGCAAAGCGAAGTGAGCTGCTTTCCTCGTGACAAAGCATACCAAAACTCCAGAAGCTGGAGGAGTTAACGTTACTTTTACCCTCACAGAAACAGTTACAGACCTAAAAATTAGGTGGGGAACATCCAAATACAAGTAGCATATTAAAGAGTTCCTGATGCAAATGTTCTCCAGAGAGCACAGCATGGGGCTGCAGAGATGGCTAGGCTGCAAGGAGCACTTGCTGCTCTTGAAGAGGACCTGGGCTTGATCCTCAGTATCCATGTGGTGATTGACACCATCCATGACCTCAATTCCTGGGAATCCAATACCCTCTTCTGAGCTCCATAAGACACCAGGCACACACGTCGTGTGCAGGCATATTGTCCTATTGTTCAGGCAAAACATTTATACACATAAAGTAAAATAAATCTTTTTTTTTTTTTTTTAAAGCATAGCCACATGTCCCATGGCTGTGGTACAACAGATCATACATAAAACCCCAACATGTCTTCTGCGCTGTGTTGGGGACTGAACTTGTTTGTTTCCTTGCTTACGTGTGGTTCCACTTGATTGTTCTGCTGTAGGTTTATGTTGCACAAGTTTTTCCTGTTTTATTCTTGTTGTTTTGCTTTTCTGCATAAACTGAAGATCCACAAGGATGTTAGCATGGAGATGCAGGCATTTTATCTATAGCACACAAATTATTTTAGAGTAATTTGAGGACAAAAAAAGCCCCACATGACCATTTTGGCTCATCTGTTCTGCCTTTCTCTTATCTGGCTCGTAAGGGAACAAGCACAGCATAAAGTAAGATTTGTCAAAATGGAAAACATGAAAATATGGGCACTTACAAGAGGAAAACCCGGGATTATGAGCTGCACCTGTCAGGACATGAGCACAGACAACAGGGATGTCAATCAGCAAGATCCTCGAGGGACAGACCCAACAACAAAGCAAATGCACAGTAACTAATTACAGTGCATTAGTGTCATTACATGAATAATGGGCCCATTATTCATGTATTGGATGGTTTTTCGAGACAGGAATTCTCTGTGTAGCCCTGGTTGTCCTGGACTCACTCTGTAGGCCAGGCTGGTCTCGAACTCACCGAGATCTGCCTGCCTCTGCCTCCCTGAGGGCTAGGATTACAGTGTGCGCCACCACACCCAGCTGGATTTGGATGAAAATGAGCTGAAGAATTTAACTGGAATAAATGAAGGAAAACACTGAAGTCCACAAGTCACAGGTTCCCAAGAAGACTTTCTGCTGTGATAGCAGAATGCTTGCTGAAACCAAATTAATTACACATGGTAGCCATGGATTACTAGGTCCAGTCCCCACTAAAGGATGAATTCCAGTCTCATTTGGACTTCACAACCAGAGAGGGAAAACTAGTCACTGGAACTAAAAAGTCTAATGAGCTACAAAGGAAAATCCATATTTATTTAGAGGAACATAAAACAATTCTCTCTCTTAGAGGAATGAGTACTCTCGGTGTTGGGACAGGCACCTTTACTCTCAGCACTCTGGAGACTGAGGCAGGTAGAGCTCTTTGAGTTCAAAACCAGCCTGATTTTTATATAGCGAGTGCCAGGCCAGCCTGTGTTACACGGTGAGACCCTGTCTCAGAAACCACAAAGGACTTTTGGGGCACAGCTTCTGATACTACTAGGAGACCAAAATCTCATGAGGCCTCAACACTACACATAGAACTATAGGCAACTGAGCAAAGCTGGGGATGGGAGAGGTGGCCCTCGCCAGAGAAGAGCACATCAGTTGAAGGTCCAGCGCCAAATGCTCAGTCCTGAAAACATGCATACAAGGAGCAATGAGTGAACTAAACTGGAGATAGAGACAGAGATAGAGATAGAGATAGAGATAGAGATAGAGATAGATAGGTTTACCATGTATGCATGCCATAACATTTAGTAAAAAAGGAGACAATAAAGTTGAAGGAGGGTAGGGAGAGGGTTTATGAGAGAGTTTGGAGGACAAAACGGGAAGGGAGAAATACTATAACCAAATTATTATTGGGTAAGAAAGGAGGGAAAAAACAAAATAAAATGTTAGAAAGAAAAAAGCAACAACAACAAAAGTTTCCTAGTGTTTATTTGTGACAGAGGTCTCACTATACAGCCTTTGGCTGACCTTGAACTCACTGTATAGACCAGACTGGCCTTGAATTCACAGAGCTCTGCCTGTGACTCCTCCTAAATGCTGGGGTTAAAGGTGTATGTCACACGCCCAGCCTCCCCACTCTCCTCTAAGCTTTCAGTCTATATTCTACCAAAACAAACTTCCAACCGTTCTCAAGAGAGTCCTGGCTGATACTTGCGAGGTCTGTCATGTGTGGGGAACGTATGCATGGATCCTGTCCCTTCTTGGAACAGTTATAAATACAATCACAAACATCAAAGTGAGACGGCAGGAACTCGGCCTGGCGGGGGTGGCACACACCGTTATGCCTGCACTCCACTCAGGAAACAGAGGCAGGTGGATTTGTGAGTTTAAGGTCAGCTGGGTCTACACAGTGAGTTCCAGGACACCCACAACTACACAGAGAAACAAAACAGAACAAAAAGGCAGATATTAAATAAGCACATACTGAAATGTGCTGAGGGCAACCAGCAAAACCTTAAATCATAACCCAAATCCTAATCTGAGGCGAGCCGGGGCCTCTGTCATAGCATTTCCTTTTCATAACTTGCTTTTTGATCTGGCTTCTTCCACTAGCCACAGGCAGTCTTTTGGAGCCCACCTCTTCTCTGCGTAGCATGTACCAACCCTTCCCAAACACTTGTTCCCTAGGCCACCATCCTGCTTTAAAGAGTGCCATTGACGCTGGCTTAACTAGACTCTGAACCTCTGGGACTGGCCAACTCTGACAGTGCCTGAGTCCAACTGCTGACATAAGAAAGATGAAATGCCTTTAGGGAGCATGTTTAATACGCAGAACGCCTTGGACAATTGTCTACGAATCTTTCATCCCAGTAATATTACTAAATAAAAGGATTTTCCCAAATGTAATTTATTTATACTACTGAAGTATAATCATCTTGCAAAAAACCTCATGCCTACACAGCTTTGAAGGTTAGAACTTTAGCCGAAGGAAACAGAATTCCAGAAAGTTTTCTTGCAGTGAGCATCTTATTATATTTCATCATCTGAACAAAATGTGAACAAACCAGCTACATAAATATTGAGCTAAATTATCCAAGTTTGATTTGTGTTCTCTGACTGATAATTGCATATTTTTACCTTGAGAAGGTATGTAGGAATGTTGCTGAAGTCTACTGGTAACTTCAATAGAAAACGAGCTGAAAATTCACCAGTCTGTAGGAAAAGAAAGAAAAAAAAAAGATTAAAATATAAAGCAGATTGAGAAGCAACAGTATGCCCAAGAAAACAACCCACCTCAACTGGTTCAATATGCAGACACTTGGAATAGGGTTTCCTAACATAGAGCAGAAAAATAAGGTTGGAAAACCAGAAGAGGATTAAAGAGAAGTCTTATGCTACTAAAAGGGCACAGTTTTAACGTCAAACCTGCATTTTAATGCTGATAAATTTTTAAGTAGTACTGCATTTTTTTAAAGACTGTGAAAGAATATATGAATGAATATTATTTTTCAAGAGACTGAAACAGGAAGAGTCCCTCCCCTCACTAGCACTCAGAGCTCTCCTAGTTCTGTCACTTAGCACCACGCATGCTGACACCCATACAGTGTGTGGAGTCCATGCAGAGAGCTTCCGCTCATGTACAGTGACCGTCAGTGCGACCCTGGGACAGTTCTAATCTCTTGAAAGACCATCAATGTTATTAGCAACTAGTGTTTTCAATAATTCCCTTTACAAACTATGTAAGAAAGACACACAAAATTAAAGATTTAAAGCACTTAAGCTATAAATAATAACCCTAATTGCTGTGTGTGTGCACACATTCATGTGTTTTAGCAGGGAACAAACCTAGGGCTTCATGCATGCTAGGTAAGCACTTTTTCTATTCAGTGACCTAGGGGTTCCAAGGACCCTATGCAAACATAGCAAAGCTATGTGTTGAGCTGGTAGGATCCTGAGTCTCCCACCTCTCTCACTGAAAGCATGTTATGTGGCTGGAAATTTTGACTCAGTGAATTCTAATATGAAATGTCTGACAAAAAAAAAAAAACAAAAAACAAAACCCACAGATGATCTAAAGCTACTTTAAATAATGGTTCCTGCTCTAGCCTGCCCACTTGGCTTAGAAACACAGATTAATCCATCTCTCATCAGAGAAACTTCTCTTTGTGATAGATGGTAAATAACAAAGAGGCCCACGATTGGCCAAGGTACAGAGAATAAAAAATTTTAGAATGAGAGCCCAAAATAGGGCAGCTATATCAAAACTGCTTTCTCTTAGGGTTCATGGATCATTGCAGAAGAGGAGATAGAAAGAGTGTAAAAACCTGAGGTGGGGGATGACTACAAGGAAACAGTGTCTCCTGGACACAACAGGGCAACTCCACATATAATTCCCAGCAGCTGTGACAGCATGCACAAGACTTGTGCAAGCTAAAGCCTCACCAAACCCCAGCATGGAGAAGGGAGTGGGCATGAAGTCCCATCTGAATCAAGGAGGAGCCATTAGCAACTGGCAGCTGCTGAGAGATCTACTGGGAGAAGAGTCTGGGAGCTCCTGGTAAGTATACACTCTCAGTAGAAGGCTACATATCCACGAACCTACAGGTAGCACACACTAAACTTCATTTGTGAGAGGGAAAAAAACCCCACAGAGCTGGATGGATAGGGAAGAGGGTGTGAATCCAGGAGGAACTGGAGGAGAGGTAAATATGACATAGATACATTATATAGTTTTATGTGTATATAATAGTTGTATATATTATATATATATATACACATAATACGTAATGTTATATAATTATTTCTATATTTACCAGATAAATATATAACTATAATTTATATATATTATACAAATAAAAATTATATCTTTCTCAAAGAACAAATATGTTTTTAAAAAGGATCTCTTGCTTCATACTGTGATTGCCTCAGCATCTTTTGCTCAGGCAGGAAGCCATGCTCCCAACTGACCCTCTCCTCTCCCTCCCATAAGACCATTCTCCTCCCTGCTCACTCCTCTCAGCATCACGCTGCCTTCTTTAATCTCACTTCCTTGTTATGCTGCCATCTTAATCTTTGTTCTACATTACACAATCATCCTGGGGAGAAAAAAGTCTACCTGAGGTCTGTATTTCCTCCTTTGGTTTTCTCTCCAGTCAGTCCTTCTTCCTGTCACTCCACCAAAACAGCTCTTGCAAGGTGACCATCCTCCCATTGCCAAATTCTGTGTCATTTCTGCCTTCATCTCAGTGTCTGCAGCACTTTGGCAGGACCAGTCACTGGTTTCTAGAACATATATCTCTGGCTTCCAGGCCCCTGTTTCCAGGGTCTTCTCTACTCTAGTTGGCTTCATGTCTAATCTTCTCACCCTAGAAACTCCTGGCCTAACCTCTAAGACCTCCGGGCTTTGCTACACTTGCCAGCAGACTTTATACAAGCTCATGACCATATTTATTTACCAATGGCTCCCAAATGCTCTCTCCACTCCAGATATTTTCATGGTATTGGAGAAATAAATTTGAAACTCCCCTGTGTTGGGTTCCTTCCTTCATACTTTATTGCTCATTGCAATAAGCACAAACATTTCTCATGTTCGTCGGCACCTGTACCGCCTGGAGGGGAGCTGCAGGCTGGACACTGCACTGTCCGTGACTACTTCATACCATTTCAGCTACAGGTCATTTTCTTCCCAACACACTGTAGTCAGAGCATGATTTTTCTTGTTTAAAATCCTCAGCTGTGGAGATTTAACTCCTTTACAGAGGAAAATGACAAAGAAACAAAAGAGCAAGGGAGCAAAGTATCCAGAGCATCGACCGCGGGCCCTACTTAATGTAGGACTTTAGCTGTGTGTGCAGGGAAGAGCAAGCTGTTGAGGAGCTTTATCCAGGTTCTGGCTATTATGAATAAGGCTGCTGTGAACATGGTTGAGCAAATGTTCTTCTGTGCTGGAGCATCTTCTGGGTATATTCCAAGGAGTGGAATAGCTGGGTCTTGAGGAAGCCCTATTCCCAGTTTTCTGATATAATGCCAAATAGATTTCCAAAGTGGCTGTACTAGTTTGCATTCCCACCAGCAATGAAGGAGTGTTCCTCTCTCTCCACATCCTCGCAAGCATGTGGTGTCACTTGAATTTTTGATCTCAGCCATTCTGATGGGTGTAAGATGGAATTTCAGAGTTGTTTTGATTTGTATTTCCCTGATGACTAAGGAGGTTGAGCATTTCTTTAAGTGTTTCTCAGCCATTCGATAATCCTCTGTTGAGAATTCTCTGTTTAGTTCTGAGCCCCATTTCTCAACTGGGTTATTTGGTTTGGTGGTATTTAATTTCTTGAGTTCTTTATATATTTTGGAAATTAGACCTTTGTCAGATATAGGGTTAGTGAAGATCTTTTCCCTGTCTGTAGGCTTTTACACTAGGAATACTACTCAGCTATTAAAAACAAGGAATCTCCGAAATTTGTGGACAAATGGATTGAACTAGAAATGATTATAATGAGTTAACCCAGAAACAGAACGAGTCAAATGGTATATACTCACTTATATCTGGACACTAGCCCAAGGGATATGTCCCATGAAAGTCTTCACTTACCAGGAAAGTGGGACAGAAGGGAGGACATCCTATTGGGACTCTAGTTGAGAGAAGCATGAGAGAATGGGGAAATAGAAGGATACAGATGGTCCTAGAACCCTACAAGAACATTATGATGGCAGATCTGAGCCCAGGGGTCCTGCTCCAACTATGGCACCAGCCAAGGATAATAAGGGCAGCAAACTTCGAACCCCTACCCAGATCTAGCCGATGGACAGGACATTCTCCACAGTTGAGTGGAGAGTGGCATAGATATGACTTTCACACAAACTCTGGTGCCCCATATTTGACCACATCCCCTTGATGGGAAGGCCTGGTGGCACTTAGAGGAAGGATAGCAGGCTACCAAGAAGAGACTTGATATCCTATGAGCATATACAGGGGGAGGAGGTCTCCCTCAGCCACAGTCATAGGGGAGGGGAGTAAAGGGAAAATGGGAGGGAGGGAGGAATGGGAAGAAACAAGGGATGGGATAACAATTGAGATGTAATATGAATAAATTAATAAAATACATTTAAAAAGATGTTGAGGAGCGCTGGAGGCATAAGCACGGGACTGCTCTACGGCCCCCAGAGCCTCTCCTCCACAGGTGAACAGTCCCTAAGCCTGCAGGATGGACAACACTCATCCACAGCAGAAGTGGATACAGAAGAGACTATGGCGAGCATGTGGCTACCTCTGAAGTCATTTGGGGATAGGGCTTTAGAAGGTGTTGTGGGATTCCAAGAAATGGGAAAAGAGAGTTGGAGAAATGATCTTCATTCTCGATTTATAAAGGCAAACTACCCAGCACTAAGGAAACAGGTATCTCTATCTGCTGATGCAAGATATCAATCTGGAGTTGAAATGGTAACCTCAAAGCCTTTAACTTGTTAAATCTGATAGCTCTGTGTGTGTGTGTGTGTGTATGTGTATGTGTGTGTGTGTGTGTGTGTGTGTACCTATATACACACACATATGTATTTGAAAACCCAACAAAAGAAATAAAATGTGGGGTTTTAAAATTATAAGAACTCTTGTCCATATAAGGTAACAAAAAAATAATTAGATATTTTTTAACACATGGACTCATGTGAACTGCAAGTTATTTTAGTCCACATACTACAGTTTAGCTTTTGCCCTCTTTTAGTTTATATGCTGTATTTTTATTCTACCAAATATTTCCGACCAAACATTTATTTTAAAAAAAACAAACTCTCCAGTGGTCCCTACTTTATCCTTTCTCAAAATGTTGTTCCTAGAATTGATATATGTGTGCATTTAAGGGCAAGGGGTTGACTGACACAATTAAAGTCACAGTGAAAGAACTGTTGGTCCAAAGACCAAAATGAATTTGAGTTTATGTGCAATGGACTAGGGTTAAAAACTGAAGTCAGAAGGAAAGAAACCTGTGATACAAAAGGAATTTGCTATGCTGGGAAAGAAAAAGGTAGTTATGCTCTCCAGCTTCCAAGCCTACCATATCTTCTTCCTAAAAAATATTTTATCAGCACATATTAACTATACAAACTAATGGGTTTCATTGTGGCATTTAAAAATTTGGAATACTTGGTGAACTCGCCTGCCTTCCTTGTATGAGAGCCGTCGTTATCTTCTCTCCAGTTCCAATTTTAGTAAAGTGTAGCTGGACCCAGCGCCCACTGCACACTTGGCCTTGAAGGCGTAAAGAGCACTCAGGCTGGAGGCATAGCTCAGCAGCAAAGACCTGCATAGAGTGACCAGGCCCTACAGCCGAGCCCAGTACCACAGACACATTCAGAGAGAGCACAGGAACCTCAGCACTTAGCTCTGAAGTACTGGAAATGCTGGGGATCAAGGCTCAAGAATTGTACGGTTAGCGTCACTGACTCTCCTATGGTCTGTAAGCTAACTTTCCTTTGTGAATCAGAGCAAGCAGCAGGCTAAGCCATGTCTTTGTGAAACACTGAAATTACAGACACACTGTAAGGAGGAATGCACATGTTCACACTCACACACGCATACACACACACACTCACATAAGACAATCATTACTGAGCTACATGCAATGACTCTGTCTTTATATTTGATTCGCAGTCACTCTGCTGTATTGTTGAAGATTACTTCTACAGCATTCCTTCCTGTAAACTGTAAATGAGACATTTAGACACAGCCAAGTGAACAGAATAATCTGAATGTTTTTGTCAGTTCCTGGTCAGACCTCTTCTTGGATAGATATAGGAAATTATGTACCTATGGCTGTGAAAATGTCAGCCTTCCTGCGAACTGCCTTAGTGCCTCTATCCCCAGCATCAGCCATGAAGATGTGCATCTTCCTTCCTCTTTTTAAGTGAGAGTGTGTTGGCAATTACTCCAGCTAACAAGACTCGAGTTTGGCACTTTCCTGGTCCTGGAATTTTTCTCCTTCACAGCAGCTGTCCCACAGTTCCCTTCATCTTTGGGTATTGACAGGTAGACATCTTGTGGGGACAGATTCCAATCAGGTTGTTCTGCCTCAGGGTATTCCCCTTCCTGTCGTAGGGACAGTTCCCGTATCCACAAATAAACTTTCATCTGAAGCAGACCAGTGCCACTCAGAGAAGCTAAGGCTAAGAACTGACTGGAGAAGGCGACTCTCACTTCATCTGGGGACAGCGTGGTAAGGGTGACGCTGAGGACTGACAACCTGTTAGTCTCGAGGTTGGTGGAGACTGTTCTTCAGCAAGAATATACACTTACAATTCTTCTTATTGGAATAGCAATCTCTAAAAGACATTCTTAAGATGAATCACTTCCCCCAAATTGTGTTAAATAGTTATAATGCAGGTATATGTATTTTAAAGCAAGGGGAGGCAGGGGCTAAAGGGGTAGCATTCCTTCCTGCAACTGTAAAGGACGGAACTCAACCTCAAAACAGTGTAGATCCAGCTCTATGTTATCACAGAAACAGAAACACGTGCCTTGTATGACTCCACTTGGGTCTATAATATTACTGAAGAGGACAGGGTTGACAGAAAAGCCTGATGATATTCCTCAAGGCACTGGACTGTGTGAATCCTCAGAGCAAGCTGGCTACTTAGAGCAGCTGACATGGCAAGTTTTGAGTTGAGCAAGAGACTGTGCCTTCATATACAAGGTGAAGAAGACACCCCACATGCATCCCTAGACTCATGCCACACACACACAATCACAAGAAAAGGTAGGGGAGAGGAAAGAGGAGTCCAATTCACTTATGATGGTTGCTTCTTGGCTCCCCAGCTGTTTCAGCTGACTACTGAGCTCTACTTAGTTCTAAGAGCATCTACTCAGAGATGACAACTCCAGAAGGCCTTCACTCCCCACAGTCGTCCAGGATGGTCTGCTCCTCCATGAGTTCTTAAGGATCACGCCTATGAGAGCAGCCCTGGCAGCAGCTCCCCTGTGAGCCTCCTCTAGGCATACTGCTGTGCCTCTCCTTGAGCTTAGAGCAAGCAGACCATTCTCACTGCAGACCCCTGGAACTGTAAGACAACATGGATAGGTTGTCTTGAGCTACCAAGAAGATCACAGCAAGTTTATAGCAGCAAAAACAAACCAATAAAGTTCTTAATTTGAAACATTTTGGCTCAAAATCAAGCTCTTTTCAATCTTGCAGAGCCTGTGTTAATCTTCCAGATTCCTGGCTTGGCAGTGGTTCTGTTAACAAGCTGCCCTTCAATGTAGCCTTGAGCCCTGTGCCGAGCGCACTTGTCCATCTCTCAAGGCTCACCTTTGTGTCCTAGCTCTTCATTGGTTGCTTAGATGCTAATTCATGTCAAAATATTTTGATTTCTCTATTCTCATTTCTGTAAGTCACCAGGCCTTGCTTACTGTAAGCTAACACATAATTACTAGTGCCCTTGCAGGATTCTTAGATGTTTTTACTCACCTTAATACTACATGGTACTCAGTTTCAAAGTATCAAAATCACTCCAACATTAAAGGGTGTTGAATCCAGCACTAGCACATTTCGACAGTAAAGTCGGTGACATTAAGCAGAAATATTCTGAAAAACCACCAGCATACTCTGCTTTAAATGGATCTTAACTTCTACACTCAGGTAAAGGAATTTGTAAAAGGTACTATAAAATTAGATTATAGTTCAATTTAGACTATGTATTAAAAGAAAGAGGGATGGGGATAGCTCAGTTGACAAGGTGTTTGCCTTGCAAGTACAAGGGTCTAAAGACAATCCTCAGAACCAAGGTAAAACAAAAATAAAAAAACAACAACAATAACACAAAAAGCAGGCATTTGGATATATATCTATAATCACAGTGCCTGGGATAAGCATGTCCCCAGAGCTCCCGGGCCAGCCTCGACTAACTGGCGGATTCCAAGCCTATAAGAGACACTGATTCAACACAAAAGTGGATAGCATCTAAAAGCAACAAATAAAGTTGCCCTCTGGCCTACACACACACACACACAGAGAGAGAGAGGGGTAACTGCATGCACATGCGCATACATACAAGCATACATGCATACAATCAAGAGTCATGCTGGATGAAGTCTAACATCCTTTTCTGAGAGGAAAATTAAGTGAGTTGTTTAGTAGGAACAGTTCTAGAGACAAACAATAAACTAAGTTTATCTTAGTAGTCATGTGAGTTAATAATCAGTAGTTTAAAACCTTGAACTACAACCGGCTGTTGATAGAGATGTAAAACAGTGCATCCACTGTGGGGAAAAATATGGAGGGTCCTTAAATAGATGAAAACCGTGTTACCACATGACCTGGTAACCCACTTTTACATTTACACACTAATCCACAGCAGCTGGGTCTCAACAATATTGAGACATTCATTGCAGCATTAGCTAAAAAGAAAAGCAGTACAAGCTCCACACTATGAGACTAAACAAACTGTGGTGTGCACACAAATGCAGCCTTAGTGTAAAAGGAAACTCTGTGACATCCGACAACATGGATGAACTCTTAAGACAATATGCTAAGTGAAAGAAGCTAGTCACAACAGAGCAATGGTGTGCCTCACACGAAGTAGCTAGTGGAAGTAAAACTCACTGAAGCAGGAAGTAGAAAGGAGGAAGATGAAGTAGTGATTAACAGACACACAATTTTAGTTTTGCAAAAAGGAAAACGTTCCACAGATCTGCTGCACAACAATGTCATTATGCTTAAAGCGGAAGTGACAAAGTCAGTGTTATATCTCTTATATACTGCAATATAAATAACTTTATAAAATAAAAACCACGGCTGGTAGGATGGCTCACTGGGTGGAAGTGCTTGCTGCCAAGGCTGAAGACCAGAGTTTGATCCCATGAATCTACATGCTGAAAGTGAGAGCCAACTCCTGCAGGCTGTTGTCTAAGCTCCACACACCGCCCACGGCACGCACACTCTCAAACACACGTACACACACACACCAATAAGCACGTTTCTTTTTTTTTTTTTTTTTTTTTTTTTTTTTTTTTTTTTTTTGTACGTTTCTTTTAAAAGAAATTTTTGGGGGTTTTTTGAGACAGGGTTTCTCTATGTAGCCTTTGCTGTCCTGGACTAGCTTTGTAGACCAGGCTGGCCTCAAACTTATAGTGATTCAACTGCCTCTGCCTCCCGAGTGCTGGGATTAAAGATGTGCGCCACCACCAGCCAGCTTTAACATTTTTTAAAGTACTAGAAAGATTATAATTAAGGATAATGAAATGGGAGAAGGCACTTTCAGGCAAGCCCTACAACCTGAGTTCTTCAAATCCCACATGACAGAAACAGAGAATCAACTCCCACAAGCTATCCTCTGACCACCACATGAATATCACAGCATGTACACACAAAATAGATAAAAAATGAAAAAAGTAAAAGAAAAAACTTTGAACCATTAAATATGTTCAAACAGGAAGACTTGTTTAAAATGTTTAAAATTTTTCTGCTCACTTATATGACTTTGGAAATCATACCCATTAATAAAAAGGTAAAGGCTCCAAGGGAGACCATACTGAACTTAAGAAAGGCTTGATGGGCTAATAGAATTAACAGGAGAAGAACGCCTAAATTCACTCTGGGTGTCACTAGAGTTCACTCCCTCCTCCATTCAGCACTCTCGCAGAACACCAATGGTCCAGCAGGCACTGTTCCAGGCATGGGCTATGTCAATCCCTACCCTGAAATTTGACATACCAATAGAAAAAAAATCAAACAAGCTTTAAGTATAGCAGGTTTCCCAAGTAGTATGGCATACAGCCATCCTACATTCACACTTCCGTGTATTAGAGCCCCTCCCTTGAGTGGGGACAGGATCTAACAAACAATAAGAAAAGTGATGGGCATCATCTCCAAGACATTAGAAGTAAAGGGGTGGTTTCTGGTTGACACGCTCTCTGTCCGTCTTCCTGCTTGCTGGCTGTGGTTAGGCCAACTGCCAGCTTAGGAGGTGCACTGTGGAGAGGCCTTGCAGAGGAATGCAGCTTCCAGACACCAGCTAGCATCAACTGAGGCCCTCCAATCAGCAGCCCACAAAGAAGAACATCTCGCCATCAGCCACACAAATGAGCTTCCAATGAAACTCTTTACAGCAGGGCCCTGAGGAGGCCAAAGCACTGGCCAACACATCAGTGCAACCTAGGAAGGGCCCTGAGGTGCCACTCTAACTATATATCTAACAAACAAAAGCTAAGGCAGTAAACATTATTAGGTTAAGACACTGAGTACTAAGGTGAATATTTTACAATATATATATATATATATATATCCCTTAGAAAAGAGCAGAGTAATGTTGGGGAAGAGAAATCAAAAGTGAATTTTAAGAACACATATAATAAAACACAACTCATAAAAGTCAAAAGGTAAAAAACAACTGAAATGTCTTGAGTTAGTGACTAGAAAACAAGACATGGTATGTCTGTCCAGTGGAATATTACTCAGCCATAAAAAGGAATGAAGTACTGGCATACATACAACATAGATGCATCTGAAATACATTCTGCTAAGGGAAAGCACTAGTCACAAACATGGATGTGTCATGACCATCTGCAGTGTGCAGAAACTCTACAGAAACAGAAAGAAATTTAGAGGTTGCTGAGGCATCAGGTAGGAAAAAGAGTAATGGCAATTGGGCATGAAGGACCTTACTGGATGGTGACATGACTGTTCTAGATCATGGTACCAGCCAACTAACTGATAATCATAGATTTATACAATTAAAACATATAAACCTACATAAAACATATCCCAAAAGGTCAATGTAAAAATAACTGAGGCAGGACATCGTTGAAAACACATTAGCCAATATTTGAAGAAGAAAGGGTGTTCATCAATCCCAGGAGGCAAAAACAGGTACTTATGCAAAGTAGCTAGAGGGCAGGAGCGTGCCTGGTATGTCTGCATTACAGCAGAGGTGGCAGCACTGCTGCAGCCCAGTGCAGCAAAAGTACAAGAGGAAGGAAGCAGATCCTGAAGGAATGAAGGTGGCCTTACAGCATGCAGCACTCATGTTGCAACTTTCACCTCCCCCAGGGGACCAGGCAGGGAGGAGTTATATGAAGTTTTCTGCGCAGAGGAGGGCTAGAATCCTCTTTGTATTGCAAAATGATCACACCACACAACATGGCAGCCATGCCTATAACCCAGCACTCAGGAAGGAGGGATGGAAGGACTCTGAGTTTGAGGCCAACCTGGGCCCTGTAGCAAGTTCTAGGCTGCCCTGAGCTTTGTGATAAGGCCTTGCCTTTATGAAAGGGATGGGGGAGCAGGAAGGCTTCATATAACCAGTGGCAACTGGAACAGCTGACCTTCTTATCTGCCTGGGGCACTGGAGGTCACTCCCTAAGTGAAGGTGGAGTCCACCAGCCACCCCAGCAGGCGCTGCATGGAGGTGTAGAAGGCAGGCGGTCCTCAGGCTCTCTCCCTGACTTCTGAACAGAGGAGACTGGAGATGAAAACAAATTTTGGGCACATCTCCTGTGATAGTCTTTACAAATAATAAACATGACAACCTCTTCAACCTCTGCATTCTGAGGAAGTACAGGGGTGACCTAAGCCATCTGTAGCTGAGGAAATGACTAGAGCTCGCTCTCCGTGGACATCCCAAGGTTCCCGTCTCCTTAATCTCATCACAGATGCAGTAATCCCCCCCCCCTTCCCCTCAGCACTTACCCAGTTGTTTTTCTTCCCAGCATAAATTTCCATGTTCTCTCCATACTGAGGCTCTTCCAGGAGCGTCTGGTACTCAAACATGAGGCGCGAGCTCTCGCGGAGGCGGCCGCACTGGAACTGGTGGTACTGCTGCAGCAGCTCCTTTACCACAAGCAGCAGGCACTCGGGGTCCGCGGGGTTCCAGGAGGCAAGGTTCTGCAGAGGCCAAAACCAGGGCCCGTGAGAAACCACTCCACACAAATCCCTCGTCACAAGTGCACATCAAAGCAGAGGAAGGGCGCAATCAAAGCCTGAGAGCAAGACTGTTCCTGGCTGGCTGGGTGCTCAGAGACAACGAAGAGCAAAGCCATAGTGCCAAAGTGAAAAATCCAAACTGCCTGAAAGACTGATACTGACCCTGGGACACTGTGTTTGTTTCTTATCCTCTTATAATCTTTGGCCTTTAACAAGTGGCACCTAAATGCAGCATTCCATGCCAAAATAATTTAATTCCACATCCCCAGACTGTCTACATCTGTAGTACCAGATGAGAACAAATACTGCAAACAAGAGCATTTCACAGAGGTATGCCCATCCCAGTACAGACCAGTCTGGGAACGGATAGGAACAGCGACGATACACAGGAAATATACATCTAGGAAATACAAGATTTGGAGAGAGAAAAAGGGAGGCAGTGGGTGATACCCTGTAAGTGTACAGCAGTCAAGCTCACGTCTGCTTGTTCCTTTTTTCCTCAGTGTGCTGGACGTGGTGACTCCTGTACATATCAGCCACTGGTCCAGACAGTGAAGAAAGCGAGCGAAGTCCTTTATCAAGCTGGGACTGTGCAGTGCTGAGGTCTAGAGTGACTGCCGTGTCTGCAAGAAACCATGGCCTTTCTTGCCTAGGTATCAGTGGTACCCACCAATGCTGCTGCAGGCTAGGTGTGAACAGCACAGTAAAAGGAGACACAAAGAGCATCTTAACGTGGCCCTGAAAACAGCCTGACATCGCAGATTTCTGAAGGGTCCCCAGGGATCTGCTGCTCCCCTCGTAGAACCACCACACTACATCACACACATTCCTTTAAAGACAACTTAAGCACAGCCCCTACCTAAAGAAAATGAACATGCAAAGGGAAAGGAATGCGTGCATTACAAAGAGGCTGACACTCTTGGTATCCATGGTTTCTACATTCATAGATTCAAGCAACTGCAGATTAAAATCATTTAGAAAAAAAAAAAAACGCACTTGTACTGAACTGATACTTTGCCTTGAATATTCCTCTCGACACAACTATGTAGGCAGTGTTTCTATCAGGGCTGATGTGCATGCGTTACTGCAGACGCCACTTCACTCTATACAAAGAGTTAAGCAGCTGCAGAGTTTGCGACCCATGGCACCACTTGGAACGGATTCCCCCACAGATACCCAGAGACAATGACACCCTGCTGTACCGAGTAGACTGACTTACAGAATGGGATGACAGCGGAGAAGGAACGAGGCATCCCTTCACTGATGGGAAGAACAGAACCAGACACTCGCAAAAAGAGGAAGAGCAAATGCCACGGCAGCCTCCCATAAAGTAGGGTGCTGGTATAAAAGTGATTTGGCCAGAAGAACACAGAGTCCTGTACAGAAGCTCCTGGCCTTGACAGCCCCGAGATTCCTTTGAGCTATTCAAAACTTCATTCAAAATATTAACAGGATGTACGAACACAGAGCAGAACGGAAAATGGGCCACTGCACAGCCTGCTATGTCTCTCCTTCAGAGGTCATTCAACACTGATAAACAGGAGAGGCAATGGTGTTCTATTTCTTAGTAAAACATGCCTTCCCAGGCTGTCTCTAGTACTAGAGCAAAAAGAAAAAGGGTTAGTCAACTCAATTTTTAATTTTTATTTTTTTTAATCTTCAACATTTTTCTCCAGTGTTTTGAAAGCTTCAAATGCATATCCATACAATAAGAAAAATTATAAAAACATATTATCCTGCTAACACCTCTGAGTAATTTGAATTTATTTCAAATCATTCAACCTAATTGTTAAGTTCACAATATAGACATGCCAACCAACACCTCCTTCCTGTTAAAACACGGCCTCCCAGTACCTGGAAATGCCTCTAACCTTGACCATCCAAACACACTTCCCTGGAAAAGCCACGCCCGTCGGGGCAGGTCTAGACATACGAAGCTAGCTAGAGATTTGTCTCCTGTGGCTTAATCACTTTATCTAGAAGAGGAGAACACAGAAAATACAAAGGGTTCTGGTCACTCCTTATGACTAAGTCTCCTGAAGACTAACGCAGAGAGTAAAACCATGTCTAGCCTACAGGACGCTGGGCTTCCTAATTCTCTTGAGCAGTAAATACAGAAAAATGGCCAAACTTCCATTAGGGAAGGAGGCAACAGCGTGCATTTTCAGGACTCTTTACAAAAAAGGAAACTATAGCTGCGTCTCTACTCACAAAGTCTACCTCTACTCTACTTCTGTTAATGAACAAAGGAAGACATCTGAAATGAAGGTGGCCACAGACCAGAGGCAAAGGCCACACACTACACTAACAAAAAGAAATCCAAAATGGACCCTAAATGAAGAATAAAGAATAGAATTGACAGTGGCCTGAAAGGCATGTCCCACGAATGTCCTCACTTACCAGGAGAGTGGGACAGATGTGAGGACATCCTACTGGGACTCTAGGTAAGAGAAATATAGGAGATGGGGAAATAGAAGGATCCAGAGGATCTTAGAAACCTACAGGAAGAACATCGTGATGGGTGGATCAGGGCCCAGGGGTGTCTGCTCAAACTATTGCACTAACCAAAGACAACGCAAGTAGGAAACACTGAACCCCTGCTCTGATGTAGCGAATGGACAGGACGTTCTCCACAACTATGTGCAGAGCAGGGACTGACTCTGACATGAGCTCTGGTGCTGCATATCTGACAACCTCCCCTTGGTGCGGAGCCCTGGTGGCACTCAAAGAAAGAATAGGCAGACTACCAAGATGAGACTTGTGAGCCTGTGACCATAAAGTGGGGGAGGAGAGCCCCCTCGGACATGGACCTAAAGGAGGGTAACAGGGTGGGAGTGGGAGGGTAGGAGTGATGGGACAACAATTGAGTTGTAATCTGAATAAATTTATAAAAATATATAATTGAAGAAAATGATCAGATATAGTCAAAGAAAATATCCAAATTACCAGTTTGGAAGAGAAACATCATTTGCCCTCACTAAAATACCTGTGATACAGTCAAGAGTGGGGGTGGGGGTCAGTCAGAGATTGCTTAGCTGGTGGAGTGCAGAGAGCGACTCAGATTGTATAAGATGTAGCCTGCGCCTCGCCCCGAGTGAAGAAGCAGTCACTGGCCGTTTCATGACCACGGGAATGCCCTGCCACTGTCCAGCTGGCTGCCTCGCATGAGGGACCCTCCCGTTTGAGTGACCCTCAACATGCCCACGCATCTTTCCTCATAAATCCACTCCACTCAACCAGCAGCCCCACAGACGGGCCCTGCCGATGCTCAGCTCTGTATCTGTGAGAAAGGTAATGAGTCACCACAGCTTTAGAAGCAACTCAGGTGTTCCTCAAACCACAGCATTCGTCATACTGAAGCAAATTCAGACACGCAAAAGAACATGCATAATGGAAAAAGTTGAAAACAATTAACACTGGTCCATGCCTTTGAGGAGATTAAATAGAGAAATAAGCATATGAGACTTGGAGTCACCATTGTCCAATAATAAAGGAAATGACATCTCAGAGAAAATTCTCTTCTACAAAAACAATTTTATGATAAAATTCGTCAGTAAGAGGATGATGTACAAGATGAATTAGAAATATTACAAGAAATTTACCTAAAAACTGACAATAAAATCCAATCTAACATCCTAACATAAAGGGAAATCAAAACCAAGGAATAACACTTGAAAATATGCAACCTTGTTAGTAACCAAAGAAGCGCGATTCTAAAACATGCACGTGTCATGATGTCATACAGACGACAGCAAGCCTCCTCCAGCATTAACGGTCATGTGCCCTTACCCACACAGCGCAAATCTGACCATTCTTGGGCACCCTGTAGATCTGCACGGCTGCCATTCTGTGCTTCCTGTTCTAAGGGTGTAGCCAACTCCAGACCAGGATCTAACTAGAACTAATCAGTGTGACATGTGTTTGAAGACAGAGGTACGGCTCCACACTTTTTTTTATTATTCCCATGTGTCACTGTGATTTGCCTTGCCCTTCATACAGCGCCCACACAAGAGAGTTGAGCCAAAACTATGACAAACTATATTTATATCTTAAATTGGCCAATCAGCTAGTAACAGCGAGGGCATCATGCCATAGGTACTTCAACATGCAGGAGTGTAATAGTCCACAAGAAAACCACCTATGCACGGGAAACTTAATGGAAAAAAGGTATCAGCTGATTTCTAGAATTGAAATTATAGACCCCATTTTGTAGGGTCTTTTTTTCCTGATTTCCATATTCTCCATAATTTCTGTGTATTTGTGTTATATGTTTATGTATTTATGCATTTAACACATGCCATAGTTGAAAAATGGAAATGTTTACCAAGAAGAGACTTGATACCCTATGAGCATATACAGGGGGAGGAGGTCCCCCTCAGTCACAGTCATAGGGGAGGGGAGTAAGGGGGAAATGGAAGCGAGGGAGGAATGGGAGGATACAAGGGATGGGATAACAATTGAGGTGTAATATGAATAAATTAATAAGATATATTTTTAAAAAGAAAAATGGAAATTTTACAAAAAAAGATAGAGTATTTCCTACATTTCAGCTTAGTTTTTTCTTGTGTGTGGTAAGGGACTAAGCCCAGGACTTGAGCATGCCACATGTGAAAGCACTTTCCATCTCAACCTTAGGGAACTCATTCGATTTACCATTTGTAGTTCATGAAATCAGACTTCCATTACCTCTTCAAATAATTTAACTTGGCAGGTTGCATCATTTAACTCTAAATATGTATCATTTAACACTAACATTGAATTTGTTATTGCTTTGACTCCAAGGCTCACTGAATGCCATGGGAATGCTAGTGCCGTGGGTTCTAGTGGCATGCAGTGGCCACAGTGGTCATGGGAAATGACCAATGGCACTTTCATTTCTAACAGAACAGGAACTGAACAAGCAGAAATTGTTTGACTGTCAGCTGGGGGACCATACAAATCATAACAACAAAAATAAACCTGTTCTTGGCTTATTTGTAACAGGAACATGTCCACAATGAAAACCTCTATTATACATATTCTTCAATAGAAAGAAATAAAATTATCTTAGACATCTCTTCATAATTCCTTCAAACACAACTTCCTACTCTTCAAAGCTATGGTGAGGATGACAGATTTAGGTCTACACACAGCAAGTCTGGTCCCTGCTCACAGAACGACCCCTGAAAGATTTACATACTCAGGTGGCTAGCAAAAAGCCAAACGACAAAAGTAGACCACAACACTCTAGTCACATCCCACGATGGCAACAGTGCTAAGTGGCAGCTAATTCTGGGGGCCTTTGTCCTTGAGAAGAGTCAAGTACTAAGCACAAAGTGAAGCACTTGAAGCGGACACTGTACTCTCGTGGCGCACTCACAGGGACAAATATTGGCAAGGCAGGAAATTAAACAGGGCAGTAGTTTGATGAGCCTCCTGGCTTTATTTTAAATATTCTAATAACCCTCTTATAGGTAGGGCTCACTGAGTCTGAGGTTCAAGGCTGCTGCTGTGATGTTTGAAGTTGTTAAGTATAGTCTTTCAAAGCCAGGTGGAGCTAATTAGAAAAATATGCAAATCTCTGAGAGCCAAAGAATAGTTAAGTAGACACCAATACAAAGTCCTTTGAGGGATTAATATGTAATAATAAAAGTCGTCTTAAAATGTAGGGGGCTTAAGTTTGAACACCCACCTAAGAAGAACAGCAGCAGGTAAACAGGATGTGCACTGGGAGAAGAAGGTGGCTCATGAACTGTGTTCAGTGGCCACTGCCCAAGCACCCTGACCCTCTAAACCAGCACAGTCAGAGCTCTCCAAGGTTCTGATCTGCTTCTCAACCAAGAACCAACCACCTTTAGAGTGTGTCTGAGGTTCCTTCTAAAAGGGGTTGTATTAGGTATGAGTAACTTATTTGAATGTATGTATTGCACCATGGGGCACCTGAGGCCTGTGAAGATCAGAAGAGGGTGCTGGATCCCCTGGAACTGGAATTACAGGCAGTTGTGAGGCACCATGTGGATGCTGGGAAGAGAACATGGGTCCTTGCAAGAGCAAGTGCTCTTAACCACTCAGCCATCTATCTGGACCCTAAGAGGAATTTTTAAAATGATTTTCAAGATGGCACCCATCAATCCACTCCCTAGCTTTACAGTAAAATAGTAGCCAGCAAAGGAATATGACCTTGCCTGTCATGCCGATAAGGAATGAGAGAGTTAAATATGCTGGAAGTCAAAGACAATGTCTTGGGGGAAATATACAAATATCTTCACAATGAGAGCAACATTTCCATGTGTTTCTGTGATAGCACTGACAAATCTTGTAAAAGAGAGAACACAACGAGAAGAAAGTGCAAGCCTGAACTTGAGGTACAGTCTCCGAGCAGGCTTACCTAGCTGCCTGGTTAGCTGAAACCTCCAAGAACCAGGAGGGTCCTAGAGGACCTTCAGATATCTGCCACGTGATGATACAGTAATGATCACTCCACGGTTTTTCTCTCATCCCATTTTGGTCTAGGATATCAGAGCCACTAATGCTGGAATACTGGCTTAATTTCTTCTATAGGCACGCAAGCTTTAATTCTAAAACATGAGAAAGTACACCAAAACTGTAGAAAGACCTGGCTCCATGGAGAAAATCCAAAGCCTGTGTTGCCACTCCTTGCCCGTCAGAAGTTGCTGTACAGATCACCTTTCAGTTGCTCTTAGAGAAAGGGACAAGGACCAGCCCCACCCAACACTGAACGCTCAATTCAACTGGGTCTCTAGGATCACAGAGCTCACGTCTAACATGGATTTCTTTCTTCAGAATTGATGGTCAACAAGAAGAAAAGGGGTAACAGGACACAGAGGTAAGAAATTTCAGAGAGCATCTCTTGATCCATCTTCCTTCCTCTCAGAAGTACTCTCAGACGGGACAGGAATGAAAAGAAAGGCAAGTATCCCCTCCACGGAAAAGAGCCTTATCAAAATCCCAGCCACCAAGAGAATGCAAACATCCTGCCTACGTGTCCAAGAGCACTAATCTCACACACTAGCGTGCCTGCATAAGATACATTAACAGACTGAATAATAACTAACCCCATTCTGTCTACAGGTGTTACCTTTCCCCACACAATTTTAAGGTGATATCTTTTAAGTATGAGATCTGGTCAAGACCAAAACACTAATTTCATAGCTATATCTCAAAGAAAATATGAATTAATATTGGTATTAACTTCTATGTCAAGCAAAACACCAGTGTAAGAAATGATTAACGGATCCTCAACATGGGAAAAACAACTTTTTTTCCAGCACAGACTAGCTGAGACTATAAGACAAGTGCTACTGCTTTTCACCTGGCTGCTGACGTCACACACTGCCCATCCATGTGACTCAGACCTGGTGGCAACCCCGCAAGGGCAGAAAGAACTAGAAATGTGATGCAGCTTGACTCCAAATGTTTTTCCTGGGGACGTATTGAATCTTCCAGGTTGCTCGAATCTCATCCAGGGATGTGATTTTTGAAGGAGACAGCTTGTTACTGTTTTTCCTGGCTGTACTACAAGAAACAACAGTGTGAGCTTATTTTAAATTAATGTGTGCTTCTGTGTTTCTTTACAAGAAATTAACTGCAATCGTTCAGTTAAAGCAAACACTTTGTGTTTCACTTTTCATTATGACATGTCTTCAGGATCCTCTCAAACCTAGGAAGCTAAAATTTCCCAATTTTAATTGCCAGTTTCCAATTTAGAGCAAAGTATTTAAATCACAATGAAAGACCTTTCAAGCTTAGTGACCCTGTGGGGCAATGAGTTTCATGAATGAGGTCCCTAACCGGTCTCACAGCCAGACAGTAACTCTCCCTGTCTTGGAAGACACTCACAATAGTGTCATGTCTTTCTGTCTCTTTCACAGAGACTCACAACAGTGGGTAGCACAGAACAAGACAGAAAACAACAGCCTCAGCCAGGCTCTTCCTTACAACTAGAGAAGCATCTGCAGGCCTGACACCTGCTTTCTGTCCTCTGCCCTAACTGACCCCTCCCTAGTTAGCCCAGGCCCCTGTGCTACAGTGATTTGTTCTAGCTTTTCTCGCCTTAGCTGAGCACCTTGGACTTCTGTCCAGACCTAAAGCATTTGCAGACCCTTCCCTTACTCAGAATCCCAGGCATAGATTTTCCTAACCAGCAATGACCTAGTCACACAATTTGTGTGCATATGAACAGGGGAAGCTACCTAAAAGGAAGCAATATGGGCTCTTCTCATTATAACAGGTACATGTAGCTACTGCAGCCAGAAAGGGAAAGCAATACAAAGCAGGGAATTAAGTAAAAGAGAAGACACAAATACAGCACACAAGCTGTAAGAGCTTTTGCTGTCTTTGTTTTGTTTTGTTTTGTTTTTAGCTCTAGCCCTTTCTCATGCATGCAAGTAATGTATATACATACACTCAAGCACACACGGGTATACATAAAAATAATTTTTAAAAAACCTCTAGCCCTTAGACCTTGGTCCACATAAGACTATGATACACACACACACACACACACACACACACACACACACACACACACACACACACACACACAGTAAGTTTCCATCCATAGTTTGATGTCCAAAATCGATTCTCCCTCCTGCTAACATCTGCCCAACTTTCCTTGAGAAACCACCACCACCACCATTCTCAGCCACGGGTCTGGAGGAAGAACTATCAAATAAACCTCTACAGGTGCTGGCTCCCTAGTCAAAGTAGTTCCTAGGCGCCCAGCCTCAATGGTTATCAGCTTCAGTCAGACTAAATGAGATAGACTGCAGTATGAGCTGGGCTGCTGAGAAGGAAGGGGTGTGTGCCGTCTTCCCCAGGTGGGAGAACACAGTCTGAACTGGAGTGGCTATGCTGTATTCACAGAAGCAGGCCAACTGAAGAATGTGTTATAGAGATGAAGATCAACACAACGGGAAGCAAAGTAGAAATAGAGCAGAAGGAAACTAGGTTCTGTAGTGACATTACTGAAGCCACCAGACCAGCATTATCTTAAGTCCAACTGTGGACTTGTAGAGTCCTATAAGCTGCTGAACTCCCTTTATTGTTTTAAGACAGCTTGAAGCAAGTTTCTGTTGCTTTAAAAGAAGAGGATTGGCCAGGTGTGGTGGTGCATGCCTTTAATCCCAGCACTCAGGAGGAAAAAGCATTGGGTCTCTGTGAGTTCGAGGCCAGCCTGGTCTACAAAGCAAGTCTAGGCCAGCCAAGGCTACACAGAGAAACCCTGTCTCAAAAAACAAACAACAACAAAAAAGAAAAGAGAAAAAGGACCAAACTAAGAGGAGGAAAAGGGAGAACAGGCCTGGGGTGGGGGGCATTAGTACACCAATTAAAGTGCTATTTTGCCTTCTCTAGGAGTGAAAGGAGAAATATAGAAACTCCTACCTAGCCACCTAACCACTGAGAAGCCTTTAACCTCAAAATACAGAGTCACTTTAGGTACTTGGATCTTCTTACATTTGTCAGGCAGAAACCCTTCAAAAAGAATGAATGCAGAAGCTGGGCATGGTGCACATGCCTTCAATACTCAGGAAGCAGAGGCAGGTGGATCTCTGTGAGTTCAAGGCCTGGTCTTATAAAGCCAGTCCAGGACAGCCAAGACTACACAGAAAGACCCTATCTTGAAAAACAAAACAAAACATAAAACAAAAAGAAGAAGGAAAAAAGAATGAATGTAGAGATGACAGATATTGATTTACATTCAGAATTTTAGACTCACCAAGATAGGAAAGATGTTTTCTTCAAGGTTGCCAAATACAAGTAGCCAAAACATTAAGAATGTAACATTTATATAATTCCTGATTGTTTTGTGGTTCTTCTTGCTGTAGGTAGTTTATTGTATTTATGTGTAATAATACAAATGTACATGTAAAAAAGAAAAATAACAAAAACCAAAAAAATTGAAATAAAAAATAAAATAAGAATGAATGTATTTTTACTAACCCTACAATGATTATAATCATTCTTGTTACAGAAAAAATGAACGAAAAGAAAAATGGATAACAAAAGGCTATACTTTTATAAAGTATGAGTCATTTAATGAACTTCAATTAAAATATATCTGAAATAGGTATCTAAGGCGTTCCTTGTCCTAGAGCCTTTCAAACACCAAGAAGGCATTTGTTTCGCTGGGTAATAAAGCAAGCCTTCCAAAGAAACCAACAGATCCACTAAGGATGTAAAGAAGAACGAACTGGCTGAGACCAGATAAGGGCACTTTGGTTACTGACATGTAACTTGGGGCCACGCAGAACAATCTGCACCTAGCACTTCTTGAGCACGAAGCCTGGAGAGCTCCTCACTGACTTCATGGTCCCTTACACAGGAGATATTTTTACCTCTGCTCTACTTGACTGAAACACATTCGGCACGTACAAGCTGTCTGGTGGGATCACATGAATGCTGGCTACGTGCCAAGCTGGGAGTGTGTGCCTTGGAGCAGAAAGCCTTTCTATCTTCTGCAAACAGTCTCTCTCTGGAGACCTAAAGTGGGCCCCACAAGGCAGCCACGGTGACTGCACTCAAACCATATATCAGCTTTAGCAGTACATAGTGAATGCTGTTTAATGAGCTTTCAGTTCTTCAAACTAGTCATCCCTCTCCAACCCCCAAGCCCATACCTTACCAGTTCTTTCAAAACTGTGGTGAACCTCACAATCAACCAAAGAAAAGCATGTGCTCCTGTGCTGTCATGAAGAATTGCACAGGGACCCAGTCCAATTAAGTGCTTCAGAAACCTTGGCCAGGTTTCCCCATTCCAAGCTACCATTATCTATAGCCATCAACCCAGCAACAATCAAACAGAATGGGGCTCCTTTTCTCTAAAACCATTTCTCTTTAAAAAAAAAAAAAATCTGCCAGGTATAGTGGGTAGCTCATGCTAGTAATCACGCAAGGAAAACGGAGGCAAAAGAATCTGGTGGTCAGGATCCTGTCTCAAAACAAAACAGAACAGGGGCTGTGGGCATAGCTCTGTGGTTGAACATTTACTTGGCCTGCATCACAGGCACCAAGCAGGCGGGGTAAGGGGAGCAGGGTCTCACCAGAGGGTGCCGCTTCAGTCTCCAGTATCGGAACTGCTATTGTTATTAAAGGCTCAGCTATGTAACAATGATTCCTTGGCCTCTCAGATAAGTTTCACTGATGTCATGATGGCTAGAATCCACCTTCTGGACTTTTCTACTGCTTGTCCCACAGATTTCTCAGGATGTAAGAGAAATGTCTATAGAAAATGTGTCTCACTTGGGTGAAGAGCTGTGAGTCATACAGAAGAGTTGGGATGAAAGGATGGGGAAGGGGAGGGTGTCAGGAGCTCCACAGGAGGCCATCAAGGCAGGCAGAAGCTGACACAGGGGGCCTGCACAAACTGGTACACCAACCAGGCACATTGCAAGCAGAGGACCTAGACGCCCTGTTCAGATGTAGCCAATGGACAGCTCGTTCTCCACACAGGGAAGAGGAGGAGAATGAGGGACTGCCTCTGACACGAACCCTGGGGCCTGGGATTTGATCACTGCCCCTTGGCAGAGAGGCCCTGTGGGAACACAGAGGAAGGTGCGGGCTCTCCAGATGAGACCTCATAGGCTGTGATCTTATAGTGGGGGAGGAGGTTCCTTCCGTCAGAGGTCTAAGGGAAGGGACGAGAGCAGAAAAGGGAAGGATTGTGGGAACAGGAAGCTAAGAGCAAGGGGATGATGATTAGGATGTAGTGAGGAAATAATAATAATAATAACAACAACAACAACAATAATAATAAACATGGAAGAAAAATGAAAGACTTCCAACAAGCACTAACTCCTAGAAGCCAGGGCTACCGAAAGCGGGGAAGGGTGGGATAAAGGGCTTCACCAACGGTGAAGCCAGATGTGGCTTATGCTTACAAGGCCAATACTTGGGAAGAAGAAGCAGGAAACCAGTTGAAGTCAACTCCATCTGCGAACAAGTTCAAGGCCAGTGCGGTCTACGCGAGAGCCCGCCTCGGGGAAGGAGAGCTGGGCCTGCTCCTGCCGCTTCCTGCCTCTCCCACCTGCTCTCCTCTGCCGCCCGGATAGGGAATACCCTACCAGCCTCTCCTGAGACCTCAGCATTCCTGGATTAATACCATCTACGCCCTAGGTACAAAAGCACCAACTATGGTGTGATCATCCTTAAATTGGTCGTATTTATTAGCATTTAATTTTAAATCATCTTTTTACACGAATATTTTTGTGGTGGTTCAAATAATATTAAGGAATCACAGAGCCTTTACAAATTGGCAGCCCAAGCCTGCAGACATGCTTGCTTTGACCTGCACAGGATTTTTATTTGAAGATCTTTAGACAAGGCAGGCACACTTTAGCAGGTCACAGTCTCCACTAATTCTCACAGCACTGCACCACGTTCTTCAGTCATTGGTGTGACTGGTTCCTTCAGCTGTCTGAGTTTACAACCCCTGTGGGTAAGATTTTAGGGCATTTCCTAATGAGATGACTTAGTTCCTACCATGGTTCCTTCATTTATGTTACAGGCAGCAGGTGTTTATTAGTTCTATGTTTGCAAAATACAACAGAAAGAATAATTCGACTTTCACTGTGGTTAATAGTCAAACAGAAAGCTTTTCTGTTCACTGGACCCAGTGGCGTTCACTGTGAATGACTGATTGACTAGGTAATGGTTCCTAAATACCACTTTCTGTCAATGAAACTATTTTAAAAGTGTCAGAGAACAGAGACAGTATCTTACTCACCTCTGTGCAAGTGCTGTATTACACAGCATGGGTTTCACGATTTGCACACTTAATTATTTTTCAAGCAGATAATCACCACAATTATAAGCTAAACTAGATATGTTAAAGGATCCAAGAATTTTCAAGGGTCCGTAAAGATACTGAATCATTTGACCCATGTTTATCTGGTGGCTGTGAGCAGAAATTGACAAAAAGAAAACTGGACAGCAATTTTGAAAATACAATCTTGAAATATGACTAATTATAGTCATCAATCATTAAAAATTGAGGCCATCTTTAAAACAGTATCTCTCAAGCATTCAAAGATATTTCTTTTTCAAGGCTGGCACATGTAAAATAAGAATGCAAAAGACATCATCAAAACAAAATGAAATATCATGGCTCAATAGATGAGGCCTGAAGGGTACAAAACAGCACATTAAATCATTTTCAAGTTCAGAAAAACTGCATGAGATGTTGGTCTTCCTGTTTTTGATAAACCTTATAATTGTGCTTCCAGAAAACTACCAAGCATCTGCCTCTGTGTAGCTGATTCTTCATCTTGGAGCTCTCATAAGGAAATAGAGAGTACACTGTGCCAGGTTCACTATCTTCTCCAGCCAAAATCATTAAATCTTGGTGCCAATTTCCTCTTGGTAAATTCTGATGAAATTCCTTCCATTTGCAGCTTCCTCAGTTAGTGGTAATGGCTGCACATGTCACAAGTCAACATATATGTGCATGTGTTTAACAATATGCATTATGTATTAACAGTACTATGTACATCAGTGCACCCAGGTAACATGCACCTATATATGCATCACACATACCATTCCTACAAGTCTATTATGTGATGCTCTGTGACGACCATTCTTAACGGAGACAGGATTCTCTGAAACTGAGCATCCACCAACTCTCCCATGAAGCTTCAGCATAATGAGAATGTTGGTAAAGATAATTCTAATGCTTTGCACAGTCCCTTAAGAGCTTCTGAATCACCAAAGAAAGATCGAGTTAGGTTCTATTTTAGGATAGGGGCCATTTTGTCAAAATTCAATTATGTTCTAAAATATGATGATCCATATATAATTTATGTAGCAAAATTTCATGAGTCTAAATATTTTATTAATTGAATTAACTTATTTCTTCCTACTTACTCATAATAAAATAAGACTTGCAGTTTTATGTCTCTTGTATTTTATAATATGAATGCATTAAATACATTATTAACAAAGACTGCAGATTAGGCATAACAGACGTTTTCATCATAGTACCTAATTCTTCAATCCTTCAACTGCTAGCCTGTTGATTACCTAGCTTAACGTAAACTGCATTTCATACACTTCATATTTCTTGATAGACTAAGGTCATTTATTATAAGACCATATGCTACAGATACATTTTTCAAAATAGTGAGACTCAAAGTGGCTAAGTAAATAGAACTGATAAAATAAATGACTAGGACACTGTACTTTTATAATCCTTCTGTTGCTTCTGAAAATTCTTTTCTTCCACCTACCTACATGCGCTCTCTCTCTCTCTCTCTCTCTCTCTCTCTCTCTCTCACACACACACACACACACACACACACACACACACTTCTTACATCTCACGTTTGCTAAAAGTATTACTGCAAATTCTAATCTGTGTCATTTATTTTACACAACTGCCTGAATAAAAACTACCATGCATCTATGTCACATGTCTCTTACAATAGTTGTTTCACATAACTCAAATCTCTAGTACGGGAGGGAGAAGGTTACTTTCTGTCTGTGATTTTGTATTAGAAGATAAAAAATCAGGACATATATACACTAAACAACTTATATATTACCCAGAGAAATTAATTCATGTGTTAAATTATTCTGTGAAAGACTTGTTTAGCAAAAATCCACTCTGTTGCAATTCTACACAATAAATTACCTTGTTTCTTAAACTATTAATTGCAAAGAGAAGAAAAATGGAGAAAACATCTAAATTAAAAGACACTAAATAATAACACTGCACAGACCTTGGTGCAGACAGTAAGAAATCGGGGCAAGGCCAGGTCACATGAAGATGCGATGCCAGGCAACAAGTGGGCAGGAGGACACTAGACAGGAAGCAGGGAATGGGTCCCTGGTGGTCCATGGGACAATGCTTCCTTCTCATACACATGCCATGATCACCAAAAGAACAAGTCCTCTCACAGGAAGAGATCTGATAGATAAAACTGGCTTGTGCTTTGCTTTAGCTTCTAAACACTATGCTTTGATTCCTAAACATGCCCACCTTAACATTTACAAGCATGCCATGAAGCTAAACAGTTGAAGAGGCATTGCTACTCATCTTAATACTTTACTCTGAGTAAAAATACTCTTTATTTGCCAAATCGTCATCAACCCTTCATTCTCAGGATCATAAACATCTGACTCTCAGGGCATTCTTTTCCTAGAAAACCAAAGCTCCCATAAAGCTGTGAAATGTCATGAGTTTAAATTGTTATTTTAATTGCTAGAAACAAAAGGTCCATAAAAATACTAAGAGGGCAGAGGTAGGGGGCAGTTAGGAAGGAAAGAGAGAGGACGATGCTCCCAAGGCTTGCTTTAGGAAATCAGTCATTAAGCTAATGACTAATAATGTCTCAAATGGGGGAGAGTTCTGTTTTTAAGACAAATACTTTGTTTATATGTTTGCTTGTTTTACTTATTTATTTGTAGTTGTTTTAAGACAAGGTTTCATACTCTTGATCCTCCAGCAATGCAAATATTCAAAGTCAAATGTAATAGCCGTTTTATATTTTTATTATGATAAAATGCATGTAACTTAATCTGAGAAGACTTTAATGAGTTTGGAGGAGTGGGAATGGGATGGAGGACAAATAAATGGTTAACTTTAAAGTTTTAATAATAAATTAGTTTTAAATAATAATGAAACTGAAACAAGTTTTACTTTTGGAAAATAAAAATTGCCAAAGGAGTTAGACAAATACGCATTGAAAATATCTTTAAATTAATAAAATTAAATGTGTTTTTAAAACATGCCTTTAAACTCAAAAACTATGTGATAGCAATCACTACTCTTACAAATTATTTTTATTTAAATGTAATATTTCTATTAATTCTTTAAGAATATCATATATACAATGTTTTGTGGGACTGTTTGTTTGTTTGTTTGTTTTGGAATGTCAAGACAGGGTTTCTCTGTGGCTGTCCTGAACTCACTTTGTAGACCAGGTTAGCCTTGAACTCGTCTGCCTCTGCCTTCCCAAGTACGGGGATTACAGGTGTGTGCTCATAAAATGAATTTTGATCCCATTAGCACCCCTTAGCTCCTAACTCCTTCCAGATCCATTCTCCACCCCTTTCAAACTTCCTGCCTTTTTTGTTGTTGTTGTTTCTTATTTGTTTTTGTTTTTTGTTTGTTTGTTTGTTTTTCCTTCATAATATAATGAGTCCAGTTTGGGTTGCCCTTATACTTATGGGGATGGCCCATCTGCTGGAGCACAGGTGATCTACCAGGGACTACATCCTTCAAGTAGTTTTCCCAGAAGCTACCAGTCACCCCTCAGCTACTGATCCATACTGGACTGCTAACTGGCCTCATCTTGTGTAGGTGACAAGAGAGACTCTGAGTTCCTCTCACAGTGGTTCCTCTCTTATCCAGAAGATGCTGTTGTACTCCCTGACCTCTGACCTCCCTCCCTGACCTCTGGCTCTTAGAACCTTTCATCCTCTTCTTCCCAGATTGCTCCAGGGCCTTGATAGGAGGGGTGTGATACAGATGCTCCATTATGGTAAACAAATTCTTTGTAATCTTGGAAAGGACTCCTTTGATTTTAGAAACTGACTAAAGATGTCTAAGAGACATTTTTTTTTTTTTTTTGAGACAAGTGGCAGGCTCTTATTAAGTTATTCAAGTTTGCCTTGGACTCACTCTACAGCCCAGACAGCCCTGAAGTGCAGCCTTAGTCTCCTAAGTAGCTAAAATTATAGGCCAGCATTAGGCCTAGCTATTCCATTTTAGATACTCTAAGCAATTAGCTGCCCTTCTCTTAAAAACTCTATGATAATCCAGACTTTTACTTTTCAATCTGGCTTCTTTATAAATGTTCTTGAACCACATTCAAGAATATGTATTAAATGTGTTGAATGTTTTGCTTATAATAATATTATAATTATTTGGAATTTTCATAAGTGCAACAACTTAAAAACAGGCTTTTAAGAATGTATACAAGGTCTACCGAGTCACTGTGAATGCTAGGCTACAAAGCACTCCACGGTTAAAAGATTACATCAGATCAGGATAAGGTGGAGCTGGCACTTTACTTTGCAGGTTTAAATATCTTGGCTTTCCAAAGCTTGTGTGGGGGCTGCAGTTTGGCATAAAATTCTCAGCCGGATGCAGATAATTTCTCTGAAAAAAATGTTTTTATAATAGCTAAGGTTTCTTGCTTTTAAAAATGTTAGAGAAAGCATACATTATTTCCAGGTTCAGTTCTCATAATACATTTCCCCCTTTTCTTGTGTTCTTCTCTGAAGCTAACCCAAGTACAGCAAGTTAATCCACAAACAAAGATTTAGTAAGTACCAAAATTCATTTTCTTAGAAATTTAAATGTAAGATAAAAAAATCAAAGTACGCTTCTTCAATTACAACAGAAGACATAGAACTCTGAAAACACAGACATCTGCTAATTGGGCCATCGTAAGTCCCATATTGCCCTTGAGCATTTTTGCCTCTATGCCCCATTTTGTTTCTGTTTTGACAATGAAATTGATGCTTTCTCTGTTCCCCACAATAGCCTGTGGGACGGGTACTAAAACTATTGGTTTTACTAATATAAAAGTATAAAGACCAAGTACCATATCCAGCATAATCTGCTGATACAGAACTGAGAATAGCAGCCAGCTCTTGTCACCCGATACTCACCTTCACTCCTAGTCAACTCTAGTCATATATTAGAATTGGCATTCTGAAGCCATGGGGCCCCAGTGTGCCTGTTGCGTGTTGACGGTCAATCTGATTGGATTTAGAATCCCCTAAGAGCCACACCTCTTTGCATGTCTCTGAGAATACTTCCAGAGAACATTATCCATGAATGGAAAATCTGCCCTAAAGAGGGCAACAAATGGTCCAGAGTAAAGAGGTCTGAGGAAAATGCAACATGAATGTGCCTGTCCCTGACACTGGACTCTGCTTCTTCAGCCCTTCAATGTGTATTCAATACAGCAACTCGAAGAGAACTTTAATGCCTGCAGCTCCCAGGACCACCTGCCCTGGGGTGGCCTTTCCTGACATAGACTCTCTTTGTAAACTTTGTATACTTTGTCAGAAAGTGTCCATGCCCTTGCCTGAGGAGCTGCAGCAGCCAGAACCGGTTGCTTCAAGTTTTGCCTCTGGGATCTCTCTACATCTTTCCCTGGGTGCCCCCTCTTCAGCTCCCCTGGGGGCCACCCTCTGTGGCCCCTGAAAGGGGTGCTCAGATCTCCAGGCTGTGCTGATGGCCTCTGTACCTCAGGACTCCAGAGTGGCTAAGGCTACAGCTCCACAGCCCTGGGACCTGAGGTCAATCGCCTGCAGAAGCGGAGACGCTGAAGGCACAAAGAAGGCAGCAGCACCCGAGGCCTCAGTTACTGGCTGCTGCTGACAGGAGGGAGGCGTGTCCATCTGGAACTTGTCTGTGAGCTCCTTTGCTATCTCTGTGACAAGAATATATAAACTAACCACTCCCCTGAAGCAGAGAGCTTTACATGGTCTGGCACTGTCAGCCAGGGTCCAGGATCTGACCCCTTAGTATAAATTCATAATTTAGTTCAGGAAAGTTGTTTTGTTTAGCTTAGAGATTGAGTCTGTGTAAACTCCTTGAGGCATGAATTAATAGGCCCCTCCCCAACACCTTTCTGTCATAATGGCAGTTGTAGCCTCTAATTGTCAATAGGGCCATCTGCAGCCCCTCAGTGGGGCCCTTGCCAGATTATGCGAATTTTAGGTAAAAAGTCTGAACAAAAATTCACCAGTCCCTGAGCAGGAGAACTGACCAATCTCTGATCAGGAGAACTAACCAATCCCTGAACAGGAAAACCCATCAATCCCTAAGCTCCCCCAAACTCAGGCCTTGAAATCCCAGCAATCCTTACTCTGGAAATCTCTGTCCTAGAAAGCTCCACACCTCTTCCCCTAAGAAAAATCCTATATAAAGGCTGTCTAGTTCTCTGCAGAGGCAGCCACTCCTGAATTCATCCCTCGAATAAATCTCTTTTGAGAGATTTGCTACCTGGTGTGACTCTCTCATCAAAAGAAGCCAAGAAGCCCAGAGGAGAAGAAAAGCCAGCCAAGACTCCTGAGCTCCTCAGCTTGGCTGTGGCTGGAGCCCCCTCCTCTGGGAACTGCAACAGGTGGAGAGGGAGCAGCACTGAGGCTCCTGAGCTACTCTGCAACTGGCATTGGGGAAACCCTCCAAGAGAGCTGCAACACCTCTGCTGAGGAGGCGCCCTCTCAGAGCTGTGTGGTTCCTAGGCTCCTGTGTCTCAGAAGGCCCATCCCTTGGGACACTGTCCCACCTCAGAGCTATGTGGTTCCCAGGCTTCAGAGTTGTGGATTTCCTGGACACCATCCCATCGAGCAGGAGGGCCAACAAGCTGGGCTCTCCCACACCAGTCATTACTAATTAGAAAAATGGTGGCGCACACCTTTAATCTCAGCACTTGGGAAGCAGAGGCAGGCGGACTGCTGTGAGTTCGAGCCCAGCCTAGTCTACAAAAGTGAGTCCAGGACAGTCAAGGCTACACAGAGAGACCCTGTCTCGAAAAACAAAACAAAGAAAGAAAGAAAGAAAGAAAGAAAGAAAGAAAGAAAGAAAGAAAGAAAGAAAGAAAAAGGAAAATGCCCCCACAGACATACTTTCAGGCCAATCTGATATTTGCATTTCCTCAATTGATACGTCCTCTTCCCAAGTGACTCTTAGACTGTGTTAAGCTGACAAACTGACCCACATAGTGATTTAAGAAAAGAAAACAAACCTTAATAAACGAGTACAGGGAACAGAAAAACATCCCACACACAAGAATGGTGGATAATTTACATAGATAGTCTATGTAAGCTTGAGCCTTACTTGCTGTGTAAGTCTGAGTTGCACACACTGAGACACTTACAAAACAATGAAGCAATGTAACTTTGTAAGTGTGAAATCTAGAAGTATCTTGAACCAAGTGACCAAAGTTAATATCAGCAACAAAGAGTGTGAACTCTTGATATCATGTGACCGAAGTGTCACTGAATGTGCTAACTAGTTTTATGTCAACTTGGCATAAGCTCAAGTTATTTGAGAGAAACAACCTCAACTGAGAAACAGCCTGTAGGCAAGTCTGTTGGGCATTTTCTTAATTAGTGATTGATGAGAGAGGGCTCACCCCACTGTGGGTGGTGCCATTCCTGGGCTGGTGGTCCTGGGTTCTATAAGAAAGCAGGCTGAGCAAGCTATGAGGAGGAAGCCAGTAAGTGGCACCCTCCACGGCCTCTGCATCAGCTCCTGCCTCCAGGTTCCTGCCCTGCTTGAGTTCCTGCCTTAACTTCTCTAAAGGGACAGTGATTCAGAATATGTAAGTCAAATAACCCTTTCCTCCACAACTTGCTTTGGTCATGGTGTTGTTTTCACAGCAGTAGAAGAGTAACAAAGACACTGACTGTACCACTGAGGGCTTCTAGCCAAAAGCCCATAACCACAGCCTCATCATGAGAAAACACCAGTGAAACCCCGACTGAAGGACAGTTGCTCAAATAGCTGAGCAGTTCCTCCTCTAAACTACCAAGGCCAACAGAAACAAGCAAAGTGCATACACTTTCACAGCCAGGAAGAGCCCAAACAGACGTGAATGCTAAACAGCATATGATGGCTTGTATATGATCCCGCAACCAAAACTGAACAGGAGTGAATGGCTAAAGCACACACCGCAGGCTTCAGTTAACAGTAGTCGTCAGTGTCGATGCACTATTTGTCACACATGTACCACAGCACTGCAAGACAACAGAGATAAGGGCAACATGTGGCTGAGGGAGCTCTCCATAGCATCTTCGTAATAATTCTGTTCATTTAAAACCAAATGCTTATTTTTTTAAAAAAAAAAAAGGCTTTTTCTCACAAACATAGAAAGCAGGCTGGTTACAAGACCAACCTTACAGCCTGAGAAATGACTAATTCAGAGATGCCAAGAAAAGAGAATCACCAACCACCATTAGCACTTTTGTCTTTAAATTACATAGGAATTTGACTCCTCTGAAAAACTGATGTATTCACATGAAGTCCATAACTGTTTCTGCAAGTATATTTAACAAGTGCTAAAAACTAAATTCATCAAAACCAATTTGGAATCTTCAATATTGTAATCTTGGAAAAAGCAAAATTATCAGATTATGAACATCTTGCAAAAGCTTCTCTATGTAGGTGAACCACCCTGAGGTGGGGGATGAAAACAAATTCCAAATCTTTGGTTGTTTCTTAACTCCCAGCACAGCTTGACTTCTGAGATGCTTCAGTGGGCTAAGGGGCTACACAGGCCAAGATACCTAAGTTTCAGCCTCAGAACCCCACACAAAGGTAGAAAAAAACAATTCTACCATGATATCCACTGGTTCCACACAGACACGGTGGCATGTGCACTCCCCCATATACAGACGCACACAGACACGGTGGCATGTGCGCTCCCCACATACAGATGCATCCAGAAACACAGAACAACAACATACAAAACATGTATTGTTAAATCACAGCATAAACTAGCAATGAATAACATGTAGCTTCTAACATTACAGTCTAGACCAGGGCTCGTAACATTTTTTTCCACTTGTAACCTTTTTCTTGCCTGAGAAATTGTTATGTGATTCCCCAATGTAGATGTATATGTATTTAAAACAGGTCTACAAATCAAAATCTTACTGATAATGACTCATAAAGAAAATCACTTAGGCAATTCTTTGGTATACATATACTTTTATAACATTTAAAAAATTACTTTTACCATTTATTAAAGATAAAAGCAAGCTTGACACTAATGAGATGAGGGTACTTGTTTATTTTTACATAAACTATGGCTCCATATTTGATGCGGCAGAATGTAGAAAACCTTTAATGTTTTCCAGAATTGATCAATACTTTGCTTTTTAACTGTCAAAGCTAAGAATGGCACTTCACATAAATATATAACATAAAAATGGCAGAAGCAAGTTTAGGGCTATTTCAGAAATTGTTGGAAATTCTATCCTAATTCTTAACCAAAATTCATTCAATGAGTTCTTCTGAAACTCAAGTCAGCAACTCAAACAGTGGCTTGCCCACCCTCAACACTCTAACACAATCCAAAGATATACTAACTTGATACTTACACAATGAGAAATTGCATTAAGAAAATAAAAATCTATTATCTGTTTGTTGACAACTTTAAAGATACTGGATGTAATTCATGCCACCAAATAGTCTCTAATCGGCAACAGGGGGTCTGGGGCAGTATCTGGCATTGCATGGTATGCCAGCACTCAGTGTGGAGTGCTCCTGCTGCGTATCCAGAAACAAGTCCGCAGTGAGACCACGCCATGAAGGGGACAGTTCCGATGCATTACGTGTTTGATGATGAGTTAAGTATACGGATTTTGCCATAACCTACCTCTGTGACTACTATCTGCCGGTGCAAACTTTGCTTAGAGCAAGCTAGTTTAAAGAATGTTTCTCACATGTCATCCTTGCAATGTGATGTTTCCTGAAGCTTTGTCCCCAGGCCACACTGCCACCTCCCTCTCTCCCCCAGGTGGCTCTCAGTCTTCTAAGCCCCACCCCAGCCTGATGACCAGACCAGACCAGGCTCTACTATCACTACTCTACCAAAAGTCCTGCAGCATTAACGTAGTGTCTGCCCATTAAAAACAGACACAAACAAACAAATAAAACCCCTTTTGTGTATACTTGCTAGGTATAAATCAGTTCTAGCAAAGCCAGGGACAAGTAAGGGAATAGGCTCTGCTCCCAAGGGCCCTTGAATTTAGAGAGAAGCGCAATGCTACCCAGGGGGGGACAGGACTAGAACCAGGCAACATGCTGCAACTTGCTACACCGGTTCTTTTGACATTTAAGACAGTTTTTTCCTAGTTCATCTTTATAGCAATTTTAATGTATGTATATGTGTGTGAGCCTGCAAGCACTGCATGTGCATGAAGGCATGCAGGAGCCTATGGATGGCAGATGAGAAAGAACCTTGGATCCCTGAAAATGGAGTTATAAGCAGCTGTGAGTGCTGTGGGTGCTGGGAACACAAGCTGGTCCTCTAAAAACACAGCAAACAGTCTTAACCCCTGTATCTCTCTAGCCCCAAGCTTGTCCTATTAAAAAAAATGTTCTACTAAAAAGTAATTCCCCATCTCAACATGACACACATTAATCACTCTGATGTTGTTTTACTAGAACTTTCACTTCTTTTCAGTCTTCTTAAGAGAAACTGGACAAACCCCTGTTCACAGACATGAGAATTAAAATGATGAATATGTGACTTTTTAGTAAGTTGTTAACCATAACCAACCAGTAATTGGTTTTTCATGGTAAGAAAATGTGAGTTAAGAACTCCCAAGTAAAAGGCGAAAGAATGGTCAGAATATTCTCCACAGTTGAGTGGAGAGTGGGATATGACTTTCCTATGTACTCTGGTGCCTCACATTTGACCATGTCCCCTGGAGGGGGAGACCTGGTGGCACTCAGAGGAAGGACAGGAGGTTACCAAGAAGAGACTTGACACCCTATGAGCATATACAGGGGGAGGTAATCCCCCTCAGGAACAGTCATAGGGGAGGGGAATAAGGGGAAAAGGGGAGGGAGGGAAGAATGGGAGGACACAAGGGATGGGATAACCACTGAGATGTAACAAGAATAAATTAATAATAAAAAATTAAAAAAAAAAAAGAACTCCCAAGTAACCACTATTCAAGTAAATAGTGTTAAGAGGGGCTCAGTATTTCTCAGAGTAACAAACTTAAAGAAAAGGGAGCTATTTGTTAGTGCAGCTTGACAATAAAGTGCTCTAGGGCCTGGGCTGAATCCACTGGGAAAAGGGAAAGAGAGAGAGAAAAAGAGAGAGAGAGAGAGAGAGAGAGAGAGAGAGAGAGAGAGAGAGAGAGAGAGAGAGAGAGAGAATATGACTAGTTTGAGATGGAACCCTTTTTTTCCTGGGGAGGCACTAACAATCAGGGGCAGGTCAAGTTATTTCAGATAAAGTTATACTGTTGTGCTGGCTAGTTTGTGTCAACCTGACACAAGCTAGAGTCATCAGAGAGGAGGAAGTCTCAATTGAGAAAATGCCCCCATAAGGTCTGGCCGAAGGGCATTTTTTAAATCAGCGATTGATGGGAAGGGTGCAGCCCATTGTGGGTGGGGCTGTCCTGAGGCTGGTGGTCCTGGATTCTATAAGAAAACGTTGAGAAGCAAGCCATGGGGAGCAAGCCAGTAAGCAGCGCCCCTCCATGGTGTCTGCAGCAGCTCCTGCCTCCAGGTTTCTGCCCTTCTTGAGTTAGTACCCTCACTGCTTTTGATGATGAACTGTGAGTTTCCTCCCCATCTTGCTTTGGTCATGATGTTATATCACAGCAACAGTAACACTAACTAAGACACCTGTCCTAGGAGAAATGTTTGACAATATATAAAGTCTGCAAACAAGAAGATATGGGAAAAAATTAAAGAATACATATACACACACACACACACACACACACACACACACACACACACACACACACACATATGCATGTTGTACAGACACAGAAAACACCAATAAAAATAAATTCTAAAATGTTAAGACTCAGTTCTATTGTTTGGGATTACAAAGGGGTTTGTATGTTTTGATACTTATATGAATTTTACATGCCATTAATAATACAAATACATGGCCAGGAGTGGTGGTGCATGCCTTTGATCACAGTACTTAGGACTCAGAGGCAGGTGGATCTCTGTGAGTTCGAGGCCAGCCTGGTCTACAGAGAGAGTTCCAAGACATCCAAGGCTACACAGAAACTCTGACTCAAAACAAACATATTCATAATAATAATACAATAATATAAACATCAAACTCGAGAGGTGTTGCGGAGCGGACAAAAGGTGATAAAAAGAGAATGCAAAAGAGACACAAGAAAGGGTGTGGACGACGACACTCAGAGCTGCTCGCTGCGCCTCCTCTGGAAAAGAGCGCTCACGAACTACAATAGCTTATTCCCAGCTCAGCAATTCATTTCCCAAAAACATTTTTACAAATTCAGCCGAGTAAATCAAAACTGACAACATCTGCTGAATGTTTTATTTGCCATTGGGTTTCAGAAAATAACTTGGTTTGCCTTTTTCCATTTGTCTTATGGGAAGCAGCATTTTTAAGGTACTTTGTTTATACTTGCAAGACACTGTGTTTCTTTACAACTATGTTTAAAAGTCTTGTTTATAACACATGCTTTCAAAATTATGTGTGTGTGCATATTAGCAGTCTCTAATCCACAATTGGCTGTGATAGCAACAATTCTGGAAAAACAGATAAAATCATAAATCATAGTTTTAAACCAAGAGCCCTCCACTATCTTCCTTTAGGGAGAATATTTTAAAAGGGAGAGAAAAAGACACCAACCTTTTTCTCACCTCATAAAGGATTTCTACAGCTGATTAACTTAAAATAGACAGACAAAAGTGCTCGCAGACATCACAGACACAAGTGCTCATAGGCCTTCACAGACACAAGTGCTCACAGACATCACAGACACAAGTGCTCACAGGCATCACAGACACAAGTGCTCACAGACATCACAGACACAAG
Source organism: Acomys russatus (assembly GCF_903995435.1). Classification (NCBI taxonomy): domain Eukaryota; kingdom Metazoa; phylum Chordata; class Mammalia; order Rodentia; family Muridae; genus Acomys; species Acomys russatus. Next base: position 22,796,996 of record NC_067137.1, read on the forward strand.
TGCTCACAGGCATCACAGACACAAGTGCTCACAGGCATCACAGACACAAGCGCTCATAGACCTTCACAGACACAAGCGCTCACAGGCATTACAGACACGAGTGCTCACAGGCATTACAGACACGAGGGCTCACAGGCATCACAGACACAAGTGCTCACAGACATCACAGACACAAGTGCTCACAGATATCACAGATACAAGCGCTCACAGGCATTACAGACACGAGTGCTCACAGGCATCACAGACACAAGCGCTCACAGGCATCACAGACACAAGTGCTCACAGGCATCACAGACACAAGCGCTCATAGACCTTCACAGACACAAGCGCTCACAGGCATCACAGACACAGGTAGGTGCTCACAGACATCACAGACACAAGTACTCACAGTCATCACAGACATGAGTGCTCACAGGCATCACAGACACAAGTGCTCACAGGCATCACAGACACAAGCGCTCACAGGCATCACAGACACGAGTGCTCACAGGCATCACAGACACAAGTGCTCACAGACATCACAGATACAAGCGCTCACAGGCATTACAGACACGAGTGCTCACAGGCATCACAGACACGAGTGCTCATAGGCATCACAGACACAAGTGCTCACAGACATCACAGACACAAGCGCTCACAGGCATTACAGACACGAGTGCTCACAGGCATCACAGACACAAGCGCTTACAGGCATCACAGACACGAGTGCTCACAGGCATCACAGACACAAGCGCTCACAGGCATTACAGACACGAGTGCTCACAGGCATCACAGACACAAGCGCTTACAGGCATCACAGACACAAGCGCTCACAGGCCTTCTGTCTCATCAGCACATACACCAATTTCCCATCAGAATGTCTAGTCATTTCTCACTCACATCGGTCATTTACTGATGGATGTACTCTTATATGTTGGACAAAACTCAAAAGAGCCAGAGATGCTTTCTCTAATAACATACTACATGACACAAGGAAACTCTACTGGGAACTAAGCATCAAGATTTCTATAATAAAAAGTGTACACTGTTATGAAACCTTTTTGTTTTTTTAACTGTTTGGCCAACATTTTCATTAGTACTTTATCAATAATCAATGTTGGTTAATGATGTATTTTCCTGTGTGGATGTGTGTACATGTTTGTGTGAGTTGTGGGCAGGCACAGGTATACGCATATGGAGACAGAGGACAACCTCTGCTGTCCCCCTTTAAGCACTCTGCCTTTCCTTTGAGACAGGATCGCTCACATCCCCAAGCTTCACTGAGCACAGTACGCTAGCTGGCCAGCAGATGCCAGGGATCCGTCTGTCCTCACCTCCCACCTCAGCATCTCTGGTATAAGAAGTGCATCCACTTAGCCCCACTCTTTACTCGGGCTCTGGGAACCCCAACTCAGGTCTTGTGCTTCTAAGACACATGCTTTACCGACGGACCATGGCCTCAGCTCTAGTTCTGTGTTCTTACTAACAGGCTCTGTGGCATTAAGGGTCCGCTGTAGTTTTTATACAGTTGCTTCTAAAGGAAGGGATAAAAATGACATTTTCAAAGTAAAATGACATGTTCTCAAAATAAAACTGACACGCTTCCACGTGGGCTGCCGTGGCTTTACACTGACCAGCATGCCAAACAAGAACTACCTGAACCTTAGACACAACACAGAGTTCTCTGAAGCTAGCCGCTCTCTGTGGAAGTAACAATTGCTGAGGCAGAGAACCTCAGAGAATAGCTGATGGCTGCAGCCGCTTCACCCAGAGACGTGTGTGAATTGGCCCACAGGGAGGCTGGGATCCAGGCCCTGGCCAGGCACGAGCTGCTGCAGTGGCTCGGGGAAACCATGACAGCTTCTGGCAGAGAGCTAAGAGACCTCAAATATGCATCTAGCTCCCCTCCAGACTTTGATGAATTCCAGTGCAGCTAAACACTGTGTTCTGTGGAGCAAAGCTTTCTGCAGACAGGCAAGACAAAATTTCAAAAGAGGTTTCCCTGGGGGTGAAGATCCATACTGCTTCTGTGTTTAAATATTTGATAAACTCGATTTAAAAATACATAGAAAGAACAGCATTTAGAACTGTCACAAGAATGATCACTCCAGGCTCCCTATGAATGACCTAAACAGGCTACGTCACGAACAGAAGTGGCCCTACCTAAACCGAGAATCACTCTCAATTCAGCAAAATCTCTGGATTGAAATGATCAGCTGAGCTGCCTCTCAGAGAGGACAATTCTCTGTCTCTGTCACTGTCTCGCCCCCACCTCTTCCCTCTCTCCCTCTGTCCCTCCCTCCTCTTCCTCCTCCTCCTCCTCCTTCTTCTTCTCTCTGTCTCTCTCTCTCTCTGTCTCTGTCTCTCTCTCTCTCTGTCTCTCTCTCTCTCTCTCTCTCTCTCTCTCTCTCTCTCTCTCTCTCTCTCTCTCTCCTCTCTCTCTCTCTTTCCCCTCAAAAAATGACACCCTCTGGAGCTGCTGGCATTTTTTAACTAGAATATCTGGTGCTCACATCAATTGCAAAAGCTACCAAACACCGACCATGTGACTGATAAGGGAAAAAGGAGCCAAAACACACATTCAAGGGTATTCCAGACATTACAATTAGCTCACAAAGACTTGAAAATAACTGTGAGTGAGAAAATGAAGGTTCTGTGGCTGTAGAAGAAAAGATAAATCCACCACAGAACCACAAGTTGTAGAAAAAAAATCAAATGGAGAACTGAAATAAAAATTTGACCCTTCCCCCCCTCTCACCCTCTCTCTCTCTCTCTCTCTCTCTCTCTCTCTCTCTCTCTCTCTCTCTCTCTCTCTCTCATCACAGCACAACAGCACGGCACCTAGTGCCCTGACTTCCCTAGCTTTGTGCCTGGTGGAGGGTTCAAGATTGCGGGTTTGCTTATTGGGTTCTGTTTCCATGTATACTGTTTGTTATAATATTAGCTAGAATTAAAACAACTTATTTCTCATCTTTTAAAAAAAAAGGATCAGATAGAACTGGAGACTAAAGAATGTTTTTCTCCAAATTAAGAAGTCATTACACAAGTTCAAGAAAAACAAACTAATAATTGGGAGAGGAGCTGGGAATGACCTAAATGTGCTTACTCATTTTTCACCTCTCACTTCCTCAATCTACTCTTCTGCGAACTGGGGCAGTTTTTCTTCCACAGCTCACACAATGGCCAGCCTGTCCACGGTGATATGGGAAGAGTGCAAGGCACAGAGCTTCGTGTCCTGGATCTGGGTCCAACGGACTCTCCAGCTTGTTCCGATAGTAGTTTTGTCAAAGTTACATAACAACCCTATGGGAGCCATTGCTCGGCGTGCTCACTGACTGCACCCACCTCATTTCTGCTGTCAGTGCTAAAAGACCAAGCAGGCCACCACCGTCAGCCCACAGTCCCTCCAATGAAGGCTGCTATCTTCCAGACGGCTGCAGCCACACCCTCTTCCAATAAGTAAATTGAAATTCTGGAAACCTGGGGCACAATGAGGGAATGGAAGAGGGATTGTCTAAGTTTGTTCCTTTGAGGGATATCCCCCTTTACTCTTAAGTAACCATTTTCAACACTGTTAGTCTTGCTTGCATTCTTTACCATTCTTCTGCTTTTTTCAGTATCTAACAATTCTGTACATTAAATGCTCCTTACTTAATTACTATTGCAATTTCTATCTCCTCCTAGACCCTGACTAATAACCTGGTAAAGATGAGAAATCACTAAGGGTTCTATCCCCTATTTATGGCCAAGCTAATCCATCCTTTGATATGTACCATCAGGAATGACCATGCTGACTACTGAGAAAGGCAGAACATCCACAGCAGTGCTGTCCACAACAGCAGGACATGAGAGGTGAAATCAACCCAAATGCCCATCGATAGAATAGACAAAGAAGCTGTGGTATGCTAATACAAGGCAATGCTATCATCAGTGACCATAAACAGGAACAACAGGAAGAAGGAAGAGATACCAAACAAATTTGTATGATTGTCAAAGAGGGTAAAATTACTAAGATGCTATGGGTCCCTATGGCGTTCACGCATAGGTGGGTGGGCACGGAGATGGAAGGGAGTATGAGCAGAGTCTCTAGATGTGTGGAGCTATCTGCTTCCTCCTCTGGGTCCTACTTCACTGTGCTACGTACTCTGGACTTGTGTCCTCTTCTCTGTTATCCATTGCTAGTGGTTACACTCAAGTAGTCTTATGAATGCTCGGGTGAGGGGCTGGGATTTAGCTCAGGAGCGCAGTGCTTGCCTAGCCTGCGCACAGCCCCGAGTCCAGTTCCCTAGCAAGGAAAACAGTACAAATAAACAGACACCCAGCTGACATGTCTCTAAGGCCCTGAGGCTTCCTGTGCACGCAGAGATCTGTAAAGCGTCCTTCTCTCTGTTCCCACAGGAGCTGAGCTCATGCTTCCATCCCTACCCTCGCCGCTCCACCATGCAAACCACTCACCCAATTGTCTCAGGCACCATGTCCACCTTGAGGGGCAAGATAAGTCCTTTAAAATTCTCAAATGACACAGGAAACAGTATGGAATACAGATGTGAAAATGAACGTCTTTCATGTTAAACGCATTAGAGGTCCAGATACTTGGAAGTATCCAGGTTTTCTATGAATCCAATTGGCATTTTTTCAGTAGTATAGTCAGAATTTTTCAGAAATGCAGTCCATTTCAGATCTGTACATTGTGACATATATTTCAAGTACACAGGGACAGGTAGCCACTTTAAGGGACCTATTTAAAACGTCTCATCCTGTAGACAGCACTGTGAGGAACAAAGGAAGAAAAACAAGATGGCCAAGCAAACCCATATTCAATGCAAGCAGAACAATCACTAGCAACAGTGGCATTAAGCGTCAGTGGCATTAGCGTCACTACCCTGAAGAGCTTGTGCCAGCAACCTCACCTTCAAGCCGGGAGGTCAGACAGCACTGCTTTCTCATCCTCCTAGAACTGCCACGTGCTCTTCTCATTCAAATTCATGGTCCAACTTTCCTTCTTTATGCAATTTTATTTTGAATTAAAATGAATTATCATTATTACTTTGGGGAAAAGAATTTCAAAACAGCCTTGGAGGCTGCTGAGCATACCACAGAGTGTCGCAAGACCGGGCTGAAGAGCACTGCTTTAGAAGTTCTGGTAACTGATTTCCATCTTCCAACTTCTTCTAACAATAAAATTTTTCCTAATATTTTGTAATTGTATCAAAAGTATACATCCTAGTCTTAGAAATCAGCAAGGCTATGACTGTATATCCTCAGAGGAAACCTACTGCTGTAATAAGCATGTAGTGTACATCTCAAGTAACGAACAAAACCAACCCATTCTCTGCTAACGTTTCCTTCCACTCTGGGAAAGAGAAGGGCAACACTCTGTCTTTTACAAGTATCTGTCACAGGCAAGTCAGGGAGGTTGGTCACCTAGGAGAGACAGCTGCCAAATAAGCAACTAAAACTTATGATATGGTAGTAAGTGAGACAAGGAGAGAGTGTGGTAGAGGTCAGAGAGTATGAAACGTGCTACAGTTCTGTGTGGGAACGTCGTGGGAGGCCCTTTGATACTGTATTTGAAGGAAGGAGGAGAGCAAGCTAGTCAGGTGGCCAGGAGAAGAGTTCCAGGAAGAACGATAGACAATAGCATGTGGCAAATGATAAGGCCTCAGGTGGCAGTGTGTTTGGGATGTGAAGAGGCCGATGCAGCTGGAGGGGAGGCAGCAAAGAGCAGTGTGGAAGGAGGTGAGACTGGAGAAGCTAACCGGTGACAGCCACATAAACTACCATCACCTAGTCTCAGCACACAAATGCCAACCTATGAGAATATTCTTTCTCATTATAATGGAAGCTCGGCCTTAACAATGAGAACATACATGCTTGTGTGTTTATATACATATATGTGTATGTACATATGTATGTAAAACCTCCATTTAACTATGCCTTACAATTTCTTTGTGACAGTTATTTCATCCTTTATGTAATACCTACGCGTATGTGTTTTCCTGTATCTATATCTTACCTCTTAAATCAGCCTCTTCGAGGTCAATTCCATATCATGCAGTACTGAACACAGTGCACAACCAAAAGCTACAAGTAGGTAGGGTTTTCACTAATTTGTCTTTTGTTGATTTATTTAGTAGTGGTGGTAGCAGCAGCAGCAACAGCAGCAGTAAATGGAGGCCTCAAAGAGTCCCTGCCTTACATACAATGTGTCACATGGCCTATACAAGCAGAATGGAACATAAGAAACTAGTGAGCCCTGGCAAAGCCGCCTGCAGGGCAGACCCGACTCTGGACCAGCAAACGTTTTGGTGTAAGGTGCGAAGCAAAAGAGCGAACAGGCAAAGTCCTTGAGCACGGGGCAGCATGAAGGACTGAGAATCCCCAAACTGATCTGGATGACTTCCCTGACCACCGCAAACCATCTGAATGCTTCCCGCTACAGCATACTGGTCTATTTTTATAATTTTCTTAAGCTATAAAATAAACTTTGGGGTCTTTCTGCCCCACTACCCAGGCCCAGGTATCAGATCAGTCAACTGAAGCTCTGTGTCATAATTCTCAATTAATGCTAATTAAATGGTTTAATGAGTGGATTATTAGTTTACACAATATAAAGCCATAAGGTCATTCTAGAATTTGCTACTGTTAACTTTAAATACAACTTTCCAATGTGCTCTTGAATCAATTACAAGGCTGTTTCCATTTTTGTCTTAGGAAATGCTTTACACTTAGTTTTGAGATAAAAGGAAAGGCATGTTACCATTTTATAATCACATCTCAACTCAAAATATGCACCGAGCCAGCTTCCCCAACATATTGGTCTGCCTCAAAATGGCAGGGAGAAAAAAAGCTTTAAAAAATCTGTAAGAAAATTTTGCTCAGTAGGAAAAAATAAAAAAATCTTACACTAAAATCTTATACTGTAAGGTGTCACAATATATCTCAATATTTTTTAAAAAATCAATTGTATCTCTACATTGCCACAATAGAAAACCGGAAACTAAAATAAGAAACAACTCCATTTATAACAGGGTCAAAAAAGAATAACTAGAGCACAAGTGTAAAACTCATATTCCCAAGATAACAAAACATTGTTGGAAAAAAAAAAGTGTAAGTAAGTGAAAAGGCATTTCACGTTGCTCCTAATTATGAAGACTTGACTTCAGTGAGGTGGCAACAAAGCCCAGATTAACCTGAAATTTGGCATAACCCCTATCAAAATCCCAGCTGGATTCTGCGCAGATATTCACAAGCAGATCTAAAATTTATATCACAATACAAGGGACCCACAATAGTCAAGGCCGTCCACTAAAGAACAATTATGTAAAAGTCCCACCGCCTCCCAGTTTCCAGGCTGATTGCACAGTCTCAGCCATGAAGGCAGTGTGACACTACTAGAAACATACACACTCAGACCAATAAAATAGAACCAAGAACCCAAAATCCTGAGCAAAAGCAAAGGATGCTGTGCTAGAGCGGCTCGTGAATAGCTCAGTCGATGGTTCCCACCACAGCTCAGAGAGAGATGAGCACAGCCCAGAAGACTGACGTCCTCGGGTTGCCTAACTCCGGGTCTAGTGGGAAAGCTATAGCCATAGCCCGTTCTCCAAATTATTCTACTGTGCATCTGGACTTGGGAAGCACGGGCCAGTAAGGCCTTTGATTCTGTGCTGTCTGAGATGCTCCTGGTGCCAGTACAGAGGCGAGTGTTTCCCACAGCTGACCCCTCACAGAGCTCACCTCCTTCAGTGAAGAGTCTGAGCTTAGAAGAGGAGCCCCAGCTGATGACTGAGAAGCCGCATTGACTTCTCTTACTTGTACCCAAGTCCCTTATTTAAGCCACCTCAGTTCTTGGAGAAGAGCAAGTTTAAGTAAATACAATAAATTCTCTAAAACTATGTTCCCAGGCTGGACTGGTTTATTGGAGAATTTATTTTTCCTTAACCATTACAATTTAATATATTTTTACATTAGAAATATAGACATGTCACAGAATCAGGTGTGGGTTTTTTTCATGAATTTTAATGCTGAAGCCCCATAACTTAAAGCAAATGCCATACTTGCCAAAGGACATACTTTGGGCTATGGTCCCAGATTGTGAGGGTGCAAACTCCCCTTCTATGCTTGGTACTGCTAACTTCTAGCAGAAAATCTTGAGACGTTCAAACACTGGTCCTGTTTCCCACCCCACAGGTAGTAAGATACAATTACCTTTCACTCAACACGTACCCAAGTCTGTGTGACAAATGCACCAAGAGAAGAGGAAGGAAGTCTGGGTTGGATACACAACTAAATGCTAGCATGCTAACACTGAGCAACAAGCCCCTGGGGATAGCTGTGCCTAGAGAAATGGCTGCTGGGGATCAGGGTTACAGATTAGCCTGTCCTGGTGTTTCAACAAGACAGATATCAAGTGTGCAGCTTTAAGAATGTGCTCTGATGGCCCCGTTGGGCTTGCCTGACCCACTGGTCCATGAAGTAAGCCTTCCTGATGCCCTTAATCACTATCACCAGGGGGAAAGTGCTCGCTGGAATTTGCAGTCTTCCTCTTGGATCCAGTACACTTTGGGTTGTGCCTCCTCCTCCTCTCGCCACTGTTCTTTTTCAGCTTATTTCTCAAAAGCATGTATGATAACTTCACTCAGGGATGAAACATCATCCTAAGAGTGGAATTACCATATCAGCTTGCTACAGAATTCTATAAATCTACAAGTGTTTCTTCAGTACTAAAATAGAAGAGTGGAATAAGATGAATCTTAGAGCCCTTTCTAGCTCGTAAATTCTCCATTCACCACGCTTGCCAATACTGAAGCATACACTGCAAATTGTAAAGTCAGTTCCAAAAACAGGCTTGAACACTCTTCTTTATCCTCTCTAGCCCTGTGATCCCTCTTGCGGAGTCCAATGCTTTCTCTCTGCCTTAGATTTTATCTCAAAAACGGTCAGTTCTGATCTTAGATTTCTCCTTCATAGACCATATGAAACATATTTCCATCAGGCTCTCATTCTGTTCTTTCAGTGGCTCTTGGCCCAGCATTTGACGCACTCCACCAGTGTCCCTGCGCTGGCTACTTTTATGTCAACTGGACACAAGCAGAGCCATCTGGGAGGAGGGACTATAACTGAGGGAATTCCTTCCTAAGACTGGCCTATAAGCAAGCCTGTGGGGCATTTCCTTGACTTAATGACAGATGCGGAAGAGCACAGACTATTGTGGGCGGTGCCATTCCTGAGGAAGTGGCCTGGGCTGTGTTAGAGAACGGGCTGAGCAAGTCATGAATAGCAAGTCAATAATCAACACTCCTCCATGGCCTCTGCATCAGTTCCCGCCTTCAAGTTCCTGCCTTGGGGCCTCCCTGTGACTTCTCTGGATGATGGACTAAAAGCTGTAAAGTAAAATAAACCTTTCCTCCCCAAGTTGCTTTCGGTCATGCTGTTTTATCACAGCAATATAAACCCTAACTAAGACACCGCCAAATACGCCTAGCCTTAGTAGCTGTTTTACATGAAGGTGCAGCTTAGCACATTGCCTCAGAACCCTTGCCTATAACACATTATATGAACCACAGCTTCTTCCAATCTTCTTCAGTCACTCACCTACTTAAATTCTCGTACTTCCCACTTTTCTTTCACTCTTGAAGGATGAAGACAAATACCACGTCCTCTACAAGGCTTTCTCTGATCACCCTCTGTAAATTCCAGGGACACGGGCTATAAGGTTTCTCTGGCATCCGGTGTATGCCTCCCTCCACTGGGCAGACTTAAGACCAGGAGGTACTATACAGTAATACTTCGGGCTCATCTACTGCGGATGAGCCTTTAGGTTTTAATATGGGATAAATACCAACCCCATGGCTTCTAGGTTTCTAACTAGAAACTATTTTTAATCAAACAAAAATTTATGTACAATTATTAAGAACCTTACAACAAACTCATGCCAACAGGATTCTCACAGCTGTATGAAAATGTAATGTAATTCTTTAGGTTTCACTAGAGAGCCTTGCCTTTAAATGAGAGATGGGGGAGTGGAAGACTTTCAAAGTAAGTCATCAAACTATTACACACAAAGTTTTAACAAACAAACAAACAAACAAACAAAAAAATCCAGAAAACAAACTAAGGAAATAGTTTCAACCAACAATTAAACCTCTTTAAAGAGTGCAGCTATTGCAGCAGATTTGAATTTGGCAAATGAAAGAAAGAAACATCTAAACAAAATGGCACCCGTTCTTCATCAACTATGCATAAGCCCAACTGTCACATAAACTGTGTGCTCTGACAGGTACCAAGACCTCTTTTCCCTGACAGTAAGTCTCCTGCTTTAATTCCAGAAATATATTTCAATTTCTAGTTTGGGTCTGGCTTAATACAGAACATTCAGTATAGTCTTTCCCCTTGCGATGACACTAAGATAATGCATGTGCATATCCAAATTTGCCACTTCTTCTTACACACACACATTCCTAAAAAGTCAAAAAACACTCTTCTAACCAGGATTTGTTGAATGTTAGCGAACACTGAAAAACTGACGACAGGCATGAACTATTACATTGAAACAAAGAAAATGTCTTTAATGTGTCTTTACATTTAAAAAAAATTTATTTCAATCAATAGTGCAGACTTAATATGAAATGGTTCCAAACTAAAACTACAAAAACAAAAAAAACAACAAAAACGAAAGCAAACAAACAAACAAACTTCTCTTCTTTAAGTAATTTGGCTCATGTAGAGTTGCATTTATTTCACAAAAGGGGAAAACCACATCTGACTAAGCAATTACCAAATGCCAACTTTGTTTTCTTCTCAACAAAGGCCATGAGAGCAAGCCTGCAGTACTCACGTGCAGAGCAGAGGGGTCTGGCAGGAACTCGGCATCCTCTCCAAAGATGAAATCAGGGGGCAGCTCTGGGTACTGAGCATTGAAAATTATGTCCCCTGAAATGTAGGAAAATGACAGGCTCTTCTTATTCCCTTGCAAGTGGACAAACACTCCAAAGAATGCATCAGAAAAACTTGAAGAAATTTATATTTAGTTTAAGAAACAAATTTGCAAAGTACTTTCTGGATGATTAATTCTTCAGATAAAAGAACTGATATCCTCTTTGAAATTACTATCCACAATAAGCAATCAAAAAATGCAATGCACTATGAATACCAACACCCCAGTAGGAAAGTAGAAGCAGCCCATCAGTACTCATGCTGATTATTTTTTACAGGAAAGACAACTGTCCAATCACTGCCTGCTAATTAAGGAGCCTTTCCTGAAAACTGATTCTGTATAAACATAGCCCATGCCTTGTAGAAATTAAACACACATACCTTTGAAATAATAGGGAAAGCATCTGGCTTGAAGTCAAATAGACCCCAGTTAGATTTTCATGGTCCCCTAATTATTATAAACTCAAAGATCGTAGAAAGGCTTTGACCACTCAACCTTCAGTTGCTTTGTCAGTACCTGAGTACAGACAGTGTGCTCAGCACCATGTCTGGCGTTCAGACAGGTAACTCGACAAGCCATACACAAGTGTCATGTTGGTGACGCTGTTGTTCCCAAAGCAAGACGTGGAGTCTCTGAGCACACTAGTGGTGTAAGGTCTCCGGTTCCCTCTCTGTCTCCTTATTCAGCTCCTGTGATCTCACTTCTCACACAAAACTTCAGTCCTCATCTTTGTGCTAATACTTTCCAATAGGCAAATTAGTTTGCAGACAATCTAACACATACTGGGCTCTAAGTATTTCGTGGTGTGTATATTTCTGTGCACATACACAACTTCTGCACACAACACAGTTGTCAGTCCACTCACTTTCACTGTTCAAAGGACAACATTTACGTCATGCTACCCAAAATGAAACATTGCGCACTCGGTTCTAAATTGAGCTCTTCCACGTCTATGTACTAGGCATCTCACACAAGGCTCAGCAAGGATGACTGTGTGGTCCAGGCTCTCATACTCTACAGAACAAGCAGCCTCTATAGCTCCTCCAAATCAACTGCGTGGACTTTCCCTGCTGCTCACAACTCTATCCAAGGCCAGATCACCCAGTCCACACACCCATACTTTCACTGAATACAGAACTGAATTTTGCTCTAGGGAACTACACTGGGCACTAAAACCAAAGAATTCTGCTAATGAAGAACTGAAACCCTAAAATAACTCAATCATACCCTCTCATATAGCAGCCTAGTACCAGCTGCTCTCCAGCCCACAGTATATACTAATCCCCAAGTAAGTCTTATTAAAGTACTATATTGTCTGAAAACTTGCAACTCAGAAAATTGCAGTAATTCTCTTTGTTCACTGCAATAAAGGCAAACAAACTGGTACTTATGGCTTCCAAAATTGGTGTTCCTCCCTAGTTACCCACCCTGCTGTCAGTCTGCAAGCCATACCAACTGCCTATTCTGGTCATTATGATCTACTCAACGCCTTCCAAATACTAAGGCATCCACTTCAAATGGCACTACCTTTGCCTGGCTCCTACACTGCTCAGGAGCACACGCCTATTACCTTCTCCTACACAATGCCTACCCTCATAAATCTGCAAAATATTTATCACTGAAATTCATCAACATTGTTTGGCTATAATGCTGCTTGAGTATTGGTTATAGTCTGAAGACTTGTCTTATGGCTCTATTAATTTTAAAAATTATAATAAGCAGGACCTAAGCATGAGACACTGAGACCCACCCTCTGAATTCAAAAATACTTATCCTCCAAAAGCTCAGGTAATGCCAGAGAGAAGGACATATAGAAACTTCTAGACACAACAGGACTGATGTACAGCCAAAACACCAGAGGCTGTGGCAGCATACACCGAGCCTGGACAGGTCTAAGCTAGATGGAGTCTCACTGATGAGAGGAGAAGTGGGCATAAGCTACCACCCATAACCTAAAAGCTTTATCTCTAACACACACACACACACACACACAGACACACAGAGAGAGAGAGAGAGAGAGAGAGAGAGAGAGAGAGAGAGAAAGAGAGAGAGAGAGAGAGAGAGAGAGTCTTCTCCAAGGGATGTCACTGGGGATACAAACCACTCGTAAGGACAGACCCCCATGCTCAACAGTACATGCAAAACAAACTCAATGGTATTTTTGGAGAGTATTTTTGTCTCATACTGCTTTGTCTGGGCTTTTTACCCCCAACAGGTCTTTGGCCTGATACAGTATAGTTTCAGATTTTGTGTCTTTATGGACTTTCGTGTCTGCAAATGTGTGTGTCTCTGTGTCTATATGTGTTTCTTTTGTTTTCCCCCTTTGGGTCTTTTTAATGCTAATAAATATCCCTTGTAGATTTGTACATTCCGTTGGCTCTGTCTTGCTGGAAAACACTAGTAGTTTCTTCTACCCAAAAACGAATTAATCAATAACACCAACAAAAGATGATTCAGATTTCATCAAAATTAGAAGCTACTGTCCTTCAGAGAACACTAGCCAGAAAGTAAAAAGCCCGTAAAATGGGAGAAATTTTGACAAACAACATATATGATAAATAATATGCAGAGGTATACAGAAAGCATACAGAATATATGAAGAATACTACTACTCAGTTATAAAAAGCCTTCTTAAATTCTAAATGGGTAAAGACTGTTGTGAGATGGTTCTTCTTTTACAAATAGACAAAAAAGCCCGTAAGATGTTCAGTGACACACAAGGGAGACGTACAATCAAAATCAGAATGAGATACCACGTCACACAGCTCACTGGGATGCCACGTCACACAGCTCACTGGGATGACACGTCACACAGCTCACTGGGATGACACGTCACACAGCTCACTGGGATGACACGTCACACAGCTCACTGGGATGACACGTCACACAGCTCACTGGGATGACACGTCACACAGCTCACTGGGATGACACGTCACACAGCTCACTGGGATGCCACATCACACAGCTCACTGGGATGCCCATAGTAAAAAGACAGACAATAGCAAACAATGCAGAGGCTACAGAGAAACGGACACCTTTAGAACATAGTTAGCGGGATGTAAAATGATGCATCTGAAGCCAGGCGTGGTGGCGCATGCCTGTAATCCCAACACTCAGGAGGCAGAGGCAGGTGGAGCTCTGTGAGCTCGAGGCCAGCCTGGTCTCCAGAGCAAGTCTAGGCCAGCCAAGGTTATACAGAAAGACCCTGTCTTGAAAAGCAAATGAACAAAGATGCATATGAACAGCCTGGCAGTTCCTCAGAAGGTTAAACATAGTTACGCACCGGAGTCTGCAAGCCCTGTCTTAGACACGGCAAGAGAACTGAAGCCATGCCCACCCAAAAGCAAGCACGTGGATGCTCTACCAGCATAATTCACAAGAACCCAAAGCATATCAACTAATGCCCATCAACTCAAGAAGGGAAAAGGATAGGCAAAGCAAAGGACAGAGAAAGGGAAACAGAAAAAGAGGTGTAGAGAGACAGAGGGATAGATTTAATTATTATACATGCTAAAATGAAGATCAACTTTGAAATCATGAATGCTAAGCTTTAAATACGAGGGAAGGTCACGTATATATTACTCTATGGCTCCACTTACATGAATGTTCAGAATGTTCAAGTGTAGAAACAGAAGCAGCTTAGCGTGTGCCTGGGGGTAGGAGAACGAGCGTGAACACCGACTCCGGTTTCCTTTCTGTAGCGATGGAGATGGAGAACTAGCGGCGACGCTTGCACAACCTTGTGGATCGCATCCTTTAAAGGGTGACCTGCATGCTATGCGAACTATATTCAATAAGGCTGTTTCTTAATCCGATACAAGGAATTTGCCCCACTTTCAAGAAATATGATCTTAAATACAAATTATAAAGTGTTTACTGAGTGGTTGTGGGTAAATCTATATTGTGTAAATAAAATCCTGTTGAAAGTGCAGTTTTAAGAGCTCTACACTTGAGACTCTACAATGGTCCCTTTTTGAAAGTGAAGAACACCTTTATGATATGAGTACATATAAATAGTTTGACTCTTTAAGAACTTTCTTAAAAGTATCTTTTTAAAAGCGAGTTCTAAAGAATGCTAAAAATGTGTCATTACAATTTTATTTTTATTTAAGGCAGCCAAAATCATCTAAATTCACAGTAAAGGTTTTTGTTTTGGGTTTAGGGAGGTTGGTTGTTTGGTTTTTGTTTATTTGTTTTGGTTTATTTGTTTGTTTTTGGTTGGTTGTTGGTTTTTTTTTTGTTTTGTTTTGTTTTTTTTTGTTTTTGAGACAGGGCTTCTCTGTGTAGCCTTGGCTGTCCCGGACTCGCTTTGTAGACCAGGCTGGCCTTGAACTCACAAAGATCCGCCTGCCTCTGCAGCCTGAGTGCTCAGGTTAAAGGCGTGTGCCACCACGCTGTGCTGTTTCTTTTTCTCAAAAAGAGAAATATTGTATACCAAACTATTATACCCCAAACTGCAAGAATCTTCTGAAAAAGATGTAGCAGAGCAGTATTTGCTATATTAGATACAGTAAAAATACTGTATGACTATTTTAAAAACAAACATGGCCATTTAAACGCTTTCTGAGATCTCACACTCTTCTGACTCTCAGAGTTGAGCTTCCAGCCTCAAAGGAAGACCTTCAGAAACATTTGCCTCGATGCTCAGTGGGCTCCTTGAAGGAGTGTGGGGCACTGTGTTCTTGCTGTGGAGAACAGTGAGTAAATCAGTCAAGAACATTTATTAAAAACGCCCTCTGCACAGATGCGCTCACTGGACACCTGGGGAGTTATACAGGAAGTAGAAAGCACAGCACCTGACCTCGAGGCCAACATGGTGGGAACACAAAGACATACACAAATCATAGGGAAAGGCAATAACACTGTGATTCCTTTTATCTCACCCTGGAGAAGACAACGGGAGCACTGAGCACAGGTAACTTGGGCACTGCTTACTTCCACCTGTCATGAAAACGAAGACTAGGCAGGAGAACAAAGAAATAAAAATAGGATCTGAGGTGATGCGAGGTGAGGTTAAAAAGGAACGAGAACAAGGAAACACCTAGACTTTAGAAGCTCTACAGGCACCGATCAACAAAAGCAGTTTCAAGCCTTGACATTAACTTCTGAATCCTGCTAGTCTACCATAAAAGACTAATGCTGCATATATTTCTTTCCAGATGTGCATCAAAACTGCTCCCCAGTGTAACACATCTGGGAATGCCCAGAAATCTAGGCACAAGGCAGTTTTCCACACCTGTGCTGTGGCACCTGACAATCTTCAAAGGTATCGATTGCATCTTAGGGGAGCAGTCACCAGAGCTGCCAAGCAGACCCTCTGTCTTAACCTGACTCCAAGCAGAAGAAACACAGCCTGTCCCACAGACTCCTAGCCCAGTAAAATTTGGCCACGCCACTCTGTCTACTTCCCAGTAGGAATGACTGTAAGCAAGTGTAAACAATTCACACTATTCTTATGAATTGACCCACTAAATATTTAGTAACTACAAACCTAAGTGTGAGGAGGGACACTCAGGTCAAAAACACGGGCGTGAAGGACATTCTCAGGATGGAAGTCGGACATAAGGTACAGAGTTTTACAGAACACTAGAGAGGAGGATCATTTCTTAGAATTAACTACAAGGTGTTTCCTTATGCTGAAATTTAAATCCCACACCACCCCCCAAAAAAACCTCTATCCACTTGTTCATAGGAGTTTATAAAAGAAATTTCTCCTTAATGTCCTGACCTTTACATTATTTGACGGCAGCTCTTGTGACGTCTCTCTACCTTGCCATGAGTCACCTCTTCCTCGTCTAACTTGGCCGCGGTCCCTTTATCATGCTGCTCCCCATCTCTGAATGTACCCATCGTCTCCTCAAGGATAATGTCTAGAACTAGACAGGAGAAAAAGCTATGTCTTCACTATAGATACGCACCCTCTAGTGCTAAATACCACGGCAAACTGAAATGCATTTTAGGCACTACTGTGCTTCCTGCCAAGTAGAACTTCAGAAGACCTTTCCTTCCCTACCTCTGCTGGCCTCCACACCCCTCACTCTTTCATGGGACAGCCGAATTTCAGAATCCACTTCAGGATTTTAAATTAGCCCTCACTACATTTCAATTTCTTTACACCTACCCATAGACAGCCTATCATAATGTCCCTAGATTCACCTGCCATTTGGGGTTGGCACTCCTAGCTCAATCAGCAACAGCCTGGCCAGGCCTCTCCTGGAAAGCACCCAGCACATTTACATTTCCGCTGCTGCACAAACACTGTGACGAAAAGCAACTTGGAGAGGAAAGGTTTTCCTGGCTTCCAGGTTACAGTCCACCATCAGGGCAAGACCTGGAGGAAGGAACTGAAGCAGAAGCCACAGCGGCATGCTGCTCACTGGCCTGCTCCTGATGGGTCGCTCAGCTTTAGCCAGGATTGTCTGTCCGGGAGTGCCACCACCCCTAGGAGGCGAGGCTCTCCTCTATCAATTAGCAAGCAAAACTGCCCCCACAGACTTATCTGAAGACAATCTGTTTCCCAATTGAGCTTCCTCTTACCATACGACTCTAGCTTGTATCAGGATGACAAAAAGAAACCCAACCAAAACATCACCTTCAGGCATCCATAGATGAATTAATCATCTTGGGAAAAAACATTTAAACAATAATATGCATTCAATAATTGTGAACCTGAATATGAATCCCAAGGATACTATCTGAAGTTTGTTGAACATCTTGTCAAGTACCATTTTGCCTACAAATTGAAAGATATCACTGATGAATAATGATTAATGTGCTAATTGATTTTATTGCACAGGGTGTGTTTTATCCTGAAAAGCAGTTTCTTTTCTACTAGGAAGGAAAATCAATTGTAAGGAATTACATCTGAGAGATACATAATCTTCATGTATTAGACCCTCGAAATATGCTTGTGGAAAGAACAACGCAAATAAGGGCAACTAGACTCCGGCCGTCTATGCCCTTGCTTTCGTTACATGACCTCCCCTGAGCAAATCTTTCTCTCGAGACTTGGCATTCCACCACGAAGCACTGCATGGCACAAATAATAACACAAGCAACCAGTTTCAGACTCATTGGCAACCACACCAAAGAGTAAAATGGAAACGAGTGGGATTCAACTTCAGCTTTTTCCATTTTATACGTAGTAAAATTGCTTTTTTCACATTACAGAAGTTGCAAATCACACATAGATCTGTGTACAGTATCACCAACATGAGGGCACAGAATAATTCTGTCATCTTTCAAACCAGCCTTACTCGACCCCTTTACAGCTAGACTTTCCTACTTCCTCTCAACTACAACAGCCTCCTCTCTCCTCTCTGTCCTTTTAATGTCACTTTTCGAGGACATCAAACAAGGCAGAGCTACATGTGACCTTCAATGGGCTTCTTTCAATTGGCTCTAAGACATGTGAGACTGAGCTAAACTGCTGCATGTGTCAATAGCTTTTCCATCTTCAGAGTCCTCAGCTACTTGCTGTATTCTGGGGTTTTAGCTGCAAATGGTGAGAAAGATGAGGTGGAGAGTTTACTCTTTCCTATCTTGGACAAATAATTAAGGCTAATGGTTAAATTTATAAATATATATATATAAACATGTATATGCATGTATATACTTAGTCACTAGACAAGATGAAATAATTACACCTGATAATCAATATAGAAGTCGTGAGATGCATGGCATTCTTTTTAATACTAACACTTCAGAATCTGCTATGTATTTCATACAGTACATTTCAATTCTGATTAGTCACATGTCAGAGTCCCCTGCTACATGTAGCTAGTAGTGACTATTTGGATGGTACGAGAACAGGCACTGACTAGGGAGGAAGGGAGTAAAGGGAATGAAAGAAGGTGTAAGACAAAGCCACCCAGCTCTCCACAGCCAGTTCCAGGGGAAACATGCTCACTCCATCAGCCATCACATCGTGTTCTTGGGCAGTCATTAGTGGCTAGGGAAGGCTCTTCCTTACATTGAAAAGGAAAAGGTATAGTGCTGCTTGCCTGTGATACTTGAGAGGCTGAGGCAGGAGAACTGTGAGTCTTGGGCTAGTCCGGGCCAAAGTGAGTCCTTGGAGAGATGAGAGACAGAGAAACATACCTATAAATCACTTTCCTCCTTAATGTTCTACACTAATGCTAAATACATTGCTAGCAACATTCTACATGGTAGCCCCTAACTCACTGACAATGCCTATCACATCTCCATTTGGTAAAAATAATAATAACGATAATGATAAATATAATTAATAAATAAGAAAGGTATCTTTCAGCAGCTTACAGAGTCAGGGGTTACAGTCCATGCCTACAATCCCAAACATCTAGGAGACAGAGGCAGGAGGATCATGAGTGCAAGGCCAGCCTGGACACCTTAGCAAGATGTTGCCTCAAAATAAAAAGAGGACTCAGGATGTAGCTCAGTGGCAAAGTACACATCTAACACGTGTCAGGCGCAAGGTCCAGTCCCGGTACAGGCAGAAGGAAGAATGGACAGTTTTCACAACACTAAGCTACGGATCCTTAGGTACGTCTGAGAGACCGGATCCTTAGGTACGTCTGAGAGACCCCACCATGTCACTGATTCTAAGAAATTCAGCCTAATGAGACAAACAGCAGAATGACCTGTCTTCAGATGCTAAACTACGTCCTAAGTGAACTTTTAACCCATATTTTAGTGTGCATAGCTCAAGGCATAAAATAACAATATCTTAAGCCAATTGCTATAAATTAGCATTACTTTAATAAGCAATGAATATTCTACTGCAGAAAGCTTTAGTCTTCGTAATCTCCTAATGCATATTCACAAGCTGTTTCATTAGTACAATTTATTACCAATTCTTCTTTAATGACTGCAATGCAAGTGACCTCATTAAAAAAATAAAAGAAACTGTCTCAATCATCTGTGATGGTTTTACTTTTAAGAAGTAGTTAGAAATTAAATATTATTTTTTTAAAACAAATCAGTAATAATCGCTTTCATGAAAGAATAGCAATCTGAAGGAAACCAGCACAAGTTCCTTGCTATTGTCATCTTCTTCATGCAGTGCTAAGGATCAGAGTCAGGACGTGGTGTGCGCACGGTGATTTGATCTTTATACTCACTCTCACAGACCCTTGCCTCAGTGTAACTTCGGGACTACTCCACACTTACATCTCACTTTCCATAAGGGAAGCATCACTGTGACAGAGGTTAAAAGCTTGGCTTTCTTTTATTATATTTATTATTTTATTGAGGCAGGTTCTCACTATGTAACTCAGACTGGCATCAATGTCTGGATGGATCGACCATACTCCTCAGCTTCCTGAGTGTTAGAGTCATGCCTGGATAATGATCCAATACGGAGCACATTTCGGGAAAGGCAGAACCATACTACACAGCTTTGCATTTACAAGGAAGAAAAAGAGACTGCCGCTCAGCAGACTCTCTGAAAATAGTCTTAAAATGGAAAGCAATGGGGGACAAACAGAGACTAAGTCCTCTAATGCCTGAGGAAGCTGAAGAAAAGCAACATGCAAATAGAAAGATCTGGGTCCAACCAACGGGATACAAGGCTTTTTGCTCAAGATTACCAGTCCACTCAATCGCTCAAAAGCTATGACGCATATATACTATAGTTGGTAGTGTCAGTGACACAGAAAGAGTTAAGAGAATCCACCCTTGTATTTGGGAGCCTTTTTTTTTTTTTTTTTTTTTTTTTTTTTGTGACAAGGTATTTGGGGAAGTTGGCATATGGAAGGATAGATCGATCATGCTAGGTCATGCTTTCAGAGGCTGTGGTCCATGGTTAGTGGGACCCACTGTTTTAGACTGCAGCAAGACAGAGGGAATGGCACCATGGGAGAAAGCTACTTACCTGTGGCCAGAAAAAAAGGACCAGGGACAAGCAATACCCTTCAGAGGCATGCCTCCCAATGACTCAGTGCCTCCAGGTAGGCTCTGTCTCTTTCTTGATAGGCTCTTCAACTATTAACTCATCCATGCGTTAACCCACTGATGATCCAGTCACTTCTCATTAGCATCACTAGTTGGGACCAAGCCTTCAACATATGAACCTTTTGGGGAGCACTTCGTACCTATATCACAAAGTACCAACACACCTTGCGACCTAGTAGATCTGATCTTAAGACACAAATATTTTTAAAACAATTATAAACAGGTGGAAATAAGCAATTCAGAATGGGATTATCAATGCACACCAAAACCACCCAACAAAGCGTGGCTAGAGAATCGTATACAGTCTCAAAGTCACTTCATAAATGACGAATTAACTGCAATGGGGGGGGCGAATTACCTTCGTATTGAAAAGCTTTGGAAGAAGCCATCTAAACTGAAGCACAAGGTCAAAGGGGAGCACTGGTGACAGGAAAGGGCATCACACTCCAACAGTGTGACCAAAAGCATCACCTAAATGAACCCTGCAGAGAACCCCTCCCCCTGGCAGATCAAATTGAGACAGTCTAGACAGCTACAAGCCTGGACTCTCTAAAACTGCTAATGCTATAAGGAACAAAACACAAATTTAACATACAAGAGCTACCCTAGATTAAAGACTAGATATTAGCAATAGGTAGTGTTTGCTCTTTAACTAGATCACCTACAGGGGAGCTAACAGATTGCTAGGGAACACTGAGGACGTGTGAATGTGGACCACATATACAAATATTGGGCCAGAGATGATGCCAACACTCAGGAAGCTGAAATTTGATGCCAGTCTAGCTATGTGGTGAGACCCCATCGCAATAAAATAATAAAATAAAAACATAACACAGATGAAAGATCACTGCAACCATTTAAATTTCTCTATGATGACAGCAGCCCTGGTTAAAATCTGCTCTTTCTTTGGAAAATATAGACTAAAGTATTTAGGGGTGAAATATGAACATATTTTCAGATTATTTTAAAAACAGCTCTGTGAAAAAGCACAGATCTAACGGTATATTCAAATCTGCATATAAATACATATCTGTGAGCAGAGATATTTTAATGGCAAAATGTTAACAACCAATAAATTATATGAAAGACTTACAGATATTCATTGTATAATTGTTCCAGTTTTTTATAGGTAGATTTCATTTTTAAAAACAGAGAGATGCAAATTAATAGTGCACTGAGATCTATCTCACCCCAGTCAGAATGGATATCATCAAGGAAACAAATGGCAGCAAGAGCTGGTGAGGGTTTGGGAAGAAAAGGCCTTAGGCTCTGCAGGTGGGAGCATCAGCTGGAGCCATCACTCTGGAAACCAGAATAGAGGGCCCTCCAAAATTAAAATGAGAACTTCCATACCATACAGCTGTGCCACATGTGGGTGCACCTGTCAGCACACCTCAGAGCTATTTGCAGATTCATGTTTCTCCTGTCCAGAAAAGCATCTGGTTTAGATGCCCAGGAAGAGATGGATGGATAGGGAAAGTGTGGTACATATACAACACAATGGAATTTTATCCAGCTGTAAAGAAAAATGAAATTATGACATTTTCAAGAATTTGGATGGAATTACAGGCCATTCTGCTAAGTGAAATAAGCCAGGTTCACAAGTAAATATTGCATGTTTTCCCTCATATGCAGAGTCCAGGTTTAAATTTATAGATATGGAAGTGTGTGCACATGTGTATGTGGGGGGAGGGGGAAAGTACTCCACTCCAGTGTTATCTGACACTCACAAGCTCTCCAGAGCTATCACCAGTGTCAGTGTTTCCCAGTCCACCACTGTCCACATCTGGGGATAGACACTTCTTTGCTGTGGAAGCTGGTTCTATACTTTTACCAGCATCCGTGGCCTCTACCCACCACATGACCAGGAACTCTTCTCATCCCTCACTTGTAATACCAAAACTGACATTGCCAAATGGTCCCTCAGAAGCAAAATCACATCCTTCTCTCCCTGACCTCTCCCCCTCCATCTAAGAAAGATGCTGTTGCTAGGAGCTAGCTGTCCTATGAACTAGCTGTCAGTCAGTCAGCTCAAGCACATATGTCAGCCTGCAAAGGGGCAGAGAGAGAGAGAGAGAGAGAGAGAGAGAGAGAGAGAGAGAGAGAGAGAGAGAGGGAACTGTCTGACAGTGAAGGCCCTAAGAACAGATTTATAACCAACTCCTTTG
Organism: Acomys russatus; assembly: GCF_903995435.1. NCBI lineage: Eukaryota > Metazoa > Chordata > Mammalia > Rodentia > Muridae > Acomys > Acomys russatus. The sequence goes on from NC_067137.1 coordinate 22,820,015, forward strand.
CTCCACCCTGGAACAATTCCAGGCAAGTTCAATACAGCTACGGGGGTGTCCAGTGGATTTAAGCTCACTTACCACAGCAACGAGCTAGGCAGGAAAGCCTCCCACAGTGGTGGCCCTCGCCTCCTTTCTCTCCTCCTCAGTAGTTTTTATTGCTAATTTGATACAATCGGGGAAGAGGGAGTCTCAGCTGAGGAGTTACCCACATCAGATTAGCCTACGGCCATGTCTGTGCAATTCTCTGGATTGATGATTGACAAAGAAGGAAGAGCTGAGCCCATATCACAGCGCCATTCCTAGGCAGATGCTCCAGGCCTGCACAAGGAAACTGTAAGCCTAAGCCAGTTAGCAGTGTTCTTTTAGGGTCTCCTCCTCAGGTCCTGCTTCAGTTCCTGTCTCGATTTTCCTCATGATGAACTGTAAACCACAAAAACCCTTCCTGCCCTGAGCTGCTTTTGGTCATGATGTTTACCACGGCAAGAGGAAGAAACCAGAGTACCAGTGCTTTTCTGTGCTTCCAGAAATCACCTCCCAGACAACTTACATATACCCAAACTCTTGTCTGGGGTCTCCTGTGTCTAGAATCCAATCTAACACAGGAAGTCTGGCTGCTTGATAAAGAAATATCTGTTCCTCCTAGAAAAATGGAAGCTTTACTATCGTAACAGAGCCCTGTGTGAGTTTTCACAATCACCTCTCGGCTGGTTTTGCTCACTCAGTGTCCCCACAGGAAGCAGCACACGCTATGAAGGACTTGATGCTTCCATTTCTGCCCACAACTACTAAAGAAGGCAGCATGCTCGTGCCCAGAGGCAAGTAAAGGGAGGAACAAAAAACTGACCAAACAGAGGAACATAAAACAAACAAAAAAGAGTTTGGCTATTAAGCTTGCCTGGTAGACGAACTGAACCCCACCAAAGGCATACCTAAGCCCTGGGAGAGCCTGGCTCAGCAACTGACTAAAGACAGCTGACGTTTTTTGCAAAGTACAGCAATTCTCCTATAAGAGTTTAAACCCGGGAGGAATGGAAAGAGAAGGGAAAAGGCTAGCCTGAGGCCCAGAATGAAAAGGACAAGGTGAGCCTGAGACACCTAATCATGCCAGAAAGAGGGGGTTGGGGGGCGATCAAAGGCTTTGGGGTCACTTCAGCAAGATAGGTCAATTTAACCACCAATAACAACAATGAACATGCTGAATAAAAACAAAGCAAATTGTTTTAAAAGTCATGAGTTAATGATACTTTTTAAAATCGGTATTTAGTTTTAGAAAATTCATTTTGAAAATCAGTTAATAAGAAAAATATTAAGTATTTTTCCTATCCTTCCTAAAGCTCTTAAACCCATGATTATCAACTATTTGATCAGGAATGTCTCATATTCAAAGAAGTAATCTGTGGTGGTTTGAATGAAAGTGACCCTCACAGGCTCACAGGGACTGGCACGATTATGAGGTGTGTTCTTGTTAAACAAATGTGGACTTCTGAGGGGTGGGTGGGGCTTTCCAATGCTCACACCAAACCCAGTGTCACCCTCTCTACCTGCTGCCTGCAGATCCAGATGTAGAACTCTCAGCTACCTTTTCATCACCATGTCTGCCTGCATGCTGCCATGCTTCCCACCATGATGATAATGGTCTAAACTGCTGAACTGCATGTAAGCCAGCGGCAGTGAAATGCTTTCCTTTATAAAAGCTGTGGTTGTCATGGTGCCTCTTCACAGCAACAAAACCCTAAGCTAATAAGAGATAGTAATAGAATGTACAACTTCACAACGTCTTTTCTTCTTTAACACTGGAGAGGGGATCTTACTTACTATATGGCTCAGACTAGCCTGCAACTCATAATTGTCCTGCCTCAGCTTCCTGAGTGCTGGCGTAACAGGTCATGCCCCGTTCCTTCTGTAACTTTTAACAAATTAATGATCTGAACAAAGAGCACTAAAGGCTGTATATAAAAGATGGCCTTGCACAGTAGTACAGTGTGTATTTAGCATACATAAAGCCCCAATTGAATCCTCAGCACCAACAGAAAGCAACAGCCAGACATTACAGAGCTCTTGATAAGAAAATATCCTACCTTAAGAAATATTCTTGCCAGACAAATAAACCTTAACTTGAACAAACTTCTAGAGGAAATTACCAGTTCATACAGAGTATGCAAAGTGTGTTTAAATGACAGACAGAATGAAGTAATCCAAGCTCCGCCTATAGGAAACTATAGGATAAATGATCCAGGTTCTTTATAAATAAACTGAAAACAAAGGGAAAACAACAAAGAGTAGGGAGGAGGAAGAGTAGGCAGATGATGAAGTCAGGAGGTGGAATGAAAGGACATGGTAGGGGAAAGAAGGGCAGAACGAAGGGTAGAAAGAGGCAATAAGCTGACAGTAATATGAGACCTAAAGGCCATTAGTATATTGCAATACACACACTGCCAGAGTACAAAAGCCGTAAAGCACACACACCTTACTATGTATGTGTACAAACACATGCATTTGTGTATATGTATGTATGTAAACACCAACCAGAAAACTCTTAGTACTACTAATTAAGACCTAAGAACTCGTGTTCATTTTTACAGTGTGACCACGATGCTCTGTTTTGGTTGTACAGCACCAGGGACCCTGTTCCCATTAATCCACAGGAAGACTGTGTGTTTCCAATAGTCTCATCTCACTACTGGTTCATGCCACCTCTCCCAGGTGTTTTTAATAGCGTATTTTCCATTGACAAAGAACTAAATATTAAAATTAAATGAATGACTTTACATCTATTACATACATTGATTCTAATCTAGCATATTCAACTATTAGGACAAGTAGAAATGCATAAGGAAGCCAGTCTTTAATCCCAGCACTTGGGAGACAGAAGCAGTCGGATTTCTGTGAGTTTGAGGCCAGCCTGGTCTATAAAGTGAGTCCAGGACAGCCAAGGCTACACAGAGAAACTCTTTCTTGAGAAAGAAAGAAAGAAAGAAAGAAAGAAAAGAAAGAAAGAAAGAAAGAAAAGAAAGAAAGAAAGAAAGAAAGAAAGAAAGAAAGAAAGAAAGAAAGATGCATCTAGGTAACTGTCTCTCTAAAGCTGAGTCTTCCATACTGAAGCAAATACATCCAAATTGTTCAGAAAAATGTTGAGCAAGCAATAAGAACCATGACACCAGAGACTGTCCATGATTGTTTGACTTGCTACAATCTACTTGATATATGTAAAATTTGTGCCATCAATTTGATTCTTATAATAATATTCTATATAATAATGACTAAGTATCCACATAATAACCATGTGATATAATAATAATAATTATATAATAACAAATAAGCAGTCATCTTCAAAATACGTTACTCTTCCATTCCCTTTAAATAATGTAGCTGGGTTTCTTTCATGAAAGGGCTGCTGCCATTAGGCACACTTCTTTAATGCAGACAATTACTGCAATAATTATAGAAATCCCATCTGTTAAAAGGATCATTACTATCAAAGGAATTGTGGTACAGGCAACAAAGTTAGACAAGTATTCTGGGGACTGTTCCTTTCAGCACCATAAAACTGTCACATAGATGAGGCAATACAATTGTTCTGTCCTTAGGGGGAAAAATCTATATTGTTTGAATGAGAACTTCAGTGCTGGATCATGGAGGGTAAGGTCTCTGTTAGTGGCAGCAGCCTTCTGTCCACTGAGCAGGGGTACTATTAAGAAGCTGCTCTCATATGCAGTAAATTAGATGATGTCACATGTTCTCACTTCTAGAAACTAAAATTCCTGCACTGAGTTAATTATTAGGATCATGTAAGTTCTAACAGTCCAAGTCTCTCAATGATGTTGAAGATCAGTAAGCTGAGAAGAAAATATTCTACTTCTATTTGGTTTTGGTGTTATCCATTTTATACCATGAAATGGCGAATCTTTTTAAAGCATACATTAAAGTTAAAATCTTTGATAATTTCATCTCTATCAAAAACTGTAAGTCATTTTTTGCTGTCATTTTTATTTTGTTGTGTTCTTCAAAATAAGGTCTGCTTGCCTATCACAAGTTGGTCTAGAGACAGACAGATCTTTCTGCAAACTTGTAATCCTCCTTCCTCCACCTCCAAAATATGATGGGAGTATGCCATCATGTCTGCCTTTAATCATTTTTAAATGAAAAGTGATGTTATTTGTTCAAGAATGGTTAGAACCTAGATACAAAGACTGCATCAACTTTATCATCTTGAGCTGTAATTTATCTTAATCTTTACGCTTTCTTCTTTCATCTTTCCCAAATCATGGGAAACCACCAATATGATTTTTGAGTGTGTTTCAAAATTTTTTTCTAGTTTATAAATTTAAAAAAAAAATTAAGAAAAGTAAAGATCTTTGAGGCCAGGTAACAAGACCTGAGCCATAAATCTGACCTGCCCAGTAGGGTTGGAGGCTAGAAGTCGACCACAAGGTAAACAGTCTTAAAAGCATACAGTGGCTAGGGACATTGAGCATTTATTTAAGGGTTTCTTGGGCATTCGATATTACTCTGTTGAGAATTATCTGTTTAGCTCTGTACTACATTTTTTAATTGGATTATTTGGTTTGGTGGTGTTTAATTTCTTGAGTTCCTTACATATTTTAGATATTAGCCCTTTGTCAGATGCAGGGTTGGTGAAGTTCTTTTCCCATCTGTAGGCTGTCACTTTGTTCTGATGACAGTGTCCTTTGCCTTACAGAAGCTTTTCAGTTTCATGAGGTCCCATTTATTAATTGTTAATCTGGAGAAATGCATATCAAAACAACTCTGAGATTCCATCTTACACCCATCAGAATGGCTAAGATCAAAAACTCAAGTAACAGCACATGCTGATGAGGATGTGGAGAAAGAGGAACACTTCTCTATTGCTGGTGGGAGTGCAAACTTGTACAACCACTTTGGAAATCAATCTAGTGCTCTCTCAGAAAATTGGGAATAGTGCTACCTCAAGACCCAGCTATACAACTCCTGGGCATAGACCAAGAACATTCGCTCAGTTATGCTCATAGCAGCTTTATTTATAATAGCCAGAATCTAGAAACAACCTAGATGTCCCTCAGATGAAAGAATGGATGAAGAAACTATGTACATTTATACAATGGAATACTATTCAGCTATTAAAAACAAGGAAATCTTGACATTTGCAGGCAAATGGATGGAACTAGAAGTGATTACCCTGAGTGCGATAACCTAAACCCAGAAAGACACACACACTATATACTCACTTATAAGTGGATATTAGCCCAAAATAGATATCCTCTGAGAGACTCTACCCAGTGGGGGATCAGGACTGATACTGGGACTCAAAGCTGGACTCTGGGTGGAGGGCTGAGAACTGTAGGGAAGAGTGGGGGGATGAAAGGTCCAGGAGGAAGCAGGAGCTCCACAGGGAGACCATCAAAGTCTGCGGATCTGTATACAAGGGGGCCTGCAGAAACTGATGCACCAGCCAAGTCCAATGCATGCAGAGTACGAAGGCCCCCCTGTGCAGATGTAGCTGATGGGCAGCCGATTCTCCACGTTGGGGGGAGGGACTGCTGCTGTACCTCTGACATGCACTCTGGTGCCCACGATTTGGTCACTGCCCCTTGGCAACAAGGCCTGGGCAGGCACACAGAGGAAGGGGATGCAGGCTATCCTGATGAGACCTAGTAGGCTGTCATCAGACAGTTGGGATAGGAGCCCCCTCCCATCAGAGGTCTAGGGGAAAGGAACAGGCAGAAGAGTGAGGAAGAGTGGGAAGAGGAAGGTAAGAACGAGGTGATAACAACCAGGATGTAATGTGAATAAATTATAATAAATAAAATATACATTTTTTTTAAAAGCATACAGTGGGCTAGGGACAGCTGGTAAAGTGCTTGCTGGCAAGCATGTGACCTGAGTTCAGAGTTTATCTGTAATCCCTGGAGGCAGAGGGACACAGGCAGATTCTTGGCTTCTGTAGTCTGCCAACCAGACTAGCCAAATCTGTGGGCTAGAGCCAGTGAAATAATCTGTCTCAAAAACTAAGATGGAGAAGCACTGAGATCAGCTAGTAAAGGAATCTGTGACCAAGCCTGTGAGCTCATTGCCTGTGTAGTGGAAACAGAGAACTGACTCCTACAGCTGTACTGTGACCTCCATACACCCACACATACACAAAATAATTAAAATGTAGTGTAAGACACATAGTAACTGAAGGCGGCACCTGGCAACGGGCTCTGGCCTTCACGTGTACATTCCCCATCCTCACACGTGCACACGCGCATAAGCACACACACATGCACCCACATGTATGCACACACGCACGGGCATGCACTCTCGAGTGCACATACATGCAGCCACGCATGCATGCACATTTATTTTATATATCTGCAGCCATGAGGGAGAAGTATGACAGTTTTATGTACAAGAAACACTGCATGACTATCCTCCTGGCCCAACTGGAGGCCAAGAGCAGAGTGAGTGAGAGCTTTGTCACGCTAGGCGGCCCTGGGCTGCTGGACTTGTGTGTGATGATTTGTTATGGAGCCTCTCTTTCCTGCAACCTGACAGGGTTGGGGTGCTTAGCCTATATTTCAATAAAAGCCACAGAAAGTCCCAACAATGATGATAATAGCAAGGAGCAGACTGGCCTGGTTGGTTTTTCTGTCAACCTGACATAGCTAGAGTTATCTGGGAAGAGAAAATTCCATTGGGAAAATGCCTCCCATCAGATCACCTGTAGGCAAATCTGTTAGGCATTTTCTTGGGTAATGACTGTGTGAGAGGGCCCAGTCCATTGTGAGTATTCTGAGGAGGTGGCCCTGAGTTGTGTCAAGCTGGCAAGCAGCGCTCCTCCAAGTTCCTGCCACATTTGAGTTCCAGCCAAGCTTTCCTTCAGTGATGGAGTGTGGCCTGAGAGGTGAAAAAAGAAACAAACGTCTTCCTCTCCAACTTGCTTTCAGTCCTGCTGGTTTATCGCAGCAACAGAAATGCTAGCTAACACTGTGGTGTGCTATGTAGTGTGCGGCAAGCCTACCACTCACAAGGTCTTCTGTCTCTACCTGTCAGTTCCTCTTCTCCTGCTCCCTGAGGAAAGGCTTCCTGTTGTGGCAAAGGGCCCCGAGCTCTTCCGACAGGGCTAAGTGCTCTGCAGAGCAGTAGCCAGCCTGTCTTCCTGAAGCAGGAGTTCCTGGCACAAAGTGTGGTGAAGCATGAGAAAAACAAAGCCGCATAACTCCTGATGGGAGGGCTTCCGGCCCCAGAGCTTACTGTTGCCTGTGTGACAGAGGTGGGGGTGCATGGATGCAGGGGTGATGTATACCATCTAAATATCATGACAGATCATTGAATAAGATTGCCTTGAAAGTGGTTTTGATATATTCAAAACTAGACTGTACTGGAAATTGGTTTTGCTTACTTTTTCTGTGAGTATACAAAGGGGGCACTTCCATTTAAATTTTTACTTCAGATTTTTAAATTTTATTTTATGTATGTGAAAGCTTTGTCTGCATGTATGTCTGTGCTGCATGTGCATGCCTGGTCAGAAGAGGGTGCCAGATCCCCTGGAACTGAAATTACCAAATGTTGTGAGCAGCCGTGTGGGTGCTGAGAACTGAACCCAGGTCCTCTGCAAGAGCAGCAAGTACTCTTAACCATTGAAAATATTTTGTCTCTGAATAGAAAATAGAGCTAAAATTAAAATTCCATATCCATAGGCTCTATACCTTACTGGGCTCACTATTCGTGCATTTTCTCATTCTTATATTTGAGAAATCTTTATAGTTTTACTTCATGTGGTATATAACTTCATATAATTTTTCAAAAATTTTAAATGTCTTTATATATGTATGTATACACATATATACATATATAAAGGTTATTATTTGGCTATAGCATGCATAATTATTATGAAGAAGGGGCCAAGAGAAGGTATACATACCACTTAAGACGTCTATAAAATAAGAGTACCTGCTACGTAAATTGACAGTACTGTTCTGCTGGTGTGAGCTGCTAAATAAATAACATTTCAGAAGATATAACTAATATTCGCATGAACACATTGAGAAACAAGGTTGAAAGGGAGTTGGCCTTACTACTTTCCTAAAATTGTAGAGTGAATACCAGGACAGCTTTGTAGAACAGTTAGCCATGCTAGTGTAAACAGGAAAATCTACACACACACACTGTAGCTCCAGGTCCCTGTAGAAATAGCTATACTGCCTTACCTGCTTTAAATTTGTCTGGTTTTAAGATTCTAAAATGTAACTCTTTCCTGTTTTTAACCACAAAGCTGAGTAACAAGTTGTCTTAGTCTCTCCCCCTAATCCCTAAACCAGTTTAAGGAATCTGACAGGATACACACACCTTTGATTACATATATGATTTACTTTCTTTCATTCTTTATGTACAAGGTCTCAGGTAGCCCAGATCTGAACTCACTTTGTAGCTGAGCTGGACCTTGAACTCCCGATTCTCCTGTGCCTCCTTCCTCCCAAGTACTGGTAGTGGGCCTGTGTCCCAGGGCCTTGCTTACATATACAGGCTTATGTCCTGGGGCCTTGCTTACACATCTGTGTCATTAGCAGCAACACACCAGTGCTAATTCCTCGCTTTAAGAGAAGTTGTGGGTGAATGGAAGGAAGATGTAACCTCTAATCAGGTCAAGGTTAAGTTAAAGGGCTTTCTCTCTTTTCTCTAGCCCATCAGGCCAAACTCATTCTACAAGTCAAAATAATCTGTATTCCCTTTCAGTAGCTTCTGCTCTGGCCAACAGGATAAAGTTTCAGTGAATACCTACAGCTTGGTTAGTCAATGAGACCTGGATTTGAAAATCCAAACTTTATAACATAAATCAGCTTTCCAGCTTTGGTATCAGACTAAAGTAGGCCAGAACAGTTATCTCTCAAAATTAATAACACTCCAAAGCAAATAAACAATAATTAGCTTTCCTTCAACTGATTATGATTATAATGATAGAAAATATTTAAAATACTACAATACAAAGGACACTAGAGCCCTAACATAATATAATCACAGCATTATTCTTCCTGTGAATAATGATATTTTTTAATCAGCTTTTTAGAAAATAAGCAGAATTGTTACAAGAAGGGGAGACAGCTGTTAGGTTTAAAGAAACGAAAAAAAGGAAGGAAGAAAAAAGGAAGACAAGAAGGAAGTAAACTCTAAAAATGTTTTGGTCCCTTTCAAAAGTTAAAAAGAAAAAAAAAGCATGCCACCTTCTGGCGTATAGAGTATATGATCAGACTGCTGTTCACACTTACTTAAACATTACTGTCAATGTAAAAGCTACTAGACTTAAATAAATTCTAAAATGCAATTTTTGTTCTTATTGCATTGATCCCTCAGCATATTCTGCAAGTAACTTGTTACTACTTCCTGCCATGTGCTAATGGTAGACTATCTTTTATGAGAGAGAAGGAGAGAGGAGAAAGAAGGAGGAGAGAGAGAGAGAGGAGAAAGAAGAAGAGAGGAAAGAGGAGAGAGAGAGGAGAGGAGAGAGAAGAGAGGAAAGAGGAGAGAGAAGGAGAGAGGAGAGGGGGGAGAGAGAGAAGGAGGGAGGGAGGGTGGGAGGGAAGAAGAAAGAGAGAAAGAGAGAAGGAGGGAAGGAGAGAGAGAAGGAGGGAGGGAGAGAGAGAAGAAGGGAGGGAGAGAGAGATACAAGAGAGGGGGGAGGGAGGGAGAGAGAAAAGAGAGAGAGAGGAAGGGGGAGAGAGGGGGAGGGAGGGGAAGAAGAAAGAGAGAGAAGGAGGGAGGGAGGGAGAAACAGGGAGGGAGGGAGAAGCAGGGAGGGAGGGGAGGGAGGGAGGAGAGAGAGAGAGAGAGAGAGAGAGAGAGAGAGAGAGAGAGAGAGAGTGCACTCAATGAGCTGAAGATACAGCACAGTGGAAGAGCATATAGCTCTGGATTCAATCCCAACACCCCGCCCCCAGCAAAAAGAAAACAACCAACTGTTCTCCATATCTTAAGGAAACAGCCTTCATCTCTATGAAAGAGACTAACTTGTCACCCTGCTTTCAGCAGCTTCTGTTTGTGATTTCCATCCCATAAACAAAACAACCAACCACAAGCTGCTTCTCTTCATGTGTGTAAGAGATGTGCACACATTAATGGAAGTCTTCTGGTTAACTTCCTGCTGTGGTTTGCATCCAGTCTGCACTCTCTAGAGATGGTGGAAATGTTCCCAAGGTGGCCTAACAGGGGATCTTCAAGTGCCTAGGGACATGCTGGTTAAGGGACTGGCTGGACACAGCCTCTTCCTTCTCTTCTCCTTTGCCTTCTGTGTGAGGTTTGTGCTGTTGCCATGGTGCATGCTCCTCCACACTACACTGCCTCACACCAGCCAACAAAGCAGCAAGGATAATGGAACCTCCAAAACCCTGAGCCCAAATAAACCAACTCTCTTTTAAGTTACTGTCCCCTGCTACTTGTTAAAGTAAATAAAAATTCCCCATTCAGATGCTAGCCAGCCGGTCACCACCTTTCCCAGCTGTTGTACAGTCAGAGCTGTGCTGACTTCCTAGTCACCCATGCCACAGCAGCTGGTTCTCAGCCCTTACTATCTTCCTTGCCGTGAGCAGCTGGCTGTGTGTGGGGATTTGCTCTAACCTACATCTACAGAGAAACACGCTGTTAGGATAGTAACAAGGATAGAATTTGCTTCTGAGCATGCTACAGCGGCAAAAGCACAAATGTAGAAGCTGTGGGCGTGGATGCCACATCCCTGACTGCCCAGGTATGTGACTTCAGTCTAGTCACTTAGGCTCTGGGTTCCTCTCACACACAACACAAGAGAGTCAGCCCTATGAAAGGCGCTGGAGACTGAACTGAGATCATACAAGTCAATCTACTTCAGAACGTAGAGAATACAATTTAATTATAAACACTTCTTTCTAATTCCTAGCTGAATCATACAAAGCAGAAACTTAAGGCTGATGTGGCACAGTTTGACAGACACAAACAACACTGGCCAAAAAAAAAAAAATCAGGAGAAATGACCGCAGAATGCTAAGGGGGAGGGGTGGTAACCGCACCAATCTTTCTTCAGTTCTGAGCTCACTGTTTAACAATGAGTCTTTTGCTGACTCCACACACAGGCATAAGCCAGAGCACTAACTGCAGCATCCAGCTCGCACACAGAGGATGATCCTGGATGGGCCATGGGCTTCAGTCCCCTAAAACAATGCCTGAAAGACCAAGCAAAAGTCTCCATGCCCCTACAAGCTTTGTGAAAAACAGGCACTTGCCTGGGGAACTGATGGGAAAAGCTGAATAGTACAGTGTACGGGCAAACAGCTCTGAAATGCCCATCAACACAAGAAAGCCATGGCTTTTAATGCTATGAGGATCATTTTCATTCACAGGTGACAGGCCTACACAATGAGCCTAACAATAAACAACAGCAAGTTCAGAAATAAAAGGCTGACATGGGGAAAAAGTCAATTGAGATTAAATGAAAAATGTTAATGCTGTAACAGAGCAACGAAAATATAAAATCCTTGAAAAATAGATATAAGAAAACATGTTTGAGAAACATGAAATGTAAAATTATAATCTACTACTCAAGTAAAAAATTAAAAGTTCACAAACTTTAGCCAACAATAACAGGAAGTTTGGGAGGAAAGCAACAGAAAATAGTCAATTTGTCAAACCAGCAGCATTTTTGTGGCAGTTTTTCTGATAATTTAAATTTCAGTTGATGGGAGGATCCAAGATGGCGGCGAGCAGTGTGGACCGCGTTTGGAGGCTCCAGTGAACAATTCAGGGAATTGCACAGATTTCTGAGCCAGGAACACCGAGGTCCGAACATCACGGCAGCGGGAGTGCTCCACGGTTCGGAGGGACCGGGGTGCGGTGGACCTGCGTGCCCCTGCACACGGGAGGAGCGTGGTTTTTCTCTGATCGGAGCGGCGGCGGTAGAGGCGGCAGCGCCAGCGGCACCAGCAGCGGCGGCTGAGGTTTGCAGCTCATAGCCTTCCGGTGGAGGCGATTGGTGTGGTGGCTGGTGGGAGTTGCTGCGGGAGAGGGGACTCGGGGCAGGATTTGGGTCGCGTGGAGCCTTTGGACCCAGATTGGACTCGGCGGACAGTTCGGCCCAGAGTCCCGGGTATTGGCCCGGCCCAGCAAACATTCTGCCTGAGGCACTAACTCAGCGTGGCCATAGCTCCCCTGCTGTGGCGCGGCGTAGTTGAGCACGCTGCTCCACACTAGGCACTACCTCAGCTCAGCGGCAGCTCCCCTGCGGTGACACAGTCTGGGCGGAGCACTTGGTTTCACCACAGGCGCTGGCTCAGAGCGCCGCAGTTCTCCTGCTGTGGCGCAGGCTTGGTGACGTGCTCGGTTCCATCCTAGGCACCACCTCAGCTCAGCGGCAGCTCCCCTGCGGGGACACAGTCTGGGCGGAGAGCACTTGTCCACCACTGGCGCTAACTCAGAGCAGCCGCAGTTTCTCCTGCTGTGGCGCAGGCTTGGTGACGTGCTCGGTTCCATCCTGGGCACCACCTCAGCTCAGCGGCAGCTCCCCTGCGGGACACAGTCGGGCGGAGCACTTGTTCCACCACTGGCGCTAACTCAGAGCAGCCGCAGTTCTCCTGCTGTGGGCAGGCTTGGTGACGTGCTCGGTTCCATCCTAGGCACCACCTCAGCTCAGCGGCAGCTCCCCTGCGGGGACACAGTTCGGGCGGAGCACTTGTTCCAGCACTGGCGCAACTCAGAGCAGCCACAGTTCTCCTGCTGTGGCGCAGGCTTGGTGACGTGCTCGGTTCCATCCTGGGCACCACCTCAGCTCAGCGGCAGCTCCCCTGCGGGACACAGTCCGGGCGAGCAGCACTTGTTCCACCACTGGCGCTAACTCAGAGCAGCCGCAGTTCTCCTGCTGTGGCGCAGGCTTGGTGGACGTGCTCGGTTCCATCCTAGGCAACCACCTCAGCTCAGCGGCAGCTCCCCTGCGGGGACACAGTCTGGGCGGAGCACTTGTCCCACCACTGGCGGCTAACTCAGAGCAGCCGCAGTTCTCCTGCTGTGGCGCAGGCTTGGTGACGTGCTCGGTTCCATCCTAGGCACACCTCAGCTCAGCGGCAGCTCCCCTGCGGGGAACAGTCCGGGTGGAGCACTTGTCCCACCACTGGCGCTAACTCAGAGCAGCGCAGTCTCCTGCTGTGGCGCAGGCTTGGTGACGTGCTCGGTTCCATCCTAGGCAACCACCTCATCTCAGCGGCAGCTCCCCTGCGGTGACGGTACACAGTCCGGGGTGGAGCACTTGTTTCCACTACTGGCGCTAACTCAGAGCAGCCGCAGTTCTCCTGCTGTGGCACAGGCGGACAGAGCTCTCGGTTCCACCAGCTCTAAGACTCTGGTTGGACACAGTGTACAGTTTGAATCCAGAATCCTGGCTGAGATTGGTGGTCAGTTCGGCCCTGAGTCAATAACGACCACAGCACGCACTTTGGGCCAAAAGGCCCTAGTGGAGCTTGGTGCGTAGTCCCAGCCCAAAAATTCTGGCTGGGCCTGTGTGCATTTTGGGCCCAAAATCCCTAGCTGAGCTTGGCAGAACGGTTCTGGCCCTGAGATCGCTGAGTTCTGCCGTTGTTCGGTCCCAGTGCTCCTGGCTGGACTTGGCAGGGAACACAGAAGGCTGTGGATACCTTGGCCTACCCAACGCTCATTCAGAGACCCAGAACAATTGCAGGATCCACAGCAGAGAGGGACTGAGGATCACTGGCTGTGAGAGACCAGAACAACAGGGCTAACCTCCTAACATCCACACCAGTGAAGCTTTGAGCTCGCAGCCTAGGGAAATCGTAAGAAAAAAGTGAATCTATCATCAGACACCCTCCATTCAACTCTGGAAGCTACCCCAACAAAAACAAAGACGGCAAGATGTCTAAAGGACACGAAAAAGCATACGCAAAAAACCCCAAAACAACATGGCATCTCCAGTTTCCAGCTATCCCCAAAGAAAACCACCCAGAGAAACTCAAATACAACGGAAATACAAGAAAATGACCTCAAATCCTTAGTAATGAGGATGATAATGGAGGAAACAAATAAAATTCGTAATCAAATGCAGGAAGACGCAGCAAACAGGTGAGAGACATAAAAAAGCAATAGAGTGGAACTGGAAAAATGGCAGGAAAATGCAAACAACCAGATGAAAAAATAGCTAAAACGGTTCAAGCTCTGAAGACCTATAAAGAGGCATGGAAGAAACTCAGGAATATACAAAAATCAGATGAAAGAAATCAAAAAATCAGTTCAAGATCTGAAAATGAAAATGGATTCAATGATAAACACACAGACGAAGAAAAAACGAGAACGTGAGACCTCAGAGAAGAAGGCGAGCAAAACAGAGGTGAGCTTTTCTAACAGAATCCAGAGATGGAAGAACGAATCTCAGGGCTAGAAGATACAATCACAGATATTGAATCAACCATTAAAGAAAATGCCAAATCTGAAAACTCCTGACACAAACATCCAAGAAATTAAGGACACCATGAAAAGAAGAAATTGCGGATAATAGGCATTGAAGAAAGAGAAGACATCAGACTCCAGGGCCCAGAAACTATTCTCAACAAATCATAGAAGAAAATTTCCCCAATCTAAAGAAAGAGATGCTATAAACATACAAGAGGCCTACAGAACACCAAATAGAATTGACCAGAAAAGAAAAAAACTGCCCGCCACAATAATCAAAACACAAAACATGCAGAACAAGAAAAAATATTAAAAGCTGCAAGGGAAAAGGCCAAATAACATTTAATGGTAAACCTATCAGAATTACACCTGACTTCTCAGCAGAGACCATAAAAGCCAGAAGGTCCTGGACAGAGATCCTGCAAACCCTAAGAGAACACAGGTGCCAGGCCAGACTACTTTACCCAGCAAAATTATCAATAACCATTGATGGAGAAAAAAAATATTCCATGACAAAAACAAATTCAACAGTACCTATCCCACAACCCCAGCTTTACAGAAGGTACTAGAAGGAAAACTCCATCCCAAAGGGTCAAGCTACAACCAAAACTACCCAGGAAATAGATAACTATCCCATGGCAAAAACACAACTACACAAACGCTCGACTGGAAACAACATCAAAATTAAGACTCTTAACAGTCACTGGTCATTAATATCTCTCAACATCAATGGCCTCAATTCTCCAATAAAACGACACAGACTAACTGAATGGGTACATAAACAAGACCCAACATTCTTCTGCATCCAAGAAACACATCTCACCCATAATGAAAGGCATTACCTCAGGGTAAAAGGTTGGAAAAAAATATTCCAAGCAAATGTCACAAGAAGCAAGCAGGTGTAGCCATTTTAGTATCGAACAAAATAGACTTCAACCAAAATTAATCAAAAGGGATGAGGAAGGACACTTCATACTTATCAAAGGTAAAGTCAACCAAGATGACATCACAATTCTGAACATCTATGCTCCCAATACAAGGGCACCCACATTTGTAAAAGATCTCCTAAAAAAGCTTAACCACACATCGATCCCCACACATACTAGGGGAGACTTCAACACCCCCACTCTCACTGAAGGATAAGTCATGAAACAGAAACTAAGCCGAGAAATAACATCATTAACCAATGCCATGGGTCAAATGGATCTAACAGATATCTATAGAAACCTTTCACCCAAACAGAAAGAATACACCTTCTTCTCTGCACCCCATGGAACCTTCTCCAAAATTGATCACTCGTAGGTCACAAAGCAAGCCTCAACAGTACAAGAGGATTGAAATAATACCTTGTATCCTATCAGATCACCATGCTCTTAGGCTGCAATTCAACAACAACAGAAATAACAAAAAGCCTACACGTTTGTGGAAAACTAAACAACTCTCTGCTAAATGACACCTGGGTCAGGGAGAAATAAAGAAAGAAATCAAGGAGTTTCTGAAATCAATGAAAATGAAGAAACAACATACCAAAATTTGTGGGATACATTGAAAGCAGTGCTAAGAGGAAATTCATGCACTAAGTGCCTTTAAAAAGAAATTGGAAACATCGCACATAAGCATCCTTAACAACACAACTGGAAGCCCTAGAAAAAAAAGAAGCAGAAACACCCAAGAGGAGTAGACGCCTGGAAATTATCAAACTCAGGCTGAAATTAACAAATTAGAAACTAAGAAAACAGTCCAAAGAATCAACAAAACCAAGAGCTGGTTCTTTGAGAAAATCAACAAGATAGACAGACCATTAGCCAAACTAACTAAAAAGAGCAGAGAGACAGTACTGAAATCAACAAAATCAGAAATGAAATGAAAAGGGAGACATAACAACAGACACTGAAGAAATTCAAAGAATCATAAGATCCTACTTTGAAGGCATATACGCCACAAAATTTGAAAATCTAAAGGAAATGGACGATTTTCTGATCAAGTTCACTTGCCAAAGTTGAGTGAAGAAAAGATAAACAAGTTAAATAGGTCCCATTTCCCCCGACAGAAATAGAAGCAATCATCGAGGTCTCCCAACCAAAAAAAGCCCAGGGCCAGATGGTTTCAGTGCAGAATTCTACCAGACCTTTAAGGGCGAGCTAATACCGATACTCTTCAAGCTACTCCAAAAGATAGAAATGGATGAAATTACCAAATTCATTCTATGAGGCATAGTCTCATTGATACCTACAACCTCCAAAGACTCAACAAAGAAAGAGAATTTCAGACCAATTTCTCTTATGAACATAGATGCAAAATACTAAATAAAATACTTGCAAACGAATACAGGAGCACATCAAAGATATCATTCATCATGACCAAGTAGGCTTCATTCCAGGCATGCAGGATGGTTTAATATACGGAAATCCATCAATGTAATCCATCATATAAACAAAACTGAAATAAAAACCACATGATTATCTCCTTGGATGCAGAGAAAGCATTTGATAAAATTCAACACCCATTCAGGTTTAAAGTTTTAGAGAGATCGGGATACAAGGCACTTTCCTCAACATAATAAAGGCTATACAGCAAGCCAATAGCCAAAATCAAAGTAAATGGTGAGATACTCAAGGAAATTCCTCTCAAATCGGGAACAAGGCAAGGCTGCCCCACTCTCTCCATATCTCTTCAATATAGTACTCGAAGTTCTAGCCAGAGCAATAAGACAACAAAAGGAGATCAAGGGGATCCAAATGGGAAAAGGAGGAAGTCAAATTATCCCTCTTTGCAGATGATATGATAGTGTACATAAGTGACCCTCAAAACTCCACCAGAGAAACTCCTAAAGCTGATAAACACCTTCAGCAATTGGCTGGATACAAAATAACTCAAAAAAGTCTGTAGCCTTCCTATACACAATGACAAGCTTGCAGAGGAAGAAATTAGGAAAACCAAACCCTTCACATTAGCCACAAGCAATATAAAATATCTAGGAGTTACCCTAACTAGGCAAGTGAAGGACTTGTATGAAAAAATTTCAAACTCTGAAGAAAGAGATTGAAGATGACCTGAGAAGATGGCGTGATCTTCCTTGCTCATGGATCGGGAGAATTAACATAGTAAAAATGGCCATCCCTACCAAAAGCAATCTATAGATTCAATGCAATCCCTATCAAAATAACTACACAATTTTTTAAAGACATTGAAAGTTCAATTCTGAACTTCATATGGAAAACAAAAAACCCAGAATAGCTAAAACAATCTTGTACAATAAAAGATGCTCCGGAGGAATCTCCATACCTGATCTCAAACTGTACTATAAAGCAATAGTACTTAAACAGCATGGTACTGGCACAGCAACAGGCTGGTTGATCAGTGGAATCGAATCGAAGACCCAGATATGAATCACACACATATGGTCACTTGATTTTGACAAAGAAGCCAAATCCATTCAATGGAAAAAGGGATAGCATCTTCAACAAATGGTGCTGGTCTAACTGGAGGTCTATGTGTAAAAAAAATGAAACTGGACCCATTTGTCACCTTGCACAAAACTCAAATCCAAGTGGATTAAAGACCTCAACATAAAACCAGAGACACTAACTCACTTAGAAGAAAAAGTGGGAAAGAGCCTGGAACATATGGCACAGGAGACAACTTCCTGAACAGAACACCAACGGCCCAGGCCTTAATGTCAACCATTAATAAATGGGACCTCATGAGGCTGAGAAGCTTCTGTAAGGCAGGAGACACTGTCAAGAGAACAAAGCGACAGCCTACAGACTGGGAAAAAAATCTTCACCAACCCTACATCTGACAAAGGTCTAATATCCAAAATATATAAAGAACTCAAGAAATTAAACACCACCAAACCGAATAACCCAATTGAGAAATGGGCTGGAAACTAAACAGAGAATTCTCAACAGAGGAGTATCAAATGGCTGAGAAACACTTAAAGAAATGCTCAACCTCCTTAGTCATCAGGGAAATGCAAATCAAAACAACTCTGAGATTCCATCTTACACCCATCAGAATGGCTAAGATCAAAAATTCAAGCGACACCACATGCTGGCGAGGATGTGGGGAGAGAGGAACACTCCTTCATTGCTGGTGGGAATGCAAACTAGTACAGCCACTTTGGAAATCTATCTGGTGCTATCTCAGAAAAATGGGAATAGGGCTTCCTCAAGACCCAGCTATTCCACTCCTTGGAATATACCCAGAAGATGCTCCAGCACACAACAAGAAAATTTGCTCAACCATGTTCATAGCAGCCTTATTCATAATAGCCAGAACATGGAAACAGCCTAAGTGTCCCTCAGTAGAAGAGTGGATAAAGAACTGTGGTACATATACACTATGGAATACTACTCAGCTATTAAAAACAAGGAATTCCCGAAATTTGTGGATAAATGGATTGAGCTAGAAATGATCATAATGAGTGAGTTAACCCAGAAGCAGAAAGAATCAAATGGTATATACTCACTTATATCTGCATACTAGCCCAAGGGGCATGTCCCACGAAAGCCTTCACTTACCAGGAAACTGGGACAGAGTGGAAGGCATCCTATTGGGACTCTAAATGAGAGACGCATGGGAGAACAGCAAAATAAAAGGATCCAGAGGGTCCTAGAAATCTACAAGTAGAACAATATGATAGGCAGATTTGGGCCCAGGGGTCCTGCTCAAACTAAGGCACCAGCCATGACAATACAGGAGGTAAACTTTAAACCCCTTCCCAGATCTAGCCAATGGTCAGAATATTCTCCACAGTTGAGTGGAGAGTGTGATACGACTTTCTCACATACTCTGGTGCCTCACATTTGACCATGTCCCCTGGAGGGGGAGACCTGGTGGCACTCAGAGGAAGGACAGCAAGTAGCCAAGAAGAGACTTGATACCCTATGAGAATATATAGGGGGACGTAATCCCCCTCAGGAACAGTCATAGGGGAGGGGAATAATGGGAAAATGGGAGGGGAGGAATGGGAGGATACAAGGGATGGGATAAACATTGAGATGTAACAAGAATAAATTAATAAAAAAAAAAATAAATAAATAAATAAATAAATAAATAAATAAATAAATAAATAAATTTCAGTTGATGACAACAAAGAACAAAGACAGCCATGTTTCTATAGTGGATGTAAACATGTTTATTTTGATCCCAAGTGTGGTATATGAAACAGACTTATGTAAGGGTGTGCAGTGTTTTTCCATTGAAAACAGATTTGTGAGAGAAGAGTAATGTTTCTCCACTGGAAGAGGAACCACCTCTTGAGGGGGCATGGTCTTTGCCAACTGATAAGCATCCTAGTATGGACTCTGAGAGGAGACGTGTGTGTGTGTGTGTGTGTGTGTGTGTGTGTGTGTGTGTGTGTGTGTGTGTGTGTGTGTGCGCGCGCGCGCGCGCGCGCCCAAAACAAGAGGCAGGGCTTTTGGTCTTGGCTGTTCATCACTCCACTTCAAGATGCTCTAAAAGAGAACTGCTCCAACGAAGGCTTCCAGGCTCCAGGCTCCGGCTGCTGCTCTGGGTTCCAGTGGCTGCTGTTACAGTCACCTTCGCTGAATTGCTGGTTTAGTGCTTAACTGGTCTACTGGAATACTGCCAACTATGGCAGTGGAATTGCTCCAAGGAACTGAGTATAAAAAAGGTCTATCTCTTCTGTTCCTATTAGCATCTTTTCTCTCCTGCCTAGGGTAGGTGGGTTGGAAGGGAGGTGTAAGCATTAAAGAACCCCAAATAAAGTAGGTTTGAAAAAGTTCAAATCCTACATGTTTCAGCCAGAAAAGTTACAGAAGTCAGAAATAAAAAACTCAATAAGGGTCCGTAGCAGCTATGCACTGGTGCTGTAAGATTAGGGAAGGGGGAAGAGTGGAGTGATACTCATCTCCAAGGTCACACCAATACAGTAGAAAAAAATAAAAACTATGAAATGGGGAAAAAGCCTTACTAGCCATCAGAAAAATAGAAATTAAATTAACAGAGATTTCAACCCAACCCAAAGAGAACAGCAGTCATTACAAGAGCAACAGCAGCAGGGGCTTAGCCATGGCTCAGCAGTGAAGAGCAACAGCAACAGGGGCTCAGCCATGGCTCAGCAGTGAAGAGCACATACTGTACTTGCAGAGGACCCAGGTTCAGTTCTCAGCACCACGTAGCAGCTCACAACCATCTGTCACTCTAGTTTCAGGGAATCAATACCCTCAATAATCTCTATGGGTACCAGACATGCTTACTTATGGTGTGTGTGTGTGTATGTGTGTGTGTGTGTGTGTGTGTGTGTGTGTGTGTGTATACACACACACATATATGTGTGTGTGTATATATATCACACAGATACATACACACACATATATATGCAGGCAAAACACTCATATACATAAGAATAAATAAACAAAGAATTGATAAATTTTTAAGAAAAGAACAACAAATGCTGATAAGGATATAGGCAGAAAGAAACTATAAAATGTCTAAAGTAATACAAAAGTAGTAATAAAGAGAAACGGTGACAGAGTTGTTTGATACACTCCAAAACCGGACTATAGGCATAAGGTTCCTGTGTGATTTAAATGCTGATTTCTTTACCCCTCATATCTGGTTGCAGGCTTTGTTCTGAAATTTTACTGTCTAAATGTTGTATAAACTCTACTCCCCAACTGTCCCAATATGTCAATAAAGCAGCTTACAGCCAATCAATGAGCAAGGGAGAGAACAGGACTGGACTTCCTGCCAGCCAGGGGAGGAGGAGTTAGAAGATTGAGCCACGGAAAAGGTGCAAGGAAGATCAGGAGGAGGGAGCTGGAGCCAAGGAACACTGCAAAGTGCAAGTATTGCTGGGATGTTTGCTGCGAGTAAGACAAAATAACAGAGGGTTAAGAACAGTCTCAAACTGCTCAAGATTGTGTTGTGAAGCTTTGTATTGACAAAGAGTCTCAATCATTTGTGTGATAGCTGGGTTAAGAAATAAGCTAATAGAAACAAACAATGTTTTATAAAAAATAACTGCAACACTGCACTATGGCAGACTCCTCTTATAACACAAAGACAGAGACTACCTTCTGACTACAACAGATAAAACAAAGACTTGGTACATTACAGCTGTCCTGTAATAACAGCATCCCTTCCATCTAATAGCAGTATCCCAATGAGGCTCTGTAATATCTGTCTTCATCGATGATAAATGAGACGTCTTCAATAATGAAGCAAATGTCTCATTTCTCTAAATGAAAAACTGTCTAAGACTTGGTGATTTCTCAGGATTGCATTTAGATGTGGATAAAGGGCTTGAATGTGGCTAGTGGCCAGTATGCTGGGCACCACAGAATAATTCTTAGTTTCACATACGTAATTATGCCACTCTAAACACTTGCTGTATCTTCAATGTGGACAAAAGCCCTCTGAAGTGTCCTAACTAAAATGGTAGAGTGCTTTCCCTCCTCTTCCATACTATAAAGGTGAGATCCTTCCATTTCACAAAACCATACAGCTTCATGACGTCATGAGATGGATGTGAAGTGCAGACCCACAATCTCACCAACAAACGGGGAAGCTGAGGCAGGAGAACTAGAAGTTCAAGACCAGCCAGGAATACATAGTAAGACCCCAAGTTCTCAAAAACGGCCTGACCGGGAACATATCATAATGAGATTCAGAAATCATCACCAGAGGCAGAGTGGGGCTAGAACACTCCTGTGGGAAGAGTTTACTTCTGCAAGCTCAAAACACTTCACAGTGACTGTTAGATTACACAGGAAAATTCTCTTGAAGAAATCAGACCACGTCACACAGGACAAATAATAACAAAATGTCCTGGTTTGAGGTGAACCCTAGAGAGCTGAAGGCCAGATCTGTGCTGTCTTCAGTGCTCTCCACCAGGCAGCCCAGTTCTCGTACATGACTTCAACACCAACCCCACCCAAACAAATACAGACACGGTGTGTCATCTACAGTAACAGGTGGGCAGATGTGATGTTCCCACTCCTCAAAAATCCACTAATTTTCTTCCTAATCGTTTCATCTTGCCTCTCCTTCAGGGAACTAAATGTTGCTGTCTCTGTTCCTACTCCCACCTTTGCCACCCTTCTAACGAGTCTTGCGGCACCCCATTCTTGTTCCACCCATGCCTATGTTCCAGTATATATCCCTGCAACTACTCTAAAACTCCAAACCCAAAAAGATAAATAAAACAACCCACCACTTTCTCACACTCCCAGGTTCTAAGGGGTGAAAACACATAAACAACCAAGATGGAATCTGCTTCTCGCAGCACTGCGATCACTTAGTGGTGCTCAGCTAGTAGAATTCAGCTAGTCCAATATGATTTCACTCACATATCAGGTGCTCAGGCTGGGAAGAGTCCAAGATAACTGCCAAATGCAGTGCCTCTTCATGTGGTTTGGCTCCCAGGCAGCCTGGCTACCTCAAAGGAGTCAAATTTCTTATATAGTGGTGAAGGGCTTCAAGTACAAGCTGAACACTGCATTGCTTTCCATGGCCAAGCCATCCACCACCATCAGCAGCATACTTGATTGCTTGGGAGTCAGGAGGCACCATGATTCAAGCAGAGGAAGCTAATACTATAATAAGGAAAGTAGCAAGGATATGGTACAGAAAAACATAGGGGGAGATACTACAGCCATCCCTGGATAAACAGCCAAGTAGTTTTCTACTTGACCAATGACATCTTGTCCAGCTAAAACAAAGCTCAATCCTGTTGTAAAATGGCTTCTGTTAGAGCAAGCCACAGCAGGTAATGCCATTTGCTCCAGCCAATCTCTGAACAGTAGACTTCTATAAACTCCCCCCCCCCCTCTATCCACTCACACAGCCACAAAGTTAGATATGTTCTTATTGCCAAAAGGGAAGAACCAGGGCACAATTACAATCAGATCAAACCAAAACCCAACATTCGGCATTATAATCCAAATCCCGCAGCTCATTGTTTGGTATCTAGAACACACTAATGACCACACACACACACACACACACACACACACACACACACACACACACACACGCTTGTGCTCAGGCTGCCTCCACCCTACAGCTGCCACTGTCCTTGATAGTCATCCCACTACGTTGGCATCTCCAATATGCTGGGACCTCCATTATAACTGAGGCTGTGCCTTCACCAGTGTCCTCTCCTGGCTGCTCAGTGTTAAGCCTCAGCTGCCCTCCTAACCCAGTACCACGTGGGAGCTTCCCAGGCATTATTAGTCAAGCTCTGCTACTCCAGCTTGATGCCAAGTTCCCACACGTCATCCCAACAAGCTCTGAGCACTCAACACCCTGCCTGTCTAGACCAAAGGTCCAAAATTCTTCTATAGTCTCCCCAAAACATCATGCTCAGGTCATCACAGCAAGACTAACAACAGCCAGCATAATGAGATTCTACTTACAAACAGAAAAAAAAAAGAAGAAACAAGGCAGTAAGTTCTTTTTTTAATTAGCTGACCCTCTCCCCCCACCCCCCAAAAAAAGCTGCAATTTGCTCTACATTAGGACCAAACTACTTTCAACATTAAGTAGGATTCATTCCTTAACTCTGGCAGACTTTAAGCACACTGTAAGCAGCAACACATTTTATGCTTAATGACTCATTCATGATCTGCTAATCAGATCCATCCCGAAGACAGAATCAAAACTCTGCTACACTCAGCATAATGCAATTTGTCAGTCTCCTCCCGTTTCCCACAATCTTTCTCTTAATACTGATCTTTTTGTAAGAGATTAATCTGAGAATTGTTCTTTGCAAAGTAAAGTTGGTCCTATAATAGTCTAGTTTAAGTGATTCTTTTCCAAGTTTTCCTATTAAGTATGTCAGCATCAGCATCATAGATTTGTTCATTATAGAGCCTTCATCACTCTTTTTCAATACAGAAAATAGGTTGTTCCTTTTCAAAGTCTCAGATACCACCTCATTCTGCTGCAAGATCTCAGAAGTAGTGCCCTTCCAATGAACAAACAGGCTGTCTGCTACATATGCTGTGCACCACAACCGACCTCACCAACCAGTGTCAAGTTTAGCAACCTAGTATTCCTGTGACTACAGAACTGGCTTGTTAGAACAATCCATGCACCGAAATCTTCCAAACCTTGAGTACAGATTTCTTCCCTACATGCCATCCCAAGAGCACTGTCAGGACTTGGGTTTTTCTACAGTGTTGTCTGATGTCCATAAAGTCGATATAAAATCTACCTTCAGCAAGATTTCTGTGGGTTTCCCCCTGTGGAGGAGCAGAGCGTCTCCTTCCCTTCATTGTGTTAGGAGCTGTGTTATAAGACCACAGTCACACCCATAGAAATGAAAAGAAGAATATGCAGGGTCTGCCCAGGACAGATTGCCAAGGATGCTATGTTAAATACTATAAAGTAATTTACTCATGAGATGGCATCCTCTTTATTAAATAGGGTCTTCTCTTTGGTGAACTGGGCTTTAAAAAAAAAAAAAAGGCATTCCTATTCTACAGAAAGAAATCGAAATACCAAAATATAGCTTCCAACTCACAGAAAGATAAATGTTCCTTTTTCTAATTCTCATATCATCTAGGTATGACATGATATCTAGAAATTACTAAAGTTATGCTTTTCCTCCACATTTAAAGAGTGAAGAAGGCATTTTAATTACTTCTGTGTTCCATACAATTTGAAAAATGTGATGCAAATGCTCATTATATTCACTCAGGTGAAAAGATTTCACAGATGCTGGTAACAGGAACAGAAAGGTCCGAGTGCTGAAAGAAACAGACAAGAAGTAGGCAGGCAGCAACGGCGCCTAGCTAACTAGACTGAAGCTGCAAATCAGAGTAAAACAAAGCACAAAGTCCTGTTGCTGTTGTCCTCTAAAGATTTCATCTGCACGGGGGTGGGAGGTGGGGGCACACGACTTCCACTCTTCCACAGCTGCACTGCTGCACACGTCTGTGTCATGGGAAAACAAGGCAAGACTTACAGGTGATGGAAAGAGCACTTGCATTTTTGCCCTAGATCAGCAATCCGGACAGAGTTCTTTCAAACTGCTACCTGAACATTATAATTTGCCAAATTTTGAAGTAATTTATCCTTTCAAAGGAAGAAAGCAACAACAACAAACAATAGTGTGTTTCCTTAGGAAGAACACAACAGGACCTTCCCAACTACACTTCTAGAGAACGGTGCCAACTGGCTCACGTTGCCAAGAAAGTTCAGGACAGCACTTATGATTGATGGTCGAAACAATGATCTATACAGAGAGGGCACGACACAAAGCACAAAGGAACTGACAATTTCAGCCCTAGGGCTGGCACATACTCATTCAAGAAGGCTGGGATTCCTGGACCTTTGACAACCAAATTTCATCATCTTTCTCTGGGAGAGGATGTTGGGAAAATGCTACACGAAACTGTGCCGTGCCTATTTGTACTTGGTGGCCCTGCCCCTGCTTCCAGTGTTTTTCTCACCTGTGTTGAGCCCGTCTGAGACATTACAGAACCACCTGATCAAAAATCACATGTGCTGGCACACATCAACATGTTCTCCACCATGAGCCCATGATATGCCATGTGTGAGTCACAGGCACTGATGATGCTTAAAAAGAAAAACTAATATTTGGAGTTCACCAAATAATGAGTCACACTCCTGGAAGAAAAGGAATCCTTACAGCTGGCAGCTCTTTAGTATGAAATTTTTAAATTGTTGTAGCATTAATATTGATTCCATGAAAGTTGGCAAGAAGAAAATGAGTGAGAAATGTGGTATTTGGTTGACTGGTACCACGTAAAAGCCCCAGTTCATGCTCCAAGAAAAGGCATGAGCAAGCAGGACATCTATTACCTATTCCTAGACTAGCTTCGGCACACACTGCTGCCAAGCAGCTCGGTCTCCCACACAACACTTCCATACTAATTTTGACCCTTAAGAGTCAGAAAAAAGTCTTGCTTTCTCTGTACCCAAATGCCAAGTGGGATCTTGTGGGATCTCACCTTTATAAAGGGAATGTTTGAAAACAGGCCCCTTTGGCTGTGACATCAGTGCGCTGCTGAGGCCTCCAACGGCCGGAGGAAACATTCCCAGTCCCTCGCCGCGCTGCTGCACTCCTACGGTGCAATCTGGCAATGGCCAGGGACCAACTCTTTAAAGCTGTTTTATGGTATTTAACATATGGTCATAAATTGCTCAGTGCTCTAAAGAGGGGCTAAATTTGCCACCCCTATTGATGAGACATGTTCTTATTTATTTAAATTTAGTGGCAAACTGGCATTTCTCCAGAAGGAGAGGGTTAGGCATAAGTACAAAGAAAAAACTAATGAGAGATGGTTTGCAACTTTTTTATGCACTAAATACAACCACTGTCAAACAGGGGCTTACCACTGAGACAAACAATAATAGGGAAGGAATCCAATTCCTAAGGCCCAAGGAGGGGAAAGAGGACAGATTTTATTCAGATGCATTTTAAACCTTTGAATCATTTTCTTTTTCCTCAAATGAGCGCACGCTCACTGGCTCGCTGTCTGTCTGTCTGTCTGTCTGTCTGTCTGTCTGTCTCTCTCTCTCTCTCTCTCTCTTCCCCCCCCCCCCTTGACTCTTTACCCACCTCACAAATTAGACATCCTTGGTCTTCATCTGAAAGCTCATATCTCTGTAATCCTCTGGAACGTCTCAAAACCCATAGCATCCATTCTCTGATTCTGCCATATTTTTAGCCAAGTTCTTTATTTTTTTTTTAGTGGATGTAATTGCCCATGTCTAAATGCCAAATATTTTATTCCCTTTACTTTACAGAAAAAGGAGGATTTTGGTGGGGAGGGTATGTTCTAGTGATATTAACAGGGATGGTGTCAACAGGTAAATATCAAAGCAATGTCACTAGTGTGTTTGGTTTCTTTTTTTTTTTTTTTTTTTTTTTTTCATATTCTGATACAGAACTGGCTAAAGAATCCAAAGATGATTATCTTATTTAAATCTGGAATGTGAAAAAGGATTTCAATGAGCTGAAGGTTTCATAGCAGTCTGGGAACAGTATTTTTAAAACTCTACTATGAAAGACTAGGCTGTTTATGTCATACAAAAGTCTTTATAATTTTAAGATATAGAAGAGTCATATATGACACAGAAATAAATATCTACATATGGGAAGGAACAGAGACAGTAATTATCAATGGATACTAGTTAATATGAATGTCATATGCTAGAAACTAAGAAGTGGCTATATTTCTCAGGATAAAATATATCATCACAGTTGTGTTCCCTCGAGGCAACCCAACGAGCCAGTGATCAAGGAGGTTAAATCACGCCACGAAAGCTGCTATGAAACCAGATCTGATCTAGAGTAGCTGGGTCATCTCAAGTGGCCATAAAATGACCAATAATGAAAAGAAGAGTCTGGAGTACAAAGGGCCTGTGCCACGGCAGACTGCCATGGAAGCTATATTAAATATTATAAACTAACTCACGCATGAGTTGGTATCCTCTTTATTAAACAGGTTCTTCTCTCTGGTGAACTGGACGAAAAAAGGGTTTTCTTTGGTTTTATGCCAACTTCTATCAGAAATACCCTATGCGTAAGGTCATTCTGTCTTTAATGGCCAGGATAATAAAGGACAAGGCTACACAGACCATATTCCGGCCCTATGCACAATTCCAGTAAAGACCTACTTTTCTGAACACTCTTCATTCTGAAGTCAGACTGGAATGTTAAAATACCTTCTGTATTATTCTGAAAAGGTGTCTTTGTAAACCTGCTTCCTTTTAGACACAAGGATACTTTTCTCAGTGCCATAATCTTGCAAAAAGGAGAATAGGCCTAAATCCAAAGATACTAGACACATATGTTTTCAATAATATGAATTATATACCACCACAAGATGGTAGATATATTTATGTACTGATCAGTCCAATACATCAATAATCACATTAAGCATAAATGATATAAACACATCAACTAAAAAATAAAGACTTTTAGAATTAAAAGTAAGATCTAGTTACATGCTGCTATACAAAATTCACTATAAATGTAAAGACACAAATAGGTTAAAAATAAAAGAATAAGAAAATATATACTAGGGCTGGAGAGACGGCTCACAGGTTAAGAGCACTGGCTGCTCTTCCAAAGGTCCTGAGTTCAATTCCCAGCAACCACGTGGTGGCTCACAATCATTTATACTGAGATATGGAGCCCTCTTCTAGCATACAGAAAAAACACTGTATACTTAATAAATAAATAAATCTTAAAAATTAAAAAAGAAAAGATGTACCATAGTACATTAGTATCAATTAAAGTCGATTTCAGAACAAACAATATCCTAAGGACAAGGTATGTAGATGTTATACTACTACATGGTTTTTTTTAATCTAGCAATAGAACGTCAACATATATGAAGCAACAGCTAATAAAGTAGTAAAACAAGGTAGATCTAAAATTGTAGTCTTCAATTTCTACAGCCTCTCCACTACTAATATAACAACATAAGTTAATAAAAACAGGGCACACTCTTAACACAAACTCGTAACCACACTTAAAGAACTTAGTGACCCTGTCTAAACATCCACAGTGACAGGTGGACAGAAATACAAAGCACTATGACACATCTGAACAACTTACCAACCAATCTGACTTACTGTTATTTACAAAGCACACCACCATGTGACAGCAGAGCACACATTCTTTTGGGTGCGCACAAATCACTTGCTAAGAGCATTCCTATCCTTGGCCATCAAACAGATCTCAATAACTTCAAGTGATTTAAATCCTATGACGACTAGTCCCTACAATGAAATTCAAAATCAATAAAAGGTAGCAAAAACCCCACAGAATTCTAGAGATTAAATGAGATATTTCTAAATAACCTACATATAAAAAAGAATTCTAAAGGAAAATTTGAAACCATCACAGATAAAATAAACACAACCCAGCAAAAGTTTCAGAATGCAGTTAAATATGCTAATGATTGATAATCATAGTACCCAAGGCTAAGATCAGAAAAGCATGAAGCTATCAAATCAGGAACTCCATTTTCTTTTTCTTCCATTCTTCCCCCGCCCCCCAAGACAGGGTTTCTTTGTGTGTAGCACTAGCTGTCCTGGAACTCACTCTTTAGACAAGGCTGCCTCGGCCTCCCAAGTGCTGGGATTAAAGGCACCACCACAACACTTCATTTTCTATTGCAATAAACCAGGAAAAAAAAAAAAAAAAACAAAGTTCAATGTAAAAAGAAAGATACAAAGAAACGAAGAAAATTAAAGATCAAAAGCAAAAGCAGTAAAACTGGAAACAATAACAAGGACAGATGAAACCAAAAGCTGGTTCTTTGAAAACATTAAGAAACTGACAAACTCCATCAAGGCTGGCGGATCTGGACCCAGGCAGGTCAGCTCAAAGTACTGTACAAACCAAGGACAATGCATGCAGTAAACCTAGAACCCCTATCCAGATCTAACCAATGGACAGAACATTCTTACAACTGTGTGGAGAGCAGGGACTGCCTCGGACATGAACTCTGGTGCCCCGTTTGACCACTTCCCCTTGGTGGGGAGACCTGGTGGCACTCAGAGGAAGGGTAAGCAGGCTGACAGGATGAGACCTGACAGGCTGTGATCATATGGTGGGGAAGGAGGTCCCCTTCTGTTACAGGTCTAGAGGAGAGGAATAGGATGAAAGATGGAAGAAGGGACGAATGGGAAGATATAAGTGAGGGGAAAACAATTGAGATGTAATCTGAATAAATTACTTTAATTAATTAATTAATTAATTAAAGAAGAAAAAGAAACTGATACGCCACTAACCAGGCTGGTGAGGAAAAAGCAGGAAGGAGATAAACTACTAAACCAGTAAATACTAAATGATATTACTACTAAAGATTTTATAGATATTATAAAAAATGGGGGAATATTATATAAATTTTTATGCCAATAAACACTGCAACTTAAAATGGATATTAAAATTAGCAACAGTCACATGAGATGACGTGGATAAGCTCAAAATGTCTATTAAGGATATTTAATTTATTCTGTAAAACCTTCCTACAAAGAAAATTTCGGATCCAAGAGGGTTTCACTTTCACCAAACAGTTAAAGAAGAAATAATACAAATTCTTCATGGATATTCATAAAGTACTTACTTCTCACTTTAGTCTATTCATTTGCATTTACTACAATATCAAGTCCCAAAACATACTAGAGAAAAATATAAGCCAAAATAACAGACAACATTCTCAACAAAACTTTAATAAATTGAATCCAGTGACATGTACAAATGACAATTCATCGTGATAACTGAAGCACATCCCCCAGGGATGCAGAATAGGTTAAATATGCCAAAATTAGTCAATAACTATCCTAGCACTTTGTTGATTATGATTAGTCATTTGTTATCTGATACCAAGTGGTCACTCTTAAAATCACATAGATATAAGCAACACTAAACAGATTGTGAGGGCTGTGGGGTGTGTGTGTGTGTGTGTGTGTGTGTGTGTGTGTGTGTGTGTGTGTGTGTGTGTGTGTGTGTGTGTGTGTGTGTGTGTAACAATAAGAAAGAAAGAAAAGGAGGACATGAATTTGAAAAGCAAACAAGAAGGCCATTGGAGGAGTTGAAGGGAGAAAAATGGAAGGGGAAATAATATAATTAAATTAATAAATACCTTGGTATGTGTTTTTAAAATCCATTGTGCTAGGTGGGCACATTGGTGCACACCTGTAATCCCAGCACTCAAGGAGGCAGAGGCAGGTGGATTTCTGTGAGTTCAAGGCCAGCCTGGTCTACAAAGCAAGTCCAGGATTGCTAGGGCTACACAGAGAAACCCTGTCTCAAAAAACAAAACCAAACAAACAAAAATCCATTCTGATGACAAAATTTTAAAAAGAAAAACTACATAATCATTGCAGTTGATGAAAGAAAGTATGTAACCAAATCTAACACTTTTTCTTGACTTTAAATAAAAAAGAGCTAAATAAGAGAAAACAGTTCTCAACTAGCTAGGAATAGAAGGGAATCATCGTGACACAAGGCAATTCTGAAAATGCACAGCTAAAACTATACTTATTTGTGAATGCACTCACTTCTTTTAAGATCTGAGATAAGAATGTCTACTCACAACACTCTTCAAGATCCTAGTCCATGTGCTAAGGCAATAAAAATAAATACAATTTGGGTTGGGTAGAAAGAACTAAAACTGTCATTCACTGGATATATAATTTTCTGTATACAACATTCTATGAAATTATAAACAATTGTATCTCAAAAACGAGCTTATAATGGTTTCAGCATCAACAGCAAAACCTATTTACATGCTGGCAATAAATAATCAGGTCTTAAAATATAATTTATAATCAAAATATATTAACATTGAATGAATGATATAAAAAGCCTAATAACAATATATTAAATACAAAAAAGGAGCAAAAGATGAGACGCTTTTTTAAAATGACAAGCTGATCCCAAGATTTATGGAAATACAAAGAACCTTGCATTTCTAAAACCATTTTGAAATGACAAATTGGAATATTCATTCTACTTGATTTTAAGGTTTATCAGTGTGTGTGTGTGTGGGTGTGTGTGTGTGTGTGTGTGTGTGTGTGTGTACATGTTCATGTGGGACTGTGGAACACTCATGAAAGGGCGTGTGGAGGGCAGACTTTGGTATGGGTTCCTGGCCCTTCTGCTGTCTTTTTGAGATGGCACCTCCTTAAAGCTGTTGGGCAGGCTAATTGACCCCTGAGCTTCTGGAGCTTGGCTTGTCCTCACCTGCCATCTTTCATTAGAGACACACTGGGACTACAGGAGCTTGTGCTACTGGGTCCAGTTCTAAGACAGTCTGGGGATCTGGTCCTCAAGCCTGTACAACATGTGTTTTAATCACAAAGCCCTACCCAGCCCTCAAGATTTATTTTCTATAAAAATGGAAAATGCTTCAGAATACAGTAATCTATCTTCAGAACAGAACAGCCTAAGAAGTCCAGAAAGTGCATTATTAGTATATGGACAATGATTTTTTTCCCCAAGACAGAGTTTCTCTGTGTAGCCTTTGTTTCTCTTTACGTTTTTGTATACCAGATTGACCTCGAACTCACAGAGATCTGCCTGCCTCTGCCTCCCTGAGTGCTGGAACTAGAGGCATGAGCCACTGCACCCAGCTGAACAATGAATGTTGACAAAAGTACAAGGGCACTGCAGAAGAAAGGGGTATTATTTTATCAGATGACTAAAGAACATTTGAGATCTGAGGGGTTTCAAAAGCAATGTTCTAAACAAATACCAACTCAAAATCAATGACAAGCATAAGTATAAAACCTAAAGGCTTATACACTTAAAAGAAAGCCCAGGGCCAGGCATGGTGGCGCACACCTTTAATCCCAGCACTTGGGAGGCAGAGGCATATGGATTGCTATGAGTTTGAGGCCAGCCTGGCCTACACAGTGAGTCCAGGATAGCAAAGGCTAAACAGAGAAACCCTGTCTCCAAAAATAAATAAATAAATAAATAAATAAATAAAAGGAAGGAAGGAAGGAAGGGAGGAAGGGAGGAAGCAAGCAAGCTCAGGACTGGACAAATGGCTCCATGGTAAAAGTCTTTACTGCACAAACATGGAGACTGGCGTTTGGATCCCCAGAACCTATGCAAATGCTAGGTGGTGTGGTGGCCCAGGGGGCTACCTCTAATTCTAGTCTCGGACAGTGTTGATGGGAATCCCAGACTGGCCTCATCGGTGAGCTCTGGGTTTGACTAAGACACCCTATCTCAATGAACAAGGTGGAAAAATGGTTGAGGATGATGCCTGGCATTAACCATAGGCATCCACATGCATGTGCAAACATGGACACATGTACTCACACGCATGAAAAAATATACACACCACACAAAAACATGAAAATCAATCAGTATAAAGCATAGTACAAAACTCTTGTGACACTGGGTTGACAAAGAATAGTAAAGATGATAAAAGATAGTTAGAAAATACACATCTTATAAAGAGTTTGGGTCCAAAACACATGAATTCTCAAAATAAAATCCTAAGAAAAAGGTTTTTATAGTTGAGGGAAAGGTGTAAACACTTTACTAAAGCCACTGCTATATCTAAAGAGAGAGAAAGAACGTAACAGTAACAGGAAAGGCAAAGATGAGGAAGACTAGCCAGGCAAAGCCGTAATACACACAGGCTGGGCGCTCCGTGTCCACTCACTGGGATCGGCCCAGATGTTACTAGCTGAACATTCCGAGCATTTGTGCCAACAGGTCACAAGTTTGGAGTCAGGGAGGAGACGTGATGCTATTAAGACATGTACTTCTCTACATACTGGTCTCTGGGCTCACTGAGGCCCCAACAGGTCCTACTGAGGAGGACTTGGGTAACATATGAAAAGCTGGTCCTAAAATACAAATAACTTAAAATAGCCCAAACAAGTGTGGAAAGGATAAATGGATGTACATGCTCCCACTTAAAGACCTCCAATAAAGCTACAGGAATTAAAAGAATGTTGCATTAGCTCAAGAGAGTACACAATAGAAACCCCAGAAGTGGAAACTACTTAGGTGGCTAAATATATGGCCAAAATAAGCCCAAATGGATCAACAATGCCAGAACATGGAATAATTAGAACCCCCACAGATTGTTATCCAAACTGTACAATGATATACCTACGCTGGAGAGCAGCTTACTACACACACACTTATAAAGTTCAGTCTACATTTAGCTTACAACACAGGAGTCACTCAAGAAAAAGAAAAATTTATGTTCACAAAAAGGTATATAACATACAAAAATCTGGAACTGACCCAGGGAACTTCAACAAATGAGAGTTTTAAAGGAACTCTAGTCACATAAGGTTGCACTGCTCATAAATAAACAGAAATGAAGCACCACTCGTGGTGGGGCACACCTGTAACCCCAGCACTCAGGAGGCAGAGGCAGGCAGATCTCTGTGAGTTCGAAGCTAGACTGGTCTACAGAGCGAGTTCCAGAAGAGCCAGGGCAAAGTCTGACATGACAAAGAAAGCCTGTCTCAAAAGAAAAAAGAAAGTACGAAGGAGAGAGAGGGAGGAGGGGGAGGCAAAAGAGGAGGGGGAGAGGGAGAGGGAGAGACAGAGACAGAGACAGAGAAACAGAGAAACAGAGAAGAGCAATGTGACTAGGAGGTACAGTTCTAACGCTGTCACCAGGAGGCTGAGGAAGGACAACTGTGAGTTCAGTGTCACCCCAGCAGCCATGGAAGCACAGAGCAGCACCAATATTCAGAATGACATGGATAAAGTTCCAGAAAGGCACGTTCAGAGCAAGAAGCTATCCACCTACCCTGCAAAGAACACCTGGCACATGACCCACTGTGAACCGCAAGTGAGTACACATCAGAGAAAAGAGGGTGAGTGCTAAGGGGCGGGTAGTGGAGCAGACTGACCTGTGAGGAGTGGAATGTTCCATCTGGACGGAGGTCTTCCTTACAGATATCTACAACTACCACTGAAAATACATACCATCTTATTTCTGTGAATTTAACACAATAAACTTGACTTAAAATAGTAGTATATAAATTCCTACATCAGAATTGTGTTGATAAGTGAAATTCTGTATAATAAGCCTGCTTTGTATAAATGATTTTTTAATAGTTTAGGAATAATGTCTGTCAGATGCTTTTATTAAGTTAAAATTAGCATCATAGCCAGACTGCATGTATGTACTATTAGTTATAACTAAAGCAATTTTACAAACTTAGTAGTATCGACTGCTGTCTTAAGATAGCAGCTTACTTCATAAATACCAAGAAATAAAATACTCTGAAACACCAAGACAAAAGAATCCTGAAAATCTAAGGGAAGCAAGAATGTCTAATCTCCAAAATTAGCACTTCTTACTTGCTTTTCAGTGAGCACTCTTTTAGACCATTCACTAAATCAAAGGTGACCTGCCTCCCTAATTAGCCTCTAAAAATACCTTGAGTGCTGGATAATAATAATCTTTAAGTCAATGAATCTTTTTTAAAAGATAAGAATAAAAGTAAAATAGACCGTGCTACCGAGGAAAACTACAATGGCCCTCAGCATGCTACAGACTACTATGTCCCAAGGTACAGTGTCCAACTTTGCACTTAGCACAAGTGCTGCAAGCCACAGTGAGAACCGTTAATTCCTGTTATCCACACAAGAGATCCTGGAGATGTGTGGGTGCAGATGAAAGCTGACATGAAGGTCCTATGATGGGCAGTTTGTTATTTACTTGGTTTGCTCCACAAAAGCCAAGTCCAAGGGAACAACAGCAGAAACAGGGAGTACATGGGCTTAGAGAGGCACAGATGAGCAGATCAGTCTTGCCGTCCATTGGCAGAGCTCAGACAGGAGAAGGATGGAAAGCTAGAATGTCAGCCTGGGGCTGGCCTTGAAGGTTGGGTAAGGGATGCAGTCCACTAAATACTATAGGGGAGATGTGCGAGGGGATAAAAACCAAAGATTATTCAGTTAACATTTTTAAACATGTTTTATTTTTAAACAGCACAAAATTTTTTTCATAAAATAACACTGTCATCCCAACAAAAATGCCAACAGCAGCAGCTGATCAAAGCAGTGCAGGCCTGTGACCCTGGCTACTAGGGATGCTGAGGTAGAGGAGCAAGGTCAAGGTCTTCCTGGTCTACCAAGTTTATTTACAGCTATCCTGAGCTCCTTGGAGAAACTCTGACTCAAATATTTTTTGTTTGTTTTGTTTTGTTTTTAGTTTTGTTTTCGAAACAAGGTTTCTCTGTGTAGCCTTGGCTGTTGTGGACTCAATTTGTAGACAAGGCTGGCCTTAAACGCAGAGATTTGCCTGTTTCTGCCTCCCTGAGTGCTGAGTTTACAGGCATGTACCACCACACCCAGCTCCTGACTCAAACTTTTAGAAATTAAAAAATAAATGCCAAAAGCTATTGACTTGGACAAAGTTCAGAGGTATGTGGCAAGCAAAATGTCTCAGTGGTAAAGGCACTTGTCACATAGACCTAGTGATCTGAGACAATTCTTGGAAGACATACACAAGTAAAAAGAGACACCTCACTCCAAAAAGTTGTTCTCTGGTCTCCTTGCATGCAATACTGCATGCCAGTGCCTCCATACAAACAGCATACAGATAGATGGGCCAAAATATCTTTTTTATCTTTAAGGAACTTAGGGTACAATAACAAAGCAAGCAAAGTACAAAAGTCTATATATGATATTAAATCAATGGCTTCAATATCTTTTTCAACTGACAAATTTCCTTACAACACTGATAACTGGATCCTTCACATACCATCAAGTTGGCGGCGGCAGCTTCCGTGTAACATCCTCAGAGAGAGGGCCTCCATTGCTACTACACGTGCTGTCTACGTAAAATGTTAGAGAACAGTAAACTGAAGGAGATGAGCATTCTGGTTACACACTGAGGGGCTAGAAGGATGAACACAGAATGGATCTGCGGTGCTAAAGCAGTCAGTGCGCGCACGCGCGCGCACACACACACACACACACACACACTTGCAGAGAGAGGGAGGGAGAGAGGAAGGGAGGGAGGGGAGAGAGGAAGAGAGGAAGGCAGGAAGGAAGGAAGGGAGGAAGGGGAGGGAGGGAGAGAGGAAGGGAGGGAGAGAGAGAGGAAGTGCAGCCAAATCAAGACAGTATGCATCAAAAGATGAAGCTGAATCTTGAGCAGATTCAATAAAACAGAATTTCTGGGCCAGTATTTGCTACTTCTATAAGAACATCAGGTTTTCCGGCCACTGTTTAAGTGAACAGTGTATTCTATTTAAATAACAGTTATGCAGCTGATTTCATTTTGTTGGGATAATTGTCCAAAGATTATAAATTTAAATTTAGTGGTGCAGTGCGGAACCCTTAAAAATGAACACTGCACTTCTGAGAACACAGGGGAGAATGTAATATCCCAGTCATAATCCGTGGTTTCTTCCAGGCTTTTTCCTCTGAAGGGAAAGTATTTCAACTTCAAACCCTTTGAGATCATTTTCTGGCACAATTTCTGTACTGTGTTGCAAATGGCTTTAATAAATATTCATCACTCCTCTTGGATGATAAACAGCAGTATTGCTCCATTGTCAGACACAGAGTGAACACGTCTACGGTTTCACAGAGTAATGGACTTCTCTGGGTACTTCCCCACACCATGTGTACCTGTGCTTACACTGGCTCCTACTTGCCCTGAGTAAAAGTATTGGCTCTGAAAGCATAAGTACATGAGTTCAAATCCCAGCACCATGTGAAAAGCCCACATGGCTGTGCATGGCTGTGCATGGCTGTGCATGGCTGTGCATGGCTATGCATGGCTGTGCATGGCTATAAAAGGAGGAAAATTGTGAGCTTCTGGGTCTGTGAGAGACCTTGTCTCAGGGGATTAAAGCAGAGAATAACAGAGAAAGTCTCCAGAACTCCTTCTCTGGCTACATACATGGGTGTTTGCACACCTGCACACTCACGGGCAAGCAACACTCACATACATATGCACGCACATACCAGGAAACAAACAGAAAAGCCAAAACCAAAAGTCAAATTCCTAGACCCTAGCTTCTAGGGACCAAACTGAGAATAAATAGCCTAGCCATGTTTCTATCAAAAGTGGACACTCAAACACTCAGCCAAAGCTGCCAACCAGACCTACTTTCCCAAGAATGTAGATTCAGTGATTTCCTCTCTAATGGCTGGAATCAGGCCACCTATAGGAGGCTCAGGAAGCCATTTTTCTACCCAGTGTTTCGACAGATCTGGGGAAAAACAATAAAGTTGATAAAATGCCAAAAGAATACCTTAAGCACAAGGGTGTACTACTGCTACAGATAACAAATGGCTACTCCTGGGTCTACCAGCATTCTAGTCCCTGGGTCCTGTCCCAGCGAGCCTTGCTATCTTCCCTGCCCTTGGGCATCATAAAACTCATTTGATTCCTTATAAAGACAAATAAACAAATCATTTGGTTTATTTTGGTTCCAATGGATTTCTTATAACCAAACAGTCCCTGATTAACATAAATTGTTGGTATGAAATACAAAAATTTCAAACAAAAGATCATTTCAAATTTGAACCCCATGTTAACAAACTGATTCACTAGCCACAGACTTGCTCAATATAGCTTACAATATTTCAATAATCTCTCTTCATAGTGGCATAAACAATATGATTCAAAGAGCGTGCAGAATTAAGGTCTGTCACTTGCTCATCAAACTTCATCACTGCTAGATCCAGAGAAAAAAATATAACTGGTTCATCCCACAAACACTTATGAAGCTTCTCTAAGTGTCAGGCACCAAGCCAGAGACTGGAAACGACACGTGAGCAGAAGCCTTCTCCTGCGCTAGTTAACAGAGGGGGTACACGCACATCCGCCTTTTCTTTCTCTTCATTTCTTTTTCTCTGGCTCTCCCTCAAATAATCCAACAATTACTTCTAGAATTAAATGCTGTCCAGAATGACTATTGTGTCTATGTTTATAATAAATCCCCGGCCCATTTACGAATTTTACTACAGCTCAGAAACTTCAACCAGTGGGATACAAGGCTTCAACATGCACTTTATCCTAATCATCTCGATCACAGTAGGAACACACTTCTATTTCTGTTCAAGTACGATCTGTGTCATCTACAACTGTCAAATTCAAGGCTTCTCTTTAATTAATATCTCTTTTCTTGGACACCTTTCAATAATTTCTTACACAAATTGGCAACTCTTTCATTAGCCAGCAGTTGTTTCTTCACATTGAAAGAACTGCAGAAACAATACCATCATTCCTAGCGTACTGTAATCTTCTGGCATCCTCTTATTTCGATTATTTAATTTTGAATGTGAATTATCAATTAGGGCTCGATTCATGAATCCGCTGATAGAAGTGTGCCGTCTCCTCCGCCTTTCATCCTCTCTCATCAACTGCACAGAGTGCCCTTTGTTCACCATGAAGTAGATTTCTCTAAGTACTGCTTCTAACATGTAAAAGATTCTGAAATACACATTGTAGTTGCATCCTATTATCATTAATCTGATTTCAGGGGGTCAGAGTAAAATATATAAATATGAAATGGATTCAGACTTCCAATCTGCAAAGTATTATACATTCCTTCCTGATTTTCTGAATTGTCAGGGGCAGTACTCCAATTAATAATTCCTTGTATAATAAATAACTTGTAGAAGCTGCATGTCAGCTGGTACAAGGCAGACACAAGTAACAGAATACCGTATTCTCTCTAACACTGGAGCCAGCACAGATGTGAAAATTGTGACTCATGAGTCGTGTCCACTCATGCATTCGATCCACTCCTTCCCCAAGTAACTGAGCAACTCTACTGTGCTAGGTGCTGTGGGTACAGTTTAAGAAACAAAGTAAGGCTGAAAGGGGATAGTGTCGGGTTGGACAGCTGGGAGTTGGTGGGTCTGTGGTCATCAGGAGGTTTGGGTGAAGAAATTATTCAGATAGCAATTAAGGTCAAAATGAAAGTCTCCAAATACATAAATATTTATGTCCATCAATCTTCTGAAAGAGAGTAACCCCTAAAGGGGAACTGGAGGATCTGGATTCCAAGATGAAATTCCAAGATGGATTCCAAGACGGCAGTGTCTGAGCTGCAGAGAAGAGACCGCAGATGCTACTGGGAGCCACAGACCAGACCATGGGAGCTGGAGTTCACTGGGTGAGAGAGATCCTGGCAATGAAACATCAGAGCTCCTGGCCTAGGGAAATCTCAGGGAAACAGGTAGATCTGTCCTCAGACATGCCCCCGCCATGCGACACACACCACTCCACAAAAAGACCAGGTGCCACATGGGGGCCCAGATGGCTGTGGACACATTGCCCAGCCATGGTGGTGCAGTCTGAGACTGGAGACACTCATCCATAGTGGAGTAGTCTGAGACTGGAGACATTACTGGGAGCCATGGACCACGAGAGCTGGGGATCAGTGGATGAGAGAGATCTGCACAATGAGGACCACAGGCGGATCTGACCTCCGGTCATCCAGCAACCCACAGAGGATGGCAGCCATGCCCCAGAGCCTGGTCCAGACCCTACCTGCGAGCTGCCAGCTGTGGCCTTGCTCATCGGTATATGAAACTGAAATCTTCCAGGCAGTGAAGCATCAGAGCTCCTGGCCTAGGGAAATATCGGAGAAATGGGTGGCTCTGTCCTCAGACACCCCCACCCACACCCACCTGCCCCATGCCAGTCCACAGAAAGCCCAGGTGCCACACGGGAGCCTAGATGGCTGTGGACAAATTGTCCAGCCACAGTGGCACTGTCTGAGCAGGGCCCAGGCAGGAGCCTAGCTGCGGGCCCCAGACGATTGTCTTGGTACAGTAGGTTACAAGGGACCCAGCCTAGCCAGGCTCCACCTCTCAGCAGGGACTCACACACTCTCAGGAGAGGCTGGGGAGGCCAGAAGGGAAAGGGCAGGGATATAGCCAAACAACAACAATCAGGAGGTAGTAGCTGCTCTCTCTGGCAGGCGGGACCTAGGCCCCACTACCTGGTTTGAGCAGGCAGAAACCTTAAAAACTACTAGAAGCCAGCAGGGGTTCAGGCACTCTAGGGTGATCTGAGCCTAGGACCCAAAGCCCCAGGGCCCAAGGGCACGGTATTCAAAGCCCAGCCAAAGACAAGATAACCGGTTCTACATACACTACCTCAAACCGATACTAGAGCTGCAGAGCACCAGGACCTACCTCAGCTGACCCAGTGGGGAGCCCAGGGTGTGGATCAAAAAGTCTCTAGGAGCTGAAACCAGGTCACCTGCCTGTCTCAGGGAAGAATACCCTGATGACCACAGGCAAAGGGCCCTAGACCTATAATAACTCACTAACAAACTGACCTCAACGACCAGTGCAGGACACCAGAAGCTACCTCCCAACATCATTGAAAGCAAGATGACTAAAGGCTAGCACAAAAAACATAAACAACACAAACCAAACCAATATGGCATCTCCAGTTCCCAGTTCTTCCAAAGAAAGTAACCCAGAGAACTCAAACACAATGGAAATACAAGAAAATGACTTCAAATCCTTAGTAATGAAGATGATAATGGAAGAAACGAATAAAGTCCATAAACAAATGCAGGAAGGCACAGCCAAACAGGTGAAAGACATAAAAGAGGCACTGGAAGAAATTCAGGAGAATACAAACAATCCGATGAAGGAAATCAATAAAACAGTTCAAGATCTGAAGATGAAAATGGAAACAATGATAAAGGCACAGACAGAAGAAAAATGGAAATGAGAGAGCTTAGAGAAGAAAGCAAGCAACACAGAGGTGAG
Organism: Acomys russatus; assembly: GCF_903995435.1. NCBI lineage: Eukaryota > Metazoa > Chordata > Mammalia > Rodentia > Muridae > Acomys > Acomys russatus. The sequence goes on from NC_067137.1 coordinate 22,861,608, forward strand.
CTTTTCTAGCAGAATCCAAGAGATGGAGGAACAAATCTCAGGACTAGAAGATACAATCATAGATCTTGAAGCAAGCATCAAAGAAAAGGCTAAATCTGGAAAAATTCCTGACACAAAACATCCAAGAAATCAAGGAAACCAGGAAAAGACAAAACCTGAGGATAATAGGCATTGAGGAAAGAGAAGATGCCTGACTCCAAGGACCAGAAAATATTTTCAACAAAATCATACAAGAAAAATGTCCCCAATTAAAAGAAAGAGATGTTTATAAACATCCAAGAGGCCTACAGAACACCAAATAGAATAGACCAGAAAAGAAAAACTTCCCATCACATAATAATCAAAACACAAAATACACAGAACAAAGAAGGAATATTAAAAGCAGCAAGGAAAAAGGGCCAAATAACATATAATGACAAACCTATCAGAATTACACCCAACTTCTCAACAGACACCATAAAAACCAGAAGGGCCTGGTCAGAGGTCCTGCAAACCCTAAGAGACCACAGATGCCAGGCCAAACTACTATACCCAGCAAAACTATCAATAACCACTGATGGAGAAAGCAAGATATTCCATGACAAAAAAAAAAAAAAATTCAAACAGTACCTATCCACAAATTAAATGGAGAGATACTCAAGGAAATTCCTCTAAAATTGGGAACAAGGCAAGGCTGCCCACTTTCTCCATATCTCTTCAACATAGTTCTTGAAGTTCTAGCTAGAGCAATAAGACAACAAAAGGAGATCAAGGGGATCCAAATGGGAAAGGAAGAAGTCAAATTATCCCTATTTGCAGATGATATGATAGTGTACATAAGTGACTTCCAATTTCCACCAAAGAACTCCTATAGCTGATAAACACCTTCAGTAAAGTGACTGGATACAAAATTGACTCAAAAAAGTCAGTAGCCTTCCTGTATACAAATGACAATTGTGCAGAGAAAGAAATTAGGGAAACTACAACCTTCACAATAGCCACAAGCAATATAAAATATCTAGGAGTAACTCTAATGAAGCAAGTGAAAGACTTGTTTGAAAAAAATTCAAATCTCTGAAGAAGGAGATTGAAAATGACATCAGAAGATGGAAAGATCTCCTTTGCTTATGGATTGGGAGAATTAACATAGTAAAAATGGCCATCTTACCAAAAGCAATTTACAGATTCAATGCAATCCTATCAAAATACCTACACAATTTTTTAGACACACTGAAAGATCAATTTTCAACTTCATATGGAAAAACAAAAAACCCAGAATAGCTAAAACAATCCTGTACAATAAAAGATCCTCCAGAGGAATCTCCATACTTGATATCAAGCTGTACTATAGAGCAACAGTAATTAAAACAGCATTGTACTAGCATAGCAACAGGCTGGTTGATCAATGGAATTGAATGCAAGACCCAGAAATAAATCCATACACTTGATTTTTGTCAGAGAAGCTAAGTCTTTTCAATGAAAAAGGATAGCATCTTCAACCAATGGCACTAGTCTAACTGGATGTCTACATGTAGAAAAACGCAAGTAAACCTATATTTATCACCATGCACAGAACTCAAGTCTAGATGGATTAAAGACCTCAACATAAAACCAGAGACACTAAATCTGTTAGAAGAAAAAGTGGGGAAGAGCCTGGAACACATTGGCACAGGAGACAACTTCCTGAACAGAACACCAACAGCCCAGGCCTTAAGGTCAACAATTAATAAATGGACCTCATGAGGCTGAGAAGCTTCTGTAAGGCAGAAGACACTGTCAACAGAACAAAGCGACAGCCCACAGACTGGGAAAAGATCTTCACCAACCCTACATCTGACAAAGGTCTAATATCCAAAATATAGAAAGAGCTCAAGAAATTAAACACCACCAAACCAAATAACCCAAATAAGAAATGGGGCTCATAATTAAACAGAAAATTCTCAACAGAGGAATAGGGAATGGCTGAGAAACACTTAAAGAAATGCTCAATGTTCTTAGTCATCAGAGAAATGCAAATCAAAACAACTCTGAGATTCTGTCTTATACCCATCACATTCAAGTGACAGCACATGCTGGTAAGGATGTGGAGAAAGGGGAACACTCCTTCATTGTTGGTACGAGTGCAAATTTGTACAACCACTTTGGAAATCAATATGGCGCTTTCTCAGAATACTGGGAATAGGGCTACCTCAAGACCCAGCTATTTCACTCCTTGGATTATATCCAGAAGATGCTCCACCAAGCAACAAGGACGTATGGCCAATCATGTTCATAGCAGCCTTATTCATAATAGCCAGAACCTGGAAACAACCTAAATGTCCCTCGTTTGAAGAATGGATGAAGAAACTGTGGTACATTTACACTATGGAATACTACTCAGCTATTGAAAACAAGGAAATCCTGAAATTTGTGGGCAAATGGATGGAACTATAGAAATGGTCATACTGAGTGAGTTAACCCAGACTCAGAAAGACTCACCTGGTATATACTCACTTATAATTGGACACTAGCCCAACAAGGATATCCCCTGAAAGTCTTCACTTACCAGGAGATTGGGATAGATGCGGAACCTCCTACTGGGACTCTAGGTGAGAGAAGTATGGGAGAATGGGGAAATAGAAGGACCCAGAGGGTCCTAGAAACCTACAAGAAGAACATCATGATGGGCAGATCTGGATCCATGGGGGTCTGCTCAAAATACTGCACCGACCAAGGACAATACATGCAGTAAATATTGAACCCCTACTCAGATCCAGCCATGGGACAAGACATTCTCCACAGTTGTTTGAAAAGTGGGGACTGACTCTGACGTGAACTCTGGTGCCCCATATTTGACCACTTCCCCTTCGTAGGGAGGCCTGGTAGCCCTCAGAGGAAGGATAGAAGACTATCAAGATGAGACTTGATAGGCTGTGACCATATGGTGGGGGAGGAAGTCCCCTTCTGTCTCAGACCTATGGGAGAAGAATAGGGTATAAGAGGGAGGGAGCGAGGAATGGGAGCAGACAAGCAAGGAGATAATAATTAAGAGGTAATCTGAATAAATTATTAAAAAGAATATATCTGTCATAAAAAAAGAAACAAAGCAGGCTCTGTGCACTGAACTTAAACATATAAAATAAATTACTATAAATTCCAAATGCTTTGATCTAGACTTGGCTAAAATAATGTTTTAAACAGCATACAAAAAGTTTTCAATAAAATGTAATGTAAAAACTTTACATAAGGAAGTTATTTATACTAAAGTTTTAAGTCAGAAAAAGCACTGAGTTTGCTGTTAGCCTTCACTCAGGGAAAAAAATGAAAAAGAAAAGATTTACCTACTATTTACCATACAGTGTATTATAAATTTATTCTTAATTCACTTTTCTTACCATACATTTGTTTCATGTTAGGTTTATTTCTTAAAAAGCAAAGAGCTTCTGGCTGGGGAGGATGGCTCAGTGGTTAGGAGCCTGGCTGCTCTCAAGTGGAAGGATTGGGACACCAACCCAGCCACAAAACCTTCAACTTAACACTTAGTCCTGTCTGCAGTGTATGCTGGGATGGACCCTAGCAGAACTGTCATCAGAGAGAACAGTGAGACTTCATCCAGCAACTAATGGGAGCAGATTCTGAGTGCCACAGCCAAACGTTAAGGGGAGCTCAGGGAGTCCTGGAGGAACCAGAGGGATCCAGGACACCATGATAATATAGCCCACAGAAGCAGTTGGCCTGGATCAGAGAGCCTGTAGGAGTCTGACCTAGGTCCCTGTATATGTGCTATGGCTGAGTGGCTTGGTTTTCTTGTGGGAATCCTAATAGCAGGAGCAGGGCTGTCCCGGACTCTTTTGCATGTTTGTGGGACCCTTTTCCCCTACTGCGCTGCCTCGTCCAGCCTTGATGTGATGGTGTGTACCTGCTCTAATTGTAGCTGGTTATACCATGTTTGGTTGATGTCCCTAAGGGGCATGTTCTTTTCTGAGGTGAGGTGGAGTGAGGGGTGGATCTGGGGGAGAGGGGGAGTCGAGGGAGAGACACTGGGAGAAGGGAGGGAGGGGAAACTGCGGTTGGGATGCAATACATGAGAAAAGAATATAAAAGAGAGAAAGAAGAGTGGCTGCTTTTCCGGAAGACCCAGGCTTGATTCCCAGCGCCAACATGGTGGCTCCCAATCATCTATAACTCCATTGCCATTGGATCCAATGCTCACTTCTAGCCTCTGTAAGTACCAGGCATGCATGTGGTTCATGGACACACATGCAAACAAAACACCTATACATAAATTAATGTTTTAAAAAGCAAAAAGCTGTCATAGCTGCTTTCCAAAGACTACAAAACTATAGAAACTCACCAATATTTGTTTAATTTAGCAAACGAAATTTACAAGTGTTTCTTAATGAGAATTAATCTAATGAGTACTATTATATAGGCTATAGAGGGTTGTATTGAATGTCCATTCTTAGGACCACTGACAATACATTTCTTAGCTATAATAAACATGGTTACAAAATTTGCTCAAGTAAGGACATATGCTAAGGTCTTCTTCCTTGCAAAAAGATGTTAAACAAAATAAAAGAATGACTTAAGACTTTTTTTTTTTTTTTTTAAGAATCTAAGTTGGTGGCTCATACTATAACTCCAGCACTCAGGAGGCAGAAGTAGGAGGATTACCAAGGGCTTAAGACCAGCCTGGGCTACAGAGTGAGCTCCGGGACAGTATGGGCTACAAGGTGAGATCTTGTCTCAAAAAGAAACAAAAGAGAAAATTATGAGAAAGAATAAAAGACTGAAATAGAGGAAAGAAGGGAGAGAGAGAAAAAGAAAGTAAAGAGCCTGCAAAATCTTACTCTAAGAAGGAAAGCTTGATTCTTTAAAAATTCATGGCTACCACAAATGATTTGTTCTTTATAACAAATTCTGGTTGACACAGCAAACCTATCCCCATGACTTCCAAATTATACACAGAGGAACTACCATAATTATTGACATTAATGCAAGATCTGACTGGCCCCATGCTACGACCACCATGAGCCCACCATGACTCAAACCTCCTTGAGGGTTTGTGAGAGCTTGTAAGCCGATGGGCTGGCAAGAAAGCTTACTGGTTGACAGTGGTTTGCTTGCTGCTGCTGTGTCTGACCACCCAAGGTCAATCCTCAGGACCCATATGATGGAAGGAAAAAGCAACGCCCGCAAGTTGTCTTCACTCTGGCTGCCACATATACACCATAGCAGGTGTAAGGGTGTGTATGCACACTGAAATGGCATTCTAATTTTTCAAAATATTATAAACAGAATTAATTTGGAAATCGTTTTCACTTAAGTTACAAAGAAGGGAAGCTTAATGGCCATGGCCTAAATATCATGCAAAGCAAAATAACCTTGCTCTTCGAAGCACTGACAAAAACAAATTTATGTTTGCAAGTGGGAACACAGCAACTCAGTGATGGACTCAAACCATTCTTTACCCAAGCTCCAGCTACATGCTCAAAGGGCACATTGGCTTTCCTTGTCTAAACTAAGGCTTATCCACCATAATGTAGTTGGTTTCATTTATTTCTGATAAGTCTATCGCATTTTCTTTTGGGGAGGTCTCTTTTCTACTGCATTTTCAACAGATCTTTAAAAAAAGAAATAAATTCCCAGGGCTAGAGAGATCGCTCAAAAAATAAATAAAATAAAATAAAGACAACAAGGGGGGAAAACCACAATTTTAATCTTATACAGGTTTTTTTCTCAGCCTCTAGGCTGAAGCAACAGGCTACTCTGTGGGATACAAATTTTGAGAATTAGAATAGATTTTTAAGGCAAGAGGTAAAATGGCACCTTAAACCCTATACCTTTCTACACTCTAGAAGGAACTTATCCATAACACCCTTCTTCAAGGCTTCTAAGTAAATCTCCTAGCCCTGTATCTACTGCCACAGCCTGGCTCTCACACTAAGCCTACACACATCACCAACAACCTTCAGAAGATTTTCGACAGAAAGTCAAGAATTTCAGAAAACGCATGCTTGGCAAATGGCTTAGTCAACACAGTGCTGGCCCCTCAAGCATGAGGACTGAGTGTGGACCAGCTGAGCCCACTGAGAAGCCAGGGGCAGGAGCACATCTGCAGGCTCAGAGCTGGGCAGACAGTGGCCACATCTCCAGACTCACTGGCAGGCAGCCTAGACCAATCAGTGAGCTCCCAGTTCAGTGAGAGACCTTCTCTCAAAAACCTACGGTAGCCTGGCATGGCTAAGCAAAGTAAAAGACTGACTTAAAAGTTAAGAAAGAAGCTAAACTGGGTGGCTCATACCTGTAATCCCAGAACTGAAGAGGCAGAGGCAGGGGGATCTCTGTGAGTATGAGGCCTGCCTGGTCTACAGAGTAAGTGCCAGGATAGCCAGGGCTACACAGGGAAACCCTGTCTCAGAAAACAAAACAAAAAACACGCTAAATAAATCTTTAGTGTATAATGACAACAAACAGTTCTTTGACAGAATACACCTAATAAACAATGAATTCCAGGTTTCGTGTGAAAATTTTACAGTAATGAGGAAAAAATACATCACACACCTAAAAAGACTGTAAGCTGACTATGTATCATTTATTCTTCCTTCTAACCACCCCTATTAATGAAGGTTTTTTAAAAAAGAAATAGATAAAAATACAAAAGAAGAGGAAAGAGAAGACGACAGGGAGAAAAGATGAACCAGTAGATGGGAAATCACAACCAAGTCCTGAAGACAGAAACTGGTGCGTGGCAGGACAGAGTGCTTGCTCCCTGTCTCTCCCAGTAAGATCAGAAGAAAGCCACTGTCCTTGCACTCTCTCTCCAGTGAGGAGATGAGAGAATGAGACAAAAAGCTGTGAATAGGAAGATTAAGCAGACGTTCTTCAGGAACTAGTCCATACACCTCCCCGTCTGACAGTGGCCAAGTGTGTCCTCCCAAGGGAGAAAATATAGGAAGCTCACTTTTGAAAAAAGGTAAGAACTATGACAGCTGAACATTTAAACAGGACGCTCACAGGTCCCCCACACTAAGAGCTGTCCCACCATGCACTCGTGTACGTTGTGAGTCCTGCTCAACTATCTAGAAACTCTAAGCAGTATTTTATCAGTCTTAAATATGCATGATGGCTTTGACTTGAGTAAGGCCTATAGATCAGCAGTTCTCAGCCTGTTGGTCACAACCCTTTAGGGGTTGAAAACACTTTCACAAGGCGTCACTTAAGACCACTGAAAAACACAGATATTTGTATTATGATTCAGAACAGTAGCAAATTAATAGTTATGAGGTAGCAACGAAAATAATTTTATGGTTGAGGGTCACCACAACATGAGGAACTATACGTATTAAAGGGTTGAAGCATTATAGAATAACAGGAAGAGAAATGATGGTATAAAATATGCTCCCTAAGGATGTTAATGCAATGGTGGGTTAAAAAAAAAAAAACATTTTTCATTGTTTTTAACTTTTGTTACATTTATTTATCTTTGTGTGTATGTGATTGTGTGTACACGTGGTATGTATTTGGAGGTCAGAGGACAACTCATGGGAGTCAGTTCTCGAGCTGGCTGGCCGGGTTTTTGTTTCATCTTGTTGATCTAAATATTTATTTTATCTTCAATTGTGACTAAACCTGAGTATAAGTATATGTACATGTGAGTGCGGGTGCCTTCATAGTACAGAATAAAGCATCCGACCTCATGGAGCCAAACTGACAGACAGCTGTGAGCTGCCTGACATGGGTTCTTAGGAACACACACAGGTGCTCCACAAAAACACTTAGTGTTCATAACTGCTGAGCCATGTCTCCAAGTCCCTACTGGAGTCATCTGAGAGGAGTCTTGACTGAAGAATCACCTAGAACAGACTGCCTGCAGCTGTGTCTTTAGGGAACTGCCTTGATTATCAGTTGATCCAGGGAGGCTTTTGGTTAGACTGTTGCATCACAACAAAGGAAAGAAAACTAAAACAACTCTCTCCTCCCACCAGGTGGGTCCCAGGACTGAACTCAGGTCGTTAGGCTTGTCAGCAAGCACCTTCACCTGCTGAATCAACTCATCGGTCCCAAAAGTATTTTCTCAAATCTCTACTTTGTGTTCTTTGAAAGACTGTGACAGATACTGCAGTCATAAAGTCAGAACAAGGCATCTGAAAGTGGAACAGAGAGGAAAACAGAGCTCTTACATAAGATACCTAATTATCATGGAGATGATAAAAAAAAAAAAAAAAATATTGAGTAGAGATATAAGAAAGGCAGAAGTTGAAAAGGGAAGAACAAGATCCGGGCAGGTTACTTGAGCCTGGTTCTAGTAACCCAGGCAAGTGACTGTTTCCTAAGAAAGCATCCAGTAATATATAGAATTTTTACTACTTAGGCCTACAAAACAAGGTAAAAATCTAATGATAAAGCAGAAGCAGGCCCATGGAGCCACTGTGAACAACTTATGAACAATGCCCTGGAGACAATTACAGACAACAAATTACTAATCTTGAGAATGCAAAAGACAAAACAGAAGACAAGTGAGAACAGTGCAGGAAGACGCAGGAGAAAAAAGGAAGAAGCAGGGGCAAAGACTCTTATCCTCTGAAGTGTGAAGCCAGAAGACATTATCTGTGGTTCATGATGATCCAGATAAATGAAGCTCTCATCACTACAGCACAGATCGTCCTAGCTGATAGCAAAGCTGAGTCACTCGCTTACCAACTAGCTTTTGGGACTGTTCATTTAACTGTATGACACAGTGTTTAAAGTGACCCTGGGGTGTGGGGGTGGTATGGGGGTGTGCATGGATTTGATCCATGGAAAAGCTTTTCTCTAGCCTTTTGTAAGGCCTTGAATTTGATCCCCAGCCCAAGAAAAAAGTACAAAGTGTTAAGCTACAAGGAAAACAACACAGGAACCAGTAATGGTGATGTACTTACATTAAAGAGGAAGAGAGCGATAAGAGGGACGGATGCTGAAAACAGGCTGATGCCTCTATATCAGGGCAGGAAGTCAAAAGATAACATCCAAAACTGGCCAGTCAGGAAAATGGCAAAAGTATATTACTGAGAGAAATGGGGATCCTCAGGAGAACTAAACTGAACCACTTCTTAAAATTATAACACTTTCCTCAGAAGACAGGAGGAGAGGGTTCTAAGAGGTAGAAGACCAACACACCCTCATGTGTGTGATTTCAGCACTGTCTCCATTTCATTCACATGAGCAACTTACTGTGATCATTTCTTTTAAATTTAGTTAATAATTTCTTTTTGAAAAAGAGTAGCAATCAAATGCTGCCACTTCTTTACACAGCAATGCTTCTGTGCTTTTGTGGTTTCCTGAGGATGGTGTAATAACACAAGGTTAACAAGGCACCTTGGCCTACATCTCTCATTTAATACTGCATTTGGATAATTAGTACAATGCAACTCTAGAGAACACTGAGATGTGGTATCTCCTGGTTAATGATGGTAGAACACCTAGTCAATAGTCAAAAGATATAGTTTATGCACCCATCCATCGTGTGTGCATGTGTGTGTCTGTGTGTGCATATGTGGGTGTGTGTGTAAGTACATGAGCGTACACACAAGTGCATCTGTAGGCCAGAGGACAACTTTAGGTGTCATTCCTCAGGCACCATCCACTTTGTTTTCTGAGACTAGATCCCTCATTGGCCTGGAACTTGTCGAGCTGGATAACCATATGTCCCAGAGATCTGCTTGTCTCTGTGTCCCCACAACTGGGATTATAAGCATGTGCCCCTCCCAGGCTTTTTTCAGTGTGGTTCTGGGGTCAAACTCAGGTCCTCTTACCTTGGAAGCACATTATGGCCTGTGCCATTACCCTCACCCATCCATCTGATCTCTAATATCCACATGTTTTATTCCTCTTTTTTTATGAACAGATAGATTTTAACACCCTGGTCACAAGAATAGGTTTAAGAAAGAAAATGCCGGGGTTCAATTAATGACACTAACAAAGCAAAGCTATTATCATTTTCACAGTAGGCAAGAGCTTCAGTGTTGTGCTTGTGACAGAGAAGGCCTAATACAGCATAGACAGATGCTGCAGATGCTGGCCTGCATCCCAGTGAGGTACCTCGTACACCACCCAGGCAACGTTGGGAGCCTACAGCACAGAAACTCAGGCCACTCTTCACACATATTCAATTTACCCGAATAACTTACGTCCTTAATTTTGGAAAGGTAGCCAACATTTACAACTGATTTTAATAAGATGTAAAATTTCTGACTTCCACCTTCTGAGTCAATAGAAGCAGTGTACGCAGGGACAGAGCATCCAGGCTGCCATACTTGGTCTGTTCTCCTTGTCTGTATTATCAGCCTGGCCCTTGCAGGCCACTTGCATCTCTAACCTCACTATAAAGGCCACAGAATGTGACACTTAGCCCATGCCCAGAATCTTAGAGAAAGGTTTATGACAATGCGTCTGACTGCAGTGGGGATTTCAGCCCTTCCTTCCTAAAAAACTATCACTAAGTAGGTATTTGACATTTTTAGATTTTTAGTTCATTTTATTTTACTGGGATGGGGCACAGCACACATGTGGAAATCAGTGTACAACCTGCAGGATTCAGTTCTCTCCTTCAACTTCTGGGTCCAGGAACTGAACTCAGGTTGTCAGGACTGGCGGGAGGTGCCTTTACTCACTGAACCATCTTGCAGGCCCAAAGCAATGAGCCTCTTTATTGGGGTATTATCTTAGAGTTCCCTCCAAGAAAAAAACTGAACTGCATAAGCGCTATCGTGTTTCTGTGAAGGCCTGTTCCACTGCAGCATAATCCCAGCCACTGCCTCACTTTGAACAGAACCAGGGCCGGATGGCAGATAACAAAACACTAACTGCTGGTGGGCTGTATCAGAAATCACTCTGAACAGCCGGAAATAAAACTAAACCACAACTTCCAATAATTAACTCTGTGTCTCTATTTTGGGTAGAATATGCATCATTTACTCACATTTTAATGTCTCTCCGGCATACGGTATGTGCAGTTTGAAGCGGTCACAGTTGGGTCCAGGAGTCAATGATGTACAGCTTAAAGAATCCAGGGGGGAAAAATAAGAGTTTTAAGAACAAAATGGAAAAACTCACACATTTATGATACTTAATAAAGTAAATAAAAAGTAATTCTTATACATACAGGCTTAAAGGATAAAATGAAGGCCTTTACTGGCCACAAAGAACAAGGCAATAAATGAGCCTAGATATGAGACAAATTATGTATCTCGCAAAAAACTTCTATTCCTCCTAACAGCAAACCCTAAGTGCTTCAATACCTCTCGCTAAGAAGTGCATCTTGACTTTTAAAACCACACATATCATCCAAATCAGGTCTCTAGTCCTTGATGCCAAGAACTGTAAATGCAGAGAAATTTTATGGTCATATTTTAAACATAGATTCTTAGCTTTCACTCTGTTCATACAAAAAAGAGCCCACTTTTGGCCTTTTTCTAGTGGCAGATGGCTTTCTTTCTTTCTCCAAAGGTACGATGCTTTCTCTAGAGCTGGCACATGGCACCGTTCATCTGCAGGAAAGCACAAAGCATGGTACGCGGCTTCAGATAAAATGCAAATGCAAAAGAGGGCGTGAGTCAGTCAGCCGCATCTCAGCATTTGGAGGTTTTGGAAATCGATGGCTTCACAAGGCGTGACAATGGCCGCTGCTTTTCCTATGAACCTACTTCATAAGGTATCTCGGGACCTTACAAGTCAGAGCTTCAACAGCATGAACACAGCCCTGACCTCCTCACTGACTAAATGACTCATAGGAAGTCGATGGAGGAACCCCACGTGGGTTCCACGTTGGTGCCACCATGACCAACTTTCTCATTCTATTTCCCAGATTCTCTGTTCTATATTGAAGAGGCACCAACCTTTTAAAAATATAGAGTTGGTTCAATAATAAGACTCTTCTGATTAAAATCCTCCTTTGTGCCTGGTGAAAAAACCAACTCAGTTGCCACCACTTTCAGGACCCTGAACTCTTGCTTACTGATGATGTCATCTTGCTGCTCTGGCCCTTGTCCAGGTGGTCCATGTGCATTGCCCATACTTCTCCCTGAGGTGTATCAGCCTCTTCCTACGTGTGCTGTTCCCTGCAAGGACTGCTCCTCCCAGGACTCTGCCTGGCCCTCAGTGCTGCTCAGGCTTTGATTTCCTTGCCTGCAGAGCTCTCCCTTGGTTTTCCACTGTGAAGCAGCACCCAGTTTTATCACAGCCTCCTGATTTGTCCATTTGTTTTTTTTGGTTGGTTCTTTTTTTTTGTTGTTGTTTTTTTTTTTTTTCTTTATATCACCTAAGATGCTTGGGCTTCATGCGTTTGTCTCTTGCTTATTACCGTTTCCTCCCTCCCTGTAATGGAAGCACTAACCGACCTTACACTTGGGCTGCCTATCTGCTGGCTATTCCTACTACCCAGAACAATGCTCATTAAACCATATCTAAACTAAAATAAATGAATTAGGCACTGGGCTAAACACAGCTATGGCAAAAGAAAGAGTGGTTTTAATAAAGATCTATGCTGTAAAAGTGCATCTTTTACCCATTTCAACTCATCTCCAAAAACTGGAAATGTGCTATTTTAAAGTTTAAGGTGGGAAAACCAAGATAAGGAGATCAGTTCTATAAATCTGAAAGTTAAGAATTATTAACTGGTAATTCTTGTTTGTTTTTAACATAAAATTACATTGTCTTAGTGTGTGTGTGTGTGTGCTCAGCTATGCCATAGCACACATGTGGAAGTCAGAGAACAGCTGGTGGGAGTTAGTTCTCTCCTTCTACGGTGTGATCCCCGGGGATGGAACGCCTGTGAAGCTTGGCAGCAAGCACCTGCACCCACGGAGCCATCCCACCAGGCCTCAAGTGGGAATTCCTGATAACATGAAAAGAGGAAGTTTGTTCTTCAGTCATCAGAAGCTTCACAAGCCCTCACCTTACAGTCCCATCTAACCACGTAATTCCTCAAGGTGTTACGGGTCTGTTCTCCAACTGTGGCTTCTTTTTCCAATACAATTGTAAGGCTTTGGTGCTAATAACTGCTATACACACTTTAAAAAAAAAAAAAAGATAAAATCTTAATATATACTACTAATCACAGCTCAAAAGTGTGAAAGTCTCCACGAACTCTGCTGCCCCATATTTGACCATGTCTCCTGAATGGGGAGGCCTGGTGGCACTCAGAGGAAGGATAACAGGCTACCAAGAAGAGACATACAGGGGGAGGAGGTCCCCCTCAGTCACAGTCATAGGGGGAGGGGAGTAAAGGGAAAATGGGAGGGAGGGAGGAATGGGAGGATACAAGAGATGGGATAACAATTGAGATGTAATATGAATGAATTAATTTTTTAAAAAAGTGTGCAAGTCTCATGGGCCCTCAGAGAGGGCACTGTGTACCACAGGTGAGCATTCTAGCCAGCATGCATGCAGATAAGGATGAGCCAGGTGTGGTGGCACATGCCTTTAATCTGAGTATTTGGAAGGCAGAGACAGGTGGATTCCTGTGAATTTGAAGCCAGCGTAATTGACATAGACAGGACATCCAAGGATACCTAGAGAGACCCTGTCTCAAAACACAGATGGGGGGAGGGAGGGAGAGAGGAGCGGAGGGAGGGAAGAACTGGAGGGAGGGACAGAGGGAGAGGGAGAAAAATTTTTTTAAAAAGCTTTGCTGAATGGATGTGCCAGCTGTCAAGGAGAGGGAGGGGACAAGGGTATAATAATACATATGTATGAGAGCTGGCAAGATAGCTCAGCAGGCAAAGGCACCTGTCACAAAGCCTTCCAGCCTGACCCAACATAGTGGAAGGAGATGTTTAACTCTTGAAGGTTGTCCTGTAATTTCCACATGCACCGTGGCATGCTCACAGCCTCACATGTACAGACATGTGCGTGTGCACATACATGTCCACACAAATGTAATTTTCCAGTTAAAAATGTACATGTAGGACAATATTACAACATAATTCATTACTCTGTATGCTAACTAAATAATAATAGAAAGTTGTATCATGTGCATTAATGAAGATCACTTATAAGTATGTGTAAGAACTGTGCACACATCAACCAAGGACATAAAAGAAAATCAAGTCCTTGATAGCTGATTCTTGGGATCTACAATGCTGATACTCTTGATTCATTTAGCATATTATTTATGGATTTATTTACCAAAATATGGTTTAAATTTTTTATTTGATTCCTCTTTAAATTATCTATTCCTACATATTGAGATATGATTCAAATTATTAAATTTTCTAAATTAACAGTCAATTTTACTGCACTTTACAAGACTTTAGCTAGCCAAACATTAATGTGAATTAATCAAGTTCCATCCAGGATTTCACAATCTTTAGGACATCAACATTTTTAAGACAATGCAAAATATAAGAAAACAAGCTTTCTGGTGAAGGCTAAACCTATTCAATTCAATACTGTCTAAAAAAGGAGTGAATTTGGCCATTTCTGTCCCTTAAGCCACCTAAAAAGAACAAAATAGATGAATTCAGGGTTCCTTCCCTGAGAGTGCGTCAGTTTCCTTTACCCTGACTATTAATTTACCATTTGGCATGTTCTCCTACATAGCTTCCTGTTTTTGTGATAATGACGTTTGTGCTTCACCAACAACACTTAACATCTGCCAAGACGGAAACCTTCAGCTTTGGCAACCTTAAGTAGCAGGTGACTGGGAAATAACACAGGCCCCGAGACCAGTAACTGCCTTGTAGACAGCTCGCGCCACATGCCACATGAGTAGTTGTCAGCTGACTCTCACCACAGATTTCATTTTATAGAATGAAGTTCTTTTCTTCTCAATTAAATCGAACATCAGTCACTTTACTCAGACTAAATCGGTTTCCAAATGGTCATGGCATCCAGACTGCCTGGCATCTTAACATCAACTTAATAATCTGCAAACTGCAAAGACACTAAAACCAATTCTAGGACTCAGCTCTTTAATGCAATCACTGCACACACAGTCAACTAAATGAAACCAAGGTGAAATACTACATCCTCTTCAAAGGAAGCACATGAATTAAAACTGGTAAAAAGGAAAGCAGCAAGATTATACTATCGTAAACCTCTCACACTGTTCTCCAGGGAAGTGGGGCTCTCCACTTGAGAACACGATTTTCTTGATATATCACATGTATCTCTCTGTATCACTAAAATCTAAAATGATGCACTTAATTCCTAGAATTCCAAATAATCATTACTAAAATAAGTGACTCATCCCAGAATGTTTTTTCAAACATCGCAAAATTAAAATACTCAAGAAAGTGTGTTTACCAATTTTGTGTGGCATCAACTGTTATTCCCAGCTTCTATTTAATCTCTCCACTTATAAATGATAAACTTCAACTCTACCTTAGAATATGGAATATAAATGTTGGTTGGTGTTCCCCTGACAAAAGTTGAGTTTAAATTGAAATGTGATTCTAGTAGGAATGATGGGTTCAAATACTGTTTTTAATCTATAACAAGGGAGCGTGTGGTAGTGCACACCGTTAAGCCCAGCCCTCAGAGGCAGAGGTAAGACAGAGGCAGATCTCTGTCTTTGTGAATTCAAGGCCAGCTAGATCTATAGACTGAGTTCCAGAACAGCCAGCACTACATGAAGATCCTGTCTCAAAAAAAGATAACAAAGTGTGTACTTGGCTGGTTTTACGTCAACTTGACACAAGATAGAGTCATAAGAAAGGAAGGACCCTCAGTTAAGGAAATGCCTCCATGCGATCCAGCAGTAAGGTTTTCTTAATTAGTGACTGATGGGAGGAGGATCCAGCCCATTGTGGGTGGTGCCATCTCTGGGCTGGTGGTCCTGAGTTCTGTGATGAAGCAAGCTAAGCAAGCCATGAAGAGCAAGCCAGTAAGCAGCACTCCTCCATGGCCTCTGCATCAGCTCCTGCCTCCAGGTTCCTGCCCTGCTTGAGTTCCTGTCCTGACTTCCTTCGGTGATGATGTGGAAGTGTAAACTGAATAAACCTTTTCTTCCTCAACTTGCTTTTTTATCATGCTGTTTCATCACAGCAATAAAAACCTGAACAAAGATAAAGGGAAAATCTTTTAATTTCTTCAGGGAGATGCTAGGCTCACTGACTGCTAATCCTCTTCCAGTGTGTTCAGGCAATTCACTCCATTAGCACAATAAAGGACAAAGTGAGTAATCTCACTAAGTACAGAATAAGGAATAAAATCAAACACTTGTGATTTTCAAAATTCTCTGTAAACTAAAAGTAAAAAGGAATAACTTCAATTTCATAAAGCAGACCTTACAAAAAACAAATCTACACTAACATCAAACTTAATAACACAATGTTCTCCTCCTCTGGGACTTTCATCCTCTTCTGTACTAGGGGCCCCAGCCAGCACAGAAAAACACAGAGGGGAAAGAGAGCCCTAAGGCTGGAAAGGAGAAAGTAAACTTTATTATCTGGAGATAACATTTGCATGTGTATTTTTTATCTTGGAATTAACATATGAGCTGAGCAAAATTGAGTGACAGCAGCAAAGGAAAATTAGTTGTATTTCTTTACACCATCGACAATCAGTTAAAAGAATCAGGCTTCTAGGAAGATGCCACCCAAAGTAGTAGCATGTAGGGTAAAGGGCTTTACCTAGTGTGTACAAGAGCTTGGGGTTCAATCCCCAACCCAATCTAAAGATAAATAAAGAAATACCAAATGACCAAGTATAGATACAAATAGCACAAGAGATGCGTAAGATCTTTATGCAGAAACCTATTGTATTAAAAGGAAAATAAAACAGAGAGAGGAATCATGTTTATAGATCAAAAGACTCATAAGGTTTTGTCTTATTTATTCTTTAAACAGCCCCAAACTGAACAATTTAAGCACAATTTCAAACATAACACATGACATCGATTGGCTAAAGGATAATTTTGGGGGGGGGGGGGGAGAGACAGAGTTTCTCTGTGCAGCCTGGGCTGTCCTGGACTCGCTTTGTAGACCAGGCTGGCTGGTCTCGAACTCACAGCGAATCACCTGCCTCTGCCTCCCAAGTGCTGGAATTAAAGGCGTGCGCCACCACACCCGGCTAAAGGATAAATTAAGACATAGTAAAAAACAGAAACATTATATAGCACTGAAAACATTACTTTCACCGAATGAAAGAATGTATACTATATGATTATATTATTTAAAATTCAAAATCATAGAATAATACATGTGATAAGTGATAAAAGAAAAGTATTTATAATGAAAATAAAAATGGTTTAACTATGTGGAAAGAAAAAAGGCAAGTGGGAAGAAGCATAGAGGACTCCTAGTATGCTGAAAGTGTGTGTGTGTGTGTGTGTGTGTGTTGGGGTGTGTATATGTGTGGTGTGGTGTGTGTGTTTGTGTGTGGTGTGGTGTGAGTGTTTGTGTGTGTGTGGTGTGTGTGTTTATGTGTTGGTGTGGTGTGAATGTTTGTGTGTGTGTGGTGTGTGTGTATGTGTGGTGTGGTGTGGACTGGTGTGTATGTGTGTGTGGTGTGTGTGGTGTGTGTGGTGTATGTGTGTGCGTGTGTATGGTATGCATGTAAGTGGGGTTTGGTGTGGTGTGGGGGGGTATGTATGTGGTGTGCTTGTGTGTGTATGTGTGTGTATGTGGTGTAGTGTATATTTGTTTGTGTGTGGGGTGTGTATGTGTGTGTGTGGCATGCATGGGTGTGGGTAGGGGTGGGGTGGGGTGTGTATGTGTGGGGGGGTGTATATGTGTGTATGTGGCATGCATGGGTGTGGGTGTGGGTGGGGTGTGGGGTGTATGTGTGTGGGGTATGTATGTGTATATGTGTGTGTGTGATATGCGTGGGTGTGGATGTGGGTGTGTGGTGTGGTATGTGTGTGTGTGCATGGGAGTACAGAAGGAAGAGGAGGGCATCCAGTGTTCTGCTCTATCACTGTCCACCATACTCCTTTGAGACAGAATCTCTCACTGGACTGAACTAAAGCAGGGGCAGTTCACACCAGCTCTCCATCTTTCCCTGTCCAGCCCACCCCTCACACACTTGGAGTCGCAGGCACATGTGAAGCAGTGCCCAGCCTTTTCTTAGGTGCTGGGATCAAAACTGCACTCCTCCTGCTTCAAAGCAAGTGCTCTCACCCCTGAGCCACCTCCCACCTCACAACATGTTCTCTCCTCCCCAGATGGTCAAGAAGGTCACATTTCAGTATCTACTGAATATGAGCACATTTCACGCATCTGCCCAGCACCCTTGAGCTGGATTTTCTACGGTCACAGCAACCCCTCCTCTCTCTCTCTTTCTCCCTCTCTCTCTCTCTCTCTCTCTCTCTCTCTCTCTCTCTCTCTCTCTCTCTCTCTCTCACACACACACACACACACACACACACACACACACACGCGCGCGCGCACACACACACACACACACGTTCACATTTTCTTTTTCATTGATAATAAATCATTTGAACCCAACTGTCCCTGTGTGTTTCATTCTTCTGCATTAGAATTCTTTTTAAGTGTTCGATATGTATGTGGAAGAAACCAGCCCTTATTACATGAAATGGAGGTTGACCCTGACGTTCACAGCCGGTTCACACCCAGTCCTTCAAGGGTGCTGGGAGAAGGATGGGCATCACAGGGTGCTGAACGGCTTATGGTGGTTCTCTCCATTATATGGAATATAATACTAACGATATAAGTACAGGCAGTTTTCAGAAAAACCTTTCACATAACTACTGAGAGAGAGCACTGGAGCAGTCCTAGGGTACAGCATATGTTGCCAATCTGATGTCTTCCCTTAGTATCCCCATAACTTTTTAGATTTCTCTTCCAAGTACAACTGGTGAAAATACATTATAAATAATATAAATGTTAATTATTGCTTGTTTCACTTTATGCCATTTTTATTCAGATTTCATGGGATTTGTAATCTATTTTTTTCACAATTAAATCAAATGCATGTATTGAGATTCATAACCAAATTGTTTGGACTAAGCTATAATCTGAATTCCTCTATCCTTCCAAAACTTCATCTAATGGAATCTAAAGCCCACAGTGTTGATATTAAGAGACAGAAGTTAGCTAGGCCACTGTGACTGTGACTAGAGACCTGATGAAGTCGGCTTGTCCCTGCGTCCTGTACCATGAGAGGATGTACGGAGGGCACCATCTATGCAGAATAGGCGTTCACGAGAGAGTAAATCTGATGGCATTATGACCTTATGTTTCTCAGCCTCCAGAACTCTGAGAGACAAACTTCAGTTGTTAATAAATTACCCAGTGTAAAGTCTGTCATAGCCATTGGGACAAACAAAGAGAAGCGGATAAACGGGAAAGTTCGGAGATCACTGTTCTCGTGTTATAGAAAGGCGTCTCTTTTCAAGAATCTTGCACAGTAATCAGAAGACAAACATCACACCAGCAAAGTCAAGACACAATTTAAATCACAAGTCAACACAACAATGGATGCAACGCACAAAGCAATTAACATGATTAATTGCCAAATTAGTGGTTAAAGTCTATGAGCACAATTAGATTTAAGAGAGCAGAGACACTGTTTCAGCTGGGTTATCAAGGAAGGCTCTCTGAGAAAACGGCCTCTCAGAAGGAGTTGGATGTGGTCAAGAAGGGAATGCAGACCACTCCCTGCAAGTGCCCTGAAGCAGGAACAAAACACAGGAGACGGGCTCACTGCAGCTGCTGCTCAGTCCAGCAGCCATCCTCCTGGCACACACCAGACAAAGGGTTCCACAAATACTGTCCTGGAACAAGCTGCAGGGGGTACGCACTCACTCAAAGAACACCTCAAACAAGCCACACAAGTGTCACAGATACACATGTTATAAAGGCTACTAGGGTCAGCTTACATGTGACTTGTCTACATTTAATGTACAATGTAATTGTGTAAAAACAAATAAACCATTTTCAATAACAATATTCTTATAGTCACTTTAGATCATTTTCACCCAAAACAGGTTCTGAGTAGACACCCATCCTAACAGTGAACTCTGGAGCTTTTGTATCATTTTCACAGTCTATATTTGAACTCCTGGCCTTATGGGCCAGTATATACCTATGGAGGCTATTTCCTGTGGCATGCTCTGGGAGCTCGCTCTTGAGGGGACTAAGCTCCCAAGTGTTGATCTGCTTCCCTCATTAGCTTTCAAGCCATATGCTTTCTTTATGCTGATTATTTGCACAGTGCCTCACACTTACCAGGTACTCAATATATGCTTTTTATCATTATTGGGGGGGGGTGATCTTTGTTTGTCTGTTTGTTTGTTTTGTTGCTGTTGTTGTTGTTTTTCAAGAAAGAGCTTGTCTGTGTAGCCTTGACCGTCCTGGAACTAGCTCTGTAGACCAGGTTGGCCTCGAACTCACAGAGATCCAGCTGCCTCTGCCTCCTGAGTGCAGGAGTTAAAGGCATGCGCCACCACCACCTGGCCCAGGTTGGGGGTCGAGGCGGTTCTTTTTTAAAACAGGATCTCATTTGGTAGTCCAGGATAGCCCAAATCTGGGACTTTCCTTCCTCAGTCATCTAAGTGTGCCAACTTTCGTTATGATATTCTTATAAAAAGGAAATGTGAGTGACTACAGACAGTTCAATACAGTGTTTATGAAAGACTGAATTGACAACATTCTCCTTACTCAAAAACATGCATGCTTGCACTTGGGGAAAACCCAGCACTTAGGAAATATGAGCCGAGAATCAAGAGGTCCAGGTCAGTGGCTGGAGAGAGAACTCAGTGGTTAAGAGAACTGGCTGCTTTTGGAGAAGACAGGGTTTCGATTTTCAGCACTCACATGGTGGCTCACAACTGTCTGTAACTCCAGCTCCAAGGGAACCGATGCCCTCTTCTGGCCTTCTCAGGCACCAGGCGCACACATGGTGCACAGACAATCACACAGACAAAACATCCAGATAAATTAAAATAACTATAATTTTTTAAAAAGAGTTCAAAGGCCATCTCTAACATATAGACTAAGCTGGGCTGCACACAAAGAAAACAACAACAAAAGCCATGTTTCTTAGTATAATCCAAATGTATGAAGTAATGACGCTCTCCTAGGTTTTCACTTAGCCAACTAACCAAACTTCTGAGAAGGCTTCCTACTTACAACCATCTACCATGCTTCTCTAAGATTAATTGCATTATCCAGTTTTGTCTCTGCTCTAAGACAAAATCCTAAAAAGGCCAACTTCTAGACTGTCAGAACAGCAAACTCTTTCTCACACAGTGCTGCTCTAATTAGAGTCCACAGAGCAGCTTGGGTGTGTGAACTGTTACTAAACACAGAAACTCATATAAGAGGGCTAAAACGCCAAGGCAGTGTATAGAAACAATGCTAAGTCTGATGAATCCAATAAAGAAAAAAAGTAAAGACAAACCTGGCGGCTGATGGAGTTTCTCTCACTTTGTTTTTCTTGTGATTCATTTTTATGATATATACTACAAACGTACCAGTAAGAAGCTGGATAACTGTTTTCAACTCTGCTCTTTCATCAAAGAACCTCTGAGAAACATGTACTGACTGTTCTTCAATGCCCAAGGCGGCAGAGTAAGAAGATGAGCCGCTTTTTTTTAACGTCCCCCATCTCTACTCATCTGGCTCTCTCACAAGAGTCACAAACGCAATGCCTTTATTTCCCAGTGTTCTCTGGGCTCTGCTAAGCTGGCAGGGATATCAGCATAATCCACTGCCTAGGGCTTCTCTGACTGACAGACCCCAATGCAGCCTCCCTCTCAGCATATTCAACACCCTAGCTCCAGTGGGAAGACAACCAGTCACTGGTGACCCTATTGGAGGAATCACCAGACCTTACAGTATGAACACTGGCAGCACTCACGGGAATATGTCGTCAAAAATGCTAAAGCTGGCATAGAATTGTGCAGACCACTACAGACAGTTTAAACTCAACACTTCTACATCTTTCTTAAAGTGTTATTAGTCCTTTGAGAAGTCTGTACACCGTGGTTGGATCATCCTCACCTCCTCCCCTAACAGTCCTGGTCCACCTGCCCTTCCCTACCCACACACCCCTGTCCTTTCTTTCTGTTGTTTGTGCACCCATCATGTCCAGCCTGGGCTGCCCCCATGTTCTTGAATGTGTTGACTTCACTGGAGCATGGTGAACGTACCAGGGGCTACACTCTTCAAAACCACTGACCCCACCTAGCAGCTGTCAATTGTCAGTAGCTCCTCAGTGGGGGCAGGGGTGACTTCGGGCCCACCTCCCCTCTCCACGCTAGGATTTGGTCTGGCTTGAGAACAGCCCCAAAATAAAAAATAACAACAATCATAAAGTAATGGCCTGTGACATCCTGAACTTATGACCAAAAACCTGTTATCTCATCAGTTCTGACAATCTAGCTATACTTGTAATTTTCCATTTGAACTATACAACTTTCTTGATTTACAAATTCCTTTAGTTTATTATATAAGAATGCACAAAAAACATACATGATAAATATATTTATTAAAAACCTGCCAATGATAATTACAAAAGGTATTTATAGTTCAGAAAAATATAATGAATACTAAGGAAAAATAAAAGATGTGGTGATATGTTCTGACATCACTGTACTAATAACCCATGACTTGCAAGCCAGCCAACATAGTGCTATTATAAGAAATAATTCTACAATGCTGATAACTACATCATGCTTTTAGTTAAGAGCTGCAATAACTTTCATTCTTGTAACTGTTTAATAGCTTGCACAATGAAAAAAACAGTAATTGGGATTTTAAAAAAGTAAAATAATAGCAGACATAAAATAAATTTATTTGATTTCTGCCTTAGTTCAACAATAATATTAAATTCCTTCCCCGGTACTGCTTAACTTTTAGACATCTACAAATTCTTGTTAAACTACCAATTGCTGAGATTTAGCCCAAATGCAGTAAACTATCACATCATCATCATCATCATCATCATCATCGTTGTCGTCGTAATAATGATAATTTAGCCAGCTACTTCCTCTGAGGTATTCCTTTCTTACATTTCTTTTATTTTAGGGGGTGCACATGCCACAGTGTATGTGTAGAGGTCAGAGGACCACTTGATGGGTCAGTGCTCTCCTTCCATCAGGTAGGTCCTGGGAACCAAACTCAGGTCCTCTGGCTTCATGGCCAGTACCTTACTTAATGCACTGAGCCATCTCCCCAGCCTATCCTGAACTAGTTTCTAACACTGAGTTAGTCTTGATCTTTTAGTCTCAATCTCCTAACAATTTTCTATTTGCATTTTAACCAGTTACTAGGTTTTCTTTAAGTGTCCATTCCAAAATATGCCTCATAAATGGAGAACCCACTCGACAGTGAATCATACTGAGTGATTTCTTGGCCAATCTTTTCTTGGAAATAAAAATAAATAAATATATAAAATTTTAAAAGGACACAGCATTTGGTAGGGAAGACCTGGGCTCTAGTCCAGGCCTCCACCACTTATCAGCTAAGTAACCTTCAAAGAGTTTCATAACTTCTTGGAGACTAATGTCCTCCTGTGTTTAAATTTTTTAAAGAGGGGGATTAGATTCCACAGAGATTTATGGAGAGTAAAAATAAGCCTAAGGAAAAGAGATTTATGCTACTCGCAGCACTGAATTCTCTTTATGGAAAAACACACGCACAAGCAATAGATATCAAGTCCACTGAGCACTCTGCCCACTGACAGCCTTGGTCAGTTTCCACTGCCAATTCAGAGTAAGATCAATGTTCTTGCCAAGGATGTTCCTCAAGTGTCATCATCTCTTTAACATAAACCGTGTCCTCCTGCATGGATTCCCAGTGTCCAGTGCCAAAGATGCTTTCCTGGAGCTTCAGTCCTCCTCCAGTCTATCTCTTCTGTCCAAAAGTCTGTGCACCTTCCTGATACCAAGACAAACATCCTTTTCTACTGTCTTTGAATTCTTATAGTAGAATACACTTGCTTTAAGCATACTCATTTTCCCCACAAATACACAAGTAAAATGCCATGTTCGTATCATAGAAATGAAATTCCATATTAGCCCCACAATGTTCATAGTTTCTTCCTCCCCTGACTTAACCACTGATTGAAGTTAATAAGTATCTGCCTAAACCTTTCTCCATGCACTCACCCATACATATGTATATATGTTCCCATACACATATATAAGAGAGGACATTTCTATAGACGTATAATTATTCTACATCTATTAGTCTATAACCTGGCCCTTCCTCTTGTCATTCAGACACAATCAACATTACTTCAGCTTGCCTCTTTGGAAACTCAGTACATACAAGCGGGAGGCATAAACTCATTCCAGTCAGAACAGTTTCCTAGAGCGTCAACAACTACTTGCTGAGTAACTGCTGTGGACCATGTATAGGCTGTGCAGTGTGGAACAAAGCAGGCAGTGTCCTCAGGGAGTAAAAAGTCTTCAATAAAAATGTTTTAAAACCAAAAAACTAACAGCGGGTGTGGTAGCTCCTAGGAGACTAAAACAACACTATCTGTGTGAGTCTGAAACCAACATGAGCTGCAAAATGCAATTTTCTCCATATCCCCACAAGAAGGCAATAAGTAAAGTGAAGAAATGAAAGAAATTGAGTAAATATGGCTCATCTTAAGGATACAATCCAAGACATACACATCCCAGTGGATGCCTGAAACCCTGGACATAAGTGTATTGTTACTTAAGTCTTTAATATGATATTTTTATTAATTCTTTGAGAATTCCACACACTGTATTTTGATCATGTTCACTCCCCACTCTGCCACCTAACTCTTCCCAGATCAACCCCTCTCCCACCTCTCGACCCTACTTCCAAGTTCCTGTCATCTTCTTCATTTAAACCCACTGAGTTTAATTTAGGCTGCCTATATACTATGGGTGTGGGGCCATCCACTGAAGCATGGTTGGCCTACCAAGGGCCACACCCTTAAAGAAGACTGACTGTCTCACCCTCAGAAGCTATCAGCTGTCAACAGTTCCTTGGTTAGGGAGGTGAGGCTCAAAAGCACCTTCCACTCCATGCTAGCATGCTTATTGGCTTGCACAGGACAACAGCTGCTGTAAGTTCCTGAGCCCAGAGGTCTTCCCATGTCCAGAAGACACCACTTTGCTCTGTGTCTCCCTCACCTCTGGCTCTGAGCATCTACCTCTCTTTTGTGATGCGTCCTAAGCCTTGCAGGAGGAGGAAAACACAGATACTCCATCTGTGCCTGATCCTCCACTAACACTCTCTGCACTTTGACCAGTTGTGAGTTTCTGCATTAAGCCTCGCCTACTACAAAGAGGCTTCTCTGATGAGGACTGACAGCTGCACTAATCTATTGGTGGAGAGATGGGACTTTAGAGGGCAGTTTAATACCATGTCCATTTAGCAGAATAATAGTAATAGGCCCATCCCTGGGGAACGTGAGCTCCCCAACCATAGGTTATTACTGAGATTTACACTACCAGGCATGCATTTTCTCATGTGGAGTGGGGCTTACATTCAAACAGAAAGCGTAGTGCTATAATATTCATGTCACTATTAGACCCACAGGCATCTTGTACTTCACAGTACTCAAGGCTGAAGAAGACCGCTGATGATTACCTCCGACCCCCAGCAGCCGACAGAGCACCTGCTAGTCCCAGGAAAGCTAAGCCAGCAGGAAGGAAGCTTCCCCGGTCAGTACCAACTGGATTTCTCTATTTATGAAACTGAAGTATGTGCTACCTTCAGCAATAACCCAACACTATTAAATCCTATGGATACATACCTATAATAAAGTTTGGTTTACAATGTAGACGTTGTAAGAGACTAACCATGACCAAGAATGAGATGGAACAACTGTAACTACATACAATCATAAAGGCCATGTGGACAAGGCTGCTTTCTCTTTAGAGTTCCAAGAAATACTAGCATTGTTGGATTGTGGGTGGCTGCAAAATAACTGAAACTAGAGACAGAGAAACTGAAAATAATGAAAGAGTGCTACGTAAAGATTACAATAGAGTCATCAAAGCACTAATATTACAAAGGCAGCATTATTCACAAAGCCAAAAGATAGATGCAATAGACATCATCAAAATAAGTACACAATGTGATACATACACATGTGTGTGCATGCATGCACACAGAGAAAGAGAGAGAGACAGAGAGAGAGAGAGAGAGGAATATTACTCAGCATTAAAAGAAAGAAAATTCTGATACACACTACAATATGGACTACCTTGAATATACTATTCAAAGTGAAATAAGCTATTCACAAAAAGATAAATATTCTATGATTCCACTTACTACCTAAAATAGCTAAACTCATGGAGACAACGCAAATGGCAGTGGCCATGGGCTGAGTAAAGAAGGGAAGACTAGGAAGTTACTGTTTCACTGACACAACTGAGTCTGCAAGACTAAAAAAGGGCTGGCCGCATGTACAACATCTCCACAGGCCACACATTTGGGTAGCCTTAACACCACAGAACTGTACATTATGAAATAATAAATTTTATGTTAAATATATTTATCACATTAAAAAGTATGTGATAGATGATTAAAATTGAACCACTGAAAATAATTCTTTTAAATGAAAACATCTAGAAGTCCACAAATGAAAAAAAAATTATGGAGGACTTAGAAGAAGATGAAAGTGTCCTCCAAAATGCCAACCTGATTCCAGACGTGCTATGCATAAAATGATGAACAAAAGTTGAAATAAAAACCTTTTCAGAAAACAAAAGGTCAAGAGCAGCAAGGTCAGTGGGATAAACTTCACCATCACGACATGCCATGAGAAAGATAACCAAATTACTCAGGAAATGTGTCCCTGACAGGGAAGGTTATAAAACCATTTCTCAAGCAGCATGGCACAAAAAATAAATTATCAGAGCAACATTCTAATCTAGGGCCAGCAAGATGGCCCAGCAGTGGGCAATGGCACTTGCCACCAAGCCTGACAACCTAAGTCAAAACCCATGGCCCACATGGTGGAGGGAGAATCCTGCAAGTTGTCCTTTGACCACCATATAACATACACTCAAAATAAATAAATAAATAATTCCCCCTTTCTACACAAGTATAAGGTCCTTTTAACATATAAAGTGACAGCATAGAATAACTAATTTGGAGCTTTAAAACACAGTTATACCCATATAAACATGAACCAACCAAAAAGCTCTCACTTATCTTCTAAATGCAGAGTGAAACAAAAAGCTGTGTTAGAATTGTACAGAAGAGGGGCTGAAGAGATGGCTCAGTGGTTAGGAGCACATATACCTATTAGAGGGGACCCATGTTTGGTGCCTGGCTCTCACCTCTATTAGCTCACAGCCTCTGTTACTCCAGCTCCAGGAGATCAGATGCCCTCTTCTAGCCTCCAAGGGCTCACATGGTATATACTCACTTATAATTGGACACTAGCCCAAGAGGCATGTCCCATGAAAGTCTTCACTTACCAGGAGATTGGGATAGTTGTGAGGACATCCTTTTGGGACTCCAGGTGAGAGAAATATGGTAGAATGGGGAAATAGAAGGATTCAGAGGGCCCTAGAAACCTACAACAAGAATATCATGATGGGTGGATCTGGGCCCAGGGGTTCAGCTCAAACTACTGCACCAACCAAAGACAATACATGCAGTAAACATTGAACCCCTTCTCAGATCTAGCCAATGGACAGGACATTCTCCACAGTTGAGTGGAGAGCGAGGACTGACTTGGACGTGAACTCTGGTGTCCCCTATTTGACCACTTCCCCTTGGTGGGGAGGCCTAATGGCACTCAGAGAAAGAATAAGCAGGCTACCAAGATGAGACTTGATAGCTTTTGACCATATAGTGAGGGAGGAGGTCCCCCTTGGTCACAGACATAAGGGAGGGAAATAGGGTAAAAGTGGGAGGGAAGGAAGAATGGGAGGATACAAAGTATGGGATAACAACTGAGATATAATCTGAAGAAATTAATTCAATAAAATTAAATGTTTTTTAAAAAGGGATCCCACACTAAAGAGTTAAGGAACCGACTGGAGGGACGGCTCAGCAGTGAAGAAAGCATGTTGCTCTCGCAGATGACCTGGGGTTGAGGTTCTAACACTCAGATATAACAGACTGCTCACAACAACCTGTAAGTCCAGTTCCAGGGGATCTGACACCCTCTTCTGCCCTCTGTCTGAACATACACGATGCACATGCATATACTCACTCTGACCCACACACAAACACATAAATTTTTTTCTTAAAAACTTTAAAAAAAAAAAAAAAAGCTGGGCTGTGGTGGTGCATGCCTTTAATCCCAACACTTGTGAGGCAGAGGCAGGTGGATCTCTTAGTATGAGGCCAGCCCCATCTACAAAGTACAGCCAGAGTATCAGAGAAACCTCGTTTTGAAAAACCAAAAAACAGAAAAGAAGAAAAGTGAAAAGAAGTCAGGAAACAGACTACCTCTGGACCAAAAACAAGGCAAGGTCACATCCCAAGGACAGTGGCAATGGATAAAGAAAGGCGCGGCGTTCAAGGGCCATTACTACAGCCATCCAATATGGCCAGTGCTTTACATAGAAACAAAGGCTTACAGACACAGAGAAAACCTTTAGACGAATAAAAGAAAGCAGTGAGCGCAGTTGCCTCCGAAGACTAAAACAAAGAGGGAAGGAGTAGCCACACCCTGTCACCCTCTGCCTCCTACCATCACCTTGTGCATCTTTCTTTTGATATGAGATACATTTATAGCCTGGCGTGGTGGCGCACGCCTTTAATCCCAGCACTCGGGAGGCAGAGGCAGGTGGATCGCTGTGATCGAGGCCAGCCTGGTCAACAAAGTGAGTCCAGGATGGCCAAGGCTACACAGAGAAATCCTGTCTCGAAAAACCAAAAAAAAAAAAGATACATTTATGAAGGCTTCAGAAACAGAAGACACTGATGAGTGTCTGCATATTAAATAAATCAGGATTTAATTAAAAGACATTGAAAAGTTGGGAGTAACACAGGCATTACATTATGCAAAGTGTTATATTTGGTAACAGCAAAGGATTTTGCAAATTAATAAGAAAAAACAAATACCCCCTTTGCTCTCTCTTTTCTTTCTCACACACATACACAATTAAGACAAAATAAATGACTAAGTAAGCATCATGTCTATCTACTAAACTGACAAGTAATTGTACAAAACTTACAAATATCAAAATTAAGAATGTAGAGGAACTGGCAGCTTCACATACTGCTACTAGAAGAGCAATTTTATAAAGCATTGTCTGAAATCTGTGTGCAAGTGCCTATTAAAGTGTAATATGCTACTGTACTAATACCAAAAGCCTTGACGTGTGCATACTGTTGGGCCTACAAATTGGAATTTTGCTGGTGAATAAGAAGCCATGCATCCATATGGGTTCTGTTGCATAGTCTACAAGGAAGACTCTAGATAGTAAATCTAGCACTCTCCCAATAGAAAGGCCCAACTGTTGCCTGGTAGAACTGCAGTGAAACTTTTTTTTTTTACTGCAGTGAAACTTATGCATTAACTCAATCGATGCTCGGAAGCTTTAACCATGCATTTTAGAGCCATCATCTTTAGTAAACATGGACTGCCAATCGCCAACAACTTGAAGAAAACCATTCACATGAAAAGAGAGTGGAAAGAAAATGCACAGAAGAATTTCAGCAAAATTAATATCCTTACAGAAGAAAGACAGGACACTGCCTTCATGACATTATGACAATATGTGCATTGGGTGTCTCCAAAATTACAGATCAAAAACCTCCCAAACCCAAATGGAAAATCGTTTGTAATTTAAACTTCTGTATCTGCCCCAAATTATTGATCAAGTTTAAGACAATAAAACAATAAAAGTACTTTTAGACTTTCAAGAAGTAAATAATTTTATCTCCTCCTCTCCCTTTGTTGAATGCTATAACCTCCAATAAAGCACAAGAGAACAAAATAAGAGAATAAAACACGAGACTGGATATAGGGAAAAGGCAAAGAGAAGGCCCAAAATAACAGCAATATGGTAGATGCAGAAACTAATCGGGCTAGCCTGAAGCAGTTCTCCCACTGGTCATCCCTCCTTCTGGTAAATGACCTGAACTCAAGCTAAATAGTAGACCCCCTCAAAACCTACCTTCAATGTCCTCATTATTTTACCTTTTAAAAGCTTATTAACCTCATCTCTTTCTGTCTTCATTGCCAGCACCACATTCTAAGTTTCACCATCTCTCACCTAGTCTATTGTATGGCCTGTTAACTTGTGTGCTACAATGTGAGCAAGAGGTTCCTTCAAACCAGTTCTTTTACTGTTAAACACATAGTAAGATCATTCACACTACTTAAAGACCTTAGAATAAAGCACAGCTCCTAACCTGCTTCCTCAGGCTCTACTTAACCTGACCCTCAACCACCTCCAGAATCTCTGTTCTCTGTCTTCCATCTCTATCCCACCCACAGTGGTCCTTCAGGCCCCAGGACATGCAAAGCTTCTTCCTGCCTTTGCATGTGTTTACCTTTTTACATCATATTCTTTAGCTTTCACACTAAATTATTCATGTGGTTCATGACTCACGTTAAATGTCATCTCAGAGTTTTCCTGAACATCAATTCTCAACCAATCCCCCGCCAAGTCACTCTTCCCTTATTGCTTTTTCTTGGTGAATTAAAAAGAGGGGGTTTTGTTAACTGTGTTATAAAGGTTACCTGATGGACAGCCTACTGCTAAATATTAGTTAGAATACATGATTCAACAAGGCAGTCTTTAAGTATTAGCACAGGGGAGATGGGGAGAATTAGCTCTACTGGCAAAGCATTTTTAATAGGTATGGCAGCATCAAATGACACAAAGACAGTGAGGGTGGCAAAGCAAATGAGAAAGCCTAGGAACAAGCTCACGTGTGACATAAATGACACCTGAGATCCACTTGAAATGGCACTGCAGGAGGATGAGCAAAGAATGATGCTGGCTCAATCAGCTATCCACATGGAGGGAGATCCAAGTCTCTATCTTGTTCTACATTCTATATGGGAAAGCTAATTTGTATGTACACATCAGGAAAAGCAAATTGTTAAATTTCTTAGAAAGGATATATGACTATTGAATAGACCAGAATTTATTTGTTTATTATAATTTATTTTTTTCTTTTCTGGAGATAAGGATTTTCTGTGTAGCCTTGGCTGTCCTGGAACTCTGTAGACAGGTTGGCCTCTACCTCAGAGATCCTCCTGCCTCTGCCTCCCAGCAAGCACCACTACCTCCCAACCATAAAGCAGTCAGTACTCTTTTTGGTTTTTCAAGACAGGGTTTCTCTATGTAACAAGCCCTGGGTATGCTGGACTCACTTTGTAGACCAGGCTGGCCTCGAACTCACAGAGAACCACCTGCCTCTGCCTCCCCGAGGGCTGGGATTAAAGGTGTGTGCCACCACCGCCCAAGCTAGACCAGAATTTCTTAAAACTCTACTCCCCTCTTTGTCTTCTCTTTCTCTATGTATATTCTTTTTCTCCTGTCTTCTTCAAAAGTGAAAAATATTAATGACTCTGAGTTCATTAAAACTAAATCCCCTGTATATTAGCAGCACCAAAGAAAAAATGCAAGTGACAGACTACATGCAGGTATTTCTAGTACGTTGTAATTGTCAAAAGATTAAAGTCTAAAATACATGAATAATGCTTTCAAATATATACAAAGAGCTCACTTAAATTGAATTGCCAATAGACATATAAAAAGCCGTTTCACACTGACTGGCTTGATAGGCACGCCTAGGTCTGACAGCACCATCATGGTTTGAGCATGACACCCCTATAGGCCCGTATATCTGGAGATTCAGTCCCTACTGGCAGTACTATCTAGGAAGACTGTGAAACTCTGTAGGTGCTGAAATCCTGCTGGATAAAGCGGGCTGCTGGAGGCATGCTGAGGTTTGTTGCCTGGTCCTACTTGCTGTTCTCTCTTTCTTGAGCGCTGATGAAATGTAGCTGGCCAGCTCCCTCCTCCAAGCACCATGTCTTCCCTGCCCGTCACCATGCCTTCCACACCATGACCTGCTCTTTCCTTCTGGAATACTAAACCCTTTCTCCTCTAAGCTGCTCTTGTCAAGGTATTTTTATCACAGCAACAAAAAACAAACTAGTGTAGCAGGTAACAGTAAGGCTACAACAGACCAGGAGGAACTCGCCTACCTTTCAGGTAAAAGGAAACAGACACTATCTGGCTACAGCCAGTAACAGAAAAGCTGCCTAAGAGTGAGTAATGGCGTCCCTACAAATAGGCCATCAAGGAGCAGCAAGCGGACTTTTTTCATTACCACACCAGTTTTTCGTTATGACCCACCCAGTACACACATACTTATTTTACTGAAAAAATTCACAAAATGCTCTTTATTCTTACTACATGTGACATATTCTTAAGAGTTTCCACTGTGTTCCTTTTCTCTTCTCAGATGCTGCTATGATTCACTCAATTGCTTTTACAAACTAATAGATGTAACCAGGTTGAGAACTTCTGCCTGAAACAATGTCTTCATAAGCATCTTCTTGTACAGACATAGTAGAATGTTCACTAAAAATGAAGGGATTTTAAAGTGAGAAAGACATGCTGAGGAATGTCTTTGAGGAATAGGATAGGGGAATTATGGGTGTGCACAATAAAAATACATTGTATATATGTACAAAGTCATCAAAGAATAAATTAAAATATTAATTTAAAATTGGGATATGTTTACACAAAACAGAAGTTTTACTAGCTTAAACCTATGCAAACCAGGCATGGTAGTTTACTACCATAAACCCAGCACGTAGAAAGCTGAAGCAGAATTGTGAGTTCAAGGCCAGCATAAAAAACACAGTAAGACCGTCTCAAAAACAATTTAAATAATAGCAAACAAGCAAATTTTACATGAATATATAAAGTATATCACTCTAAAAAAAACTGTTTACATATGCAAAGTAAGATACTGCTTAGAAATATATTTATGAATAGTCAATATACAAAATATGGCCAGGTATGAATCTCAGCCCTTGGGAAGCAGAAGCAGATGGATCTCTGTTAGCTTCAGGCCATAGTGAGTTCCAAGATGTGCGCACACGCACGCACACAGAGAGAGAGAGAGAGAGAGAATATGAAGACCTATAGGGAAAAAGAATGAGATCAATTCAAGCAACACCACATGCTGGCGAGGATGTGGGGAGAGAGGAACACTCTTTCATTGCTGGTGGGAATGCAAACTAGTACAGCCACTTTGGAAATCTATCTGGTGCTATCTCAGAAAATTGGGAATAAGGCTTCCTCAAGACCCAGCTATTCCACTCCTTGTAATATACCCAGAAGATGCTCCAGCACACAACAAGAACATATGCTCAACCATGTTCATAGCAGCCTTATTCATAATAGCCAGAACATGGAAAGAGCCTAAGTGTCCCTCAGTAGAAGAATAGCTAAAGAAACTGTGGTACATTTACACTATGGAATACTACTCAGCTATTAAAAACAAGGAATTTCCAAAATTTGTGGACAAATGGATTGAAGTAGAAATGATCATAATGAGTGAGTTAACCCAGAAGCAGAAAGACTCAAATGGTATATACTCACTTATAACTGGACACTAGCCAAAGGGGCATGACCTATGAAAGTCTACACCTACCAGGAAAGTGGGATAGAGGTGAGAACATCCTATTGAGACTCTAGGTGAGAGAAGTATGAGAGAATAGGGAAATAGAAGGATCCAGTGGGTCCCAGAAACCTACAAGAAGAACACTATGACGTGAGGATCTGGGCCCAGGGGTTCTGCTCAAATTATGGCAGCAGCCAAGGACAATACATGCAGTGAGCATCAAACCCCTACCAAGATCTATCCAATGGACAGGAAGGACATTCTCCACAGTTAAATGGAGAATGGGGACTGATTTTCACACAAACTCTGGTGTCCCATATTTGACCATGTTCCCTTGATGGGGAGGCCCTGTGGCACTCAAAAGAAGGATAGCAGACTACCAAGAAGAGACTTGATACCCTAGGATCATATTCAAGGGGAGGAGGTCCCCTCAGTCACAGTCATAGGGAAGGGGAATAGGGTGAAAGCGGGAGGGAAGGAGGAATGGGAGGATACAAGGGATGGGATAACAATTGAGATGTAATATGAATGAATTAATAAACAAATTATAATGCAAAAAAAAATCTCTGTCACTACAAAAGGCTTCAGAGGGTGCTGAGAAGCAAATTGCACTCTTAGTTTACTTAATAAGAAAGATTCCTGGTTTTCAGAGGGAAAAAAAAGAATGAGATCAAAAGAGAAAAGAAAGCAATATGAAGAGCCAAGTGCACATCGGCATACTAAAGTATTAAAACTGCAATCTTTAAAATTAATCTGTTGCCTCCCAGAGCAACAGCTTCCTTCCAGACAGATGAAGAAAGAAAACCAGAGGCAGACACAGCCCAACTGAGCTCAATCATAAGAACGCACCCCACTCATCTTTTAAAATTACCCTCTTTAGTAATCAAGTACTTACACTGAGTATCTATTTTTAACTAAGTAACAAAATTTAGAACATGGACCAAAAAACGCAACAGGTAGTTGTGGGTGGATGAGATGTCACAGCAGATGCCCCAAACTCAGCCATGTGCCAGCGAGGTTGAGTCACTGCAATATGCCAAAAAAAAGATATTAAGGTTCGGCTGCCACAGGTTGCAGTGAGCTGCTCTGTCTTCCCCGTTCCACATGCCAGGCATCATTACAGCGCGTTCATCAGACACTTAGACATCATCAAGATTACAAACTCACTGAAAGCACGGCTTCCTCAAATAGCACAAGCCGGTGATCAAATTACCACACAGCAGAGAATTAATAAACCTTCAGAAAGTTCACGGACAATTCCTTGTAATTAACAGGGTCTCAGTATATATTTTAGCTAAATGAATAATTGCGGGGCTAGAGAGACAGACCAGTGGTTAAGAGCACTTGTTGCTCTTGAAGAGAACCTGGCATAGGTTCCCAGCACCCACGTCGTGGTTCACAACCACAGGTTAACTTGAATACCAGGGATCCGACACCCTCCTCTGACCTCCACGGGCACCAGGTATGCACATGTTGCAGAGACATACATGCAGGCAAACACTCACACACATAAAATGAAATAAATAAATAAATGTAAAATGTAGAAAGAATAAACCTAACACCACAATGTATTTTTGCTATAATTTCAAATAAAGTATCAGTTTATTTGTCAGGAAATGTCACTTTTTAAAATTCTATGTAATAGAATTTAAGCAATATATTATCAAGACAATTCGAAGAAAAAGATGATGATTCCCCAAACTAAGTAACCTGTCTGTGAAATCCATGCCATTCACCCACTTTCTCAGCCCCTGTCTACTACACTACGCATGGGAAGGTGCCACAGCAAACTCACAGAAACATACAAACAAGTTTAGTAAGATCTTTGTCCTTAAGAGACCAATGGCTGGGGCTAGAGAGATGGCTCACTGATTAAGAGCACTGACTGCAGAGGACCTGGGTTCAACTCCCAGCACAACACAGCAGATCACAACTGTCTGTAACTCCAATGTCTGACACCCTCACAAAGACATGCAGGCAAAATACCAATACACATAAAATAAAAGAAAAAGAGAGACTGATGGCCGAATGGTGGAGCTGAGAAGCACACATAGCCCTAAATGCTACAGAAAAAAACTGGAAGGTACATAAGGGAAGTAGGATAAATTGCCACAATAAAAATTTAAAAAAAAATTTTTTAAAGAGTCTTGCTTTGATTTGTTTCCTACCTATCTATTCAGCCTATCAGTCAAATATGGAAAATGGGTACTTAAATGGCATCTCTTCCAAAATGGCCCCTCAGATGATACTTCCTGTGGGTACTGTAGCCTACATGGAGGAGCAAACGGAAATTATGGATCTTGATCACAACTCATAACCCTGAGCACTATGGGTCTAAAAGAGAAACGCTGGTCAATCAAACGGCTCAGCAGGTAAAAAGGCATTTGCCACCCCAGCTTGATGACCTGAGTTCAACCCTCAGGACTCACATGGCAAAAGGAAAGGAGTCATTTTGGTTGTCCTCTCACAACAGCACATGCATGTTCACACACAAACAGAAGGCAAGTAAGTACAATGTTTAAAAAGTGTAAAGGTAGGAGAGCCTAACAAGGAAAACTAAGCCGGATGGTGACAGCACTCCTTTAATCCCAGCAGGTGGGAGGCAGAGTCACGAGGCTCCCTATGAGTGTGAGAGCAGCCTGATCTACAGAGTAAGTTCCAGGACAGCCGAGGCTACACAAAGAAACCCTGTCTAGAAAGAAACATCTCCTGGAACCCTCTCTGACGCCGTTACTCCACTTCTCAATAAAACCATGTTGCTTGACTTTATGCCTGTGCGCACATAAACACACACACACACACACACACACACACATACACACACACACGCACACGCAATATTTCTTTTCTCTTTGGGAGGAGGGGGTTGAGACAGGGTTTTTCTGTGTAGCCTTGGCTATCCGGGACTCACTTCATAGATCAGGCTGGCCTCAAACTCACAGAGATCTGCCTGTCTCTGCCTCCCTGAGTGCTGGGATTTCAAGTGTGCACCACCACACCCAGCAAAAGCAACACTTCTAATG
Organism: Acomys russatus; assembly: GCF_903995435.1. NCBI lineage: Eukaryota > Metazoa > Chordata > Mammalia > Rodentia > Muridae > Acomys > Acomys russatus. The sequence continues at coordinate 22,898,089 of NC_067137.1, forward strand.
AGAAAAAATAATAATAAGGATATGTCAAAATGTCAGAAAGCCACTTGACAGAACTCCTAAAGACAAAAGCTGGGAAAAAAATAACGACAGAGATTTGCTCCCTGACATACAAAGAGGTTACACCCCAATAAACATACCAAAAATTGGAAAAGACTGTAGGTATAAAAATGCATAGAATGTTTCTAACATGTCAACCACAGGCAGCAGCACTGCAGTGTTGATGTTTCACCTCCTGACTGCATGGCTGAGTGGGTGTGGTATCTGCCATCCCAGCTACTCAGGAGGCTGAGGCAGGAGGATCACATGAAAAGGCATATGGACATCATACAGTTGTTATCTGACGCACTGAGGTGACACAACACTGCTATAGTGCTCGGGGAAGGGGACACAGCTCTCATTCAAAGGAAAGGAGGGCCCCGAACACACACCCAGAGAGGGACACGACAGAGCATCTAGCCAGAAATCTTTAGGAATGCCAATGTCATTCATGACAAAGAAAGACTAAGGGTGGGCTGGGGAAACTGAGGATACTTAAGAACTAAATACAATTTTTATTTGGGACTACTCTTGTGACGGAAAACATCAACCCTTAAATAAGAACTCCCGAATGACTAATAATGTTGAAACAATGCTAATTTCTGTCCTACTTTGCTTCTTTGGTGCCGTGATAAAACACTGACAAAAACAACTTATAACTGAAGGCTCGTCACACCTCAGAGCATCTGGTTCACCGCTGAGAGAAGTTGGGCAGGAGCCCAGACAGGACGCAGAGGCGAGGACTGAGACCCAGAGCCTGGAGGCACGCTGCTCGCTGGCTTGCTCCCCCGGAACACTGCTCGGCTACGTTTCACATACAGCCCATACTCACATGCCCCAGGATGGCACTGCCCACAGAGGACTGAGACATCTTCCTCCATCATTTAGCAATCACGAATTGCCCTACAGACACGCCCACAGGCTGGTATGTTAGAGGCAGTTCCTCACCTGAGTGTCCCTCTTGCTAGGTCCATCAAGTTGAAACCAAGATTATTACTGTAATTTCCTATAGTATTTGTCTATCTTTTCTGTAGGCCTAATTTTATTTCCAAATAAAATGTGAGGCGAGTTTTTTCACTTCTTTTTACTTTTTTTTTTTTTTTTTTTTTTTTTTGGTTTGTTTGGGTTTTTTGTTTTGTATTTTTTGAACACGACATATTTAGGTATGAGACTGAATGTTTCAACCCCATTGTGAAGAGTGAGTCATTTTGGCTAGCTATTATAATTTCTGTATTAAGGGAGATCATTAATGATGTCAGACACTGCATCTCAAAGCCCAGTCCTTACAGTGTATGATAGATTGCAGTAAACAAGAAAGCAAGCCAATGAAGGAAAGCACACGTGCTAAAACCCACATAACGGTTAGTCACAGAGAGATAAGCCAGAAAAAATATGTGAGCATTCCCATTAGAAATAAGTGGACCGCAACGCCTGCATGTGGATACACACGCTTATAAAACAAGAAGCATGAAATGTTAAGAATTAAAAAAAAACCACAATTGAGATGTAATATGAATAAATTAATAAAATTATTTTTTAAAAAAAGAATTAAACAAAACCAAATGAACTAGGGACTGGAATGGGACTTTGTCGTCAAGTTCTTGTCTACCAAGTGTGAGGCCCTAGTTCAATCCTCAGTGTGTTCATTAACATACACACACACACACACAGCACACCAGTGGGTGATGAGATTATGACTTGAAAGCTTTCTCTGATAGTCACTCTTCATGAATCTGGTAAGAAAGGTTTACTCTAAGGTAAAAGCGGTCACAGTTCCGGTACATACCCAGACTTCAAGTCCGTGATTCTCAAACAGTTTGTAGCATCCAGTCCCACCTTTCCATTCCGGACCACACTGGATATGAATGGGGACAGCATTGGAGAAATTCGGTTCAAGGCAATTTCTGGAGACATTTTAACTTGATTTATGAGTCACCTCTGAAAGAAGAAAGAAAGAAAAAAAGAAAGAAAGAAAGGAAGAAAGAAAGAAAGAAAGAAAGAAAGAAAGAAAGGTGGTCAGTTTACAAAAAAAAAAAAAAAAAAAATAGAGCTTTAACTATAACAAGCTTCCTGGAAGCTAGCACGGTGCTCAGAATTCTCTCCTATGAGCAAATGCTTAATGACCCAGGAAAACCTCTTCTGTTAATCTTCCAGGAGAAGCCAATGCCTGCTGCTCGGATGCTCAGGGCATGGGCTGTCCCCATGCTTTCTGGGAGTGAAAGGAACCCTTAAAGTACAAATTCCCTCCTCCTTTCTAAAGACGACCCCATAGTAGCTCTGTCCCCTTAAACTGTACCACTTCAAGTCACACTCAAAGTTGCAACTTGCTCCTTTAATTGCTTGGGACACAGAAGCGTCATTCACAGTTTTAACACACAAACACACATCACTGCCTTAGGACCCCCCCCCCACCTTACACCCACGTCCCTACAAGGACAAAGAGCTTGATCAGTGATAACATCTAACTCTAAAGTAAACATAACTGATTGTTACTGATTAGAAGTCATTGACAGCTGACACTCCTTTCTTGCTAAGTCCTTCCACAGTGGATTATAATTACCTGCTTAAATGAACTCTCCCCAACAGAGACTACAGCTTGAAATTCCCACACTTACCAAATGCATTTAACATACACTTAATATTCAGGAACATCTTCATAAGAAAGAATGTAGTAAATTCAAATAACAGATTTTTTTTTTTTTTTTGGAACCAACTTTGAAGTAAGCTTTACTAAATACCGGACAAGACCATGGATACTGGCCTGGTCCACACCCAAGCCCTATACTCAGAATATGGCCTCAAATAATAGATTTAGTAAAAACAAAATCTTAAAATGACTTTAAATAAATGAATAAGGGGAGCAAAGCTGAAGAAAAATTTAGGGATGCAGAGAATATAATATACCCTCAAAAACTGATAAGGTTGTGGGGTGGGTAGCTGAGGAAGTGATTCAGTGAGCAAAGCCTTTGCTGAGCATGCCTGAGCATGCACAGCTTCAGACCCCAGCAAATAGGTAAAATGCCAGGCCCCGGGCACAGAACCCCGGGGCACAATGACCAGCCAATCTAGCCAAAATGGTGAAGTCCAAGCAAAGTCAGTGAGAGACCCTGTAGACCTAAGGTAGACAATGACAGAGGAGGGTACTCAACACTGACCTCTGTCCACCACATGCACACACCTTGTGTGCACATACACCAACATATATGCCGCGCGCGCGCACACACACACACACACACACCCACACACACGAATGATAAGGGATTAAATGTAGTAGAATCTGAGAAATAAATAAAGCAAAAAAAAAAAAAAAAAGAGTGCTTAGCGCTTAAATTATAAAAACATAGACCTGTCCAGATATTAAGCAACAAAGATTTAATTGCGTCTTTTCAGTCCTTGATTTTCAGGCACTATGAAGGCTTTACACTTGTTAAGACAAAAGCAGTAATCACATCTACACTACTCAGATATTAACGGAGCAGGAGGAGAGAGTGTGTGAATGCCTAACAGACTTCTAAATGAAAGCTTCTACTTGAGAGGTGAATAGGCTAATTCAAAGGATCATTGTCTTTTTCAGTCTGAACGGTTAATCCCACATTGAAAGCAAATTAATTTTCATCCAGTAACAATTATGAGTACCTGCTGTTCTGGTTCTGGTTTCTACACACTGGGCCACATAAGGATTTACAAGCTCTGCTAAACTAAATACTTATTTTATCATTTTAGATAGTAATAAAGGAATGGCTATAGAAATCTTTAAAAAAACAAAACAAAACCATGGTGACACCACGATGCCACCCAGAAGTACTTCTGAGGTGGTTAAGCTTTAGTCTACATACTTTAGTCTCCAGATGATGACTTCCCCGTATCATTCCAATACGTCTGCATAATATGAGGAAATATCAGAAGAACATGCATATCTGATGGCGCTGCATCCCTCCTAAAGCACTTCCGTATGCAGGGTTGCCATCACTCTCCACAACCTGGTAGAAGGCAGGTTTCTAATTCCCATTTTCCAGGTGACATGGGTAACTGCTTCTGAACAGTATAATAACCCACACTATCACTTTAAAGACTTACAAACTCTGCAGTCCTCCTACCTGACATCTGCCTGCCCGTGTCACAGTTCCTCAAGGGGTGCTTATTTACTTCACATTCAAAATACACAAACACTCATCTGACAGAAGCAAGCAGAAGGCTCTCTCATGACAAAAATTCTTCCATGACTTTTTTTTTCTCACTTTTACACCAAATTTCTCTAAGAAGGGAAATAAAACTAACACATTGTAAACATCACCCGTGAGCTCTCTGTTACTCACCTCTCTCTGTACAGCCATCCACTCCTCCCACCGTAGTTTCTTAATGAATACTGTCTCCATGTTATAAATACAAAAACTAAAGGCCGGCAAGACCAAGTTACTTATTTAGTGTCACACACAGAGCAAACAGAAGGATTACAATCAAAGCAAGATCTCTCTCAAAGTCCACTGTTGCTATTTTCCTCTCAAGCATTAATTACATTGGCCACTAAAGAAAGCATCCAGGTGAGTTTTTAAAGCATACACCTTGTTAAATATGAAGACAAAGCCATGAATTTATACACGTGAGACACATGACTGCTTTACAACTAGAAACCAACTAGGCTACTGGGAGCCCAGTGTTGATGCTAGCTAGAGCCCAGTGTTGATGCTAGCTAGCCCCAATGATTCACTAGCTCAATGCCAAAAGAAACAAACCTACTCCAGATGCCAAACCACGCTGGTGATTATGAGAACCCATGCCACTTCAGAACTGTCACGACTTTAGGATCACACCTGAGAGAATGGATTTCTGTCTTTATTTCCAGAGCAGCTAGAACCGTTTTTTGACAGTGCAAGGTTTTCTGCAGCTTTAAATTGTTTCGGTCGTGAAGTGTGACTTCTATAACAAAGAGGGAAAACTATACAGACTCCAAAGTCAAGTAATTTGAAAGGCCAAAAAAATGATGGTCCTTTGGTACAATATCTAGGGACATGGGTTGGAAACACACACACACACGCACACACACACACACACACACACACACACACACACACACACACACACACCTCCTTTACATATGGCACCACTATAACAGCCCCCAGAGAGGAAGGAATTTTTGGTGGCCAGCCTCTCAGAGTGCTTGTTTTGCAATTTGTATTTCCTGATTTTGACGTATGAAAATGCAAATATATAATTTTTATAAAAATCTGCTGCCGCAAGAAAAGGTCACATGAGGTCTTTTAGTGGGCTGTCTGGGGAATACAAAGACGTATAAAGCAACATCCAGGCTCTTGCAATTAGAAGAGGATGACAAACGCGGAAACATGTGCCCTGTTGACGTCATGGAACGGAAAGGGGTGGCCTCCTGCCGCATCACGTCCACGTCATATGGCGCACGAGGGAAGTTACTGTGGGGGAGCAATTTCTCCACTGCGTAACATCGGGGAGGGGCGGGGGAGAGCGAATTGGTTCAGATCCAAAGAATGGCCACCCATTCTGAGGAAAATCTAAAAGGATCCAAGCCTTTCTCCCAAATTGTATGATGCCCCTCATCAAACGCAAAAGAGGCGGGCTTCATCAGGGACCAGGAGTGAGCAAGATATTTGGAGAAGGAGAAACCTCGGGTCTTAGGGGCTCGCTCTTGAGGGGATCCGCGTGTTGGGGGCGAGCAGGGCATCTTTGGGACGCGGGCCTTCTCTTGAAGAGGCTAGCTCTCTGGCCATACTCGAGCATGGCTCTCTGTGCCACCTGTGCGACTGAGATCCAACCTCCCCGCACCAGCCCGGGTCCAGGTACCTGGAACTTAGTCCGATCGTAACCGGCGACTAGACGGGGTACAGGTTACCCGAGCGCGCCCCCGACCGACGCACCGACCTGCGCGCGAACCGCGGGCCGGATGCGTGCGCGCTCCCCCGGACGTCCCGCCCCCTCCGGAGCCGGCCGGGCGTGCGCGTCCCCGCGCGGAGCCTAGCCGGAAGCTGGGGAAGGCGGCCGGGGAGCGCCTGAAGGTTCCCCGGAGCTCCCCGCCTCTAGCTTGGCGAGCCACGCGGACGCTTGCCGTGGCGGCTTGTCCCTGTGCCGTGAGGCGGGCCACGAACACGGGTCCTGGAGGAACCGGGACCAGCCGGAGGCCCGGGGCGGTTCTGGCATTAGGGTGGGCGACCCGCACCGGCGTGTGGAACGCCCGCGTCGCTAGGGAGGACTGAGCGGCGTCTCTGGTTACGGGGTCGGGCAAAGGGCAAAGGGCAGCGTCCGGGTGGAGGTAGAGCAAGGATTAGTAATGGCGGCGTCTGGGGAGCCCCGGAAGCCCTGGCAGGAGGAGGTGGCGGCAGCGGTGGTGGTGGTGGGTTCCTGCATGACCGACCTGGTCAGGTTAGTGCGGGGCCGCAGCGCAGGGTCTCGGGTCTGTGGGCGACCCACCATGGAGCTTTGCTGTAAGCTTCAGATTTCCACAGCGCGACTTGGAAGAGGCAGAAAACAAGTCTGTGGAGGCCAAGGACAGGGGAAGGGTTGGGGTTTCTCGGAATGAAAGCTTTGATACTTCTGAACACGCACACGGGCGCCCCCAAACACCTACACCTGTTTCTTTGGCCAGGCTGCCCCTTTAACTTCGCCTTGTGAGCACAGCTGGCATCCAGAATCAACTAGATATTACTGGATTGGACACGTGTGAAATAAGGCAGAAAGACGTTCACCTTTTCACTCAGTCGATTGTTGGCATTCCTGCAGTGTTTCGGATTTACAGTTTACTTTTATGTGTAAATGTAACGATGGGTCAACCTTGGGGCAAACCCAAGAGTTTAAAAAAAAAACCATAAGAATTACAACCACTAAAAAACTGAACAAATGGTGATGAAAAATTTATGCAAAATGAAATTAGTTGAGTTAGGGCAGAGAGACTGAGATTATAGGAGAGATCCTTTTATTTTGTCATCTTTTGTTTGTTTTTATAAAAACAGCCTTTTGGCGTACAATAATAATATAATATGTGGCAGATTCAGAGATTCAAAAATTCAAAGCATTCTAATTCTATTTATGTTAATGATCATAGTTCTGATTTAATGCAACATAATGTTTAAAACAATTAGGTCTACTACGATTAAGACTTCATCCTTCCCTAAACCTGTATCCAAAAGGTAACAGAACAAGCTGGGCACGGTGGTGCACACTTGTAATCCCAGCGCTCCTGGAGGCAGAGGCAGGCAGATCTTTGTGAGTTCAAAGCCTTGGAGTAATCAAAGCAACCAAATCCTTGCACCAAACTATATCTGCTTTAAAAACAGCCCCAGGGTCTTCATATATCCAATGTAATCGTGTTTAAAACATTTATAAATTGTTGTCACAGTCGTAAAGATGACTTACGGGATAAAGATGCTTTGTCTTAAGTCTGATGACCCTGGAGCCCACTGCGGTGAAAGGACAAAACTGACTCTTGCAAGTTCCCTGACTTCTTCCACTTGTGTGACCCGCACGTATGCGATAGATAGATAGATAGATAGATAGACAGACAGACAGACAGACAGACAGGATAAGTAAGTATATGTTATCAAATTACCAAACAACATGTAAAGGAGACTAGGAGAGGCAAATGTGATTGACAAAAACCTCAGACAGTAATTTGCAGGGACTGGAGAGATGGTTCGGCAGTTAAGGGCACTGGTCCCAACCACCTGTAACCCCAGCTCCAGGGGATCCCACGTTTCTAAGGGCACTGCTTCCTACATACATAGAATTAAGACCTAAAGAAATCATTTGATAAAAGTGTAGCAATAACAAAACTACAAATAATTAAACTTTACATAATTTTGTGTGAGATCCTGGAAATTGACCTCGGGTGCCTTGCATGCCAAGCGAGCCCTTTACCATCAACCAACACTCTTAATCTAGATTTTGAGACAGATTCTCACTAAGTTCCCCACGCTGAACTTGTTTGATGTAACTCAGGGACTCGACCTTGCTACCCTGCTGCAGCTGGGTTTACAGGCCTACAGCAGCAAGTCTGCTGTTTTGTTTTTCCACACAGGGTTTCTCTGTGTAGCCCTGGCTGTCCTAGAGTGCATTCTGTAGAACAGGCTGGCCTTGAACTTACAGAGATACGCCTGCTTCTGCCTCCTGAGTGCCTCCGCCGCCTGGCGTCTCTAAATTTTAAATTGTACTTCTTCGGAAATATTTGAGCGGCTAGCTCAATATGTCTTTAGTGACAGACAATATGGTTGGAGATGTCTGGTGAGGAGGCTTATGCATCTTTTTCAGCAGAAAAATCAACATACCTTCCTCTAAAGCTCCAGAGAGTAACTGTTTTAAGTTTGGTAGTCATACGTGGTCTGGGGCTCTTTTTTTTTTTTTTTTTTTTTTTTCTTTAAGCAACCTTTTAGAAATGTGAAAAATCACTCCTGTCTCCCAAGTCCTACAAAAAGCCTGCAGACAGACCTCTGCCTATAGAGCCCTGTGTGTAGTGTCAGCCTCTTAGACACTATCCTAATTAACTGATACTCCCAGTGGTGGCTCTTGAAGAGAAGATAAAATGTGGTGGTCATTATAAAAAAAAAAAATTAGGGAGTATGTTTAACTTTAGAAATAGTTCCATGAAAAGCATGCAAAGTTTAGGGGTCGTTACTCAGTTGTAGGATGCCTGCTCGGCATGTGTGAAGGCCTGGGCGCCGTGCAGCACCTGTAAAGATTTGCCATCAGATTCTGCAGACAGCTTAGTGCCGCCTAAGGCCGTTACCCTTTAGACTCTAGGGTATGAGAGAGAAGCAGTGGTGAGGACTAATTTTATGAGGTCAGGATTTAAAATCTTATTTTAGAGGCTACTGATCTAGCCCTTCAGTTTATTTATAAATAAGCCAGGGACTAGAAATTTACACTAGGAATAAATGTCCTAATTTCCCTTGCCATTCTCTTTGTAAAATCCTTGAGTTTCACACAGATTTTTCTTAAAAGGTTTTCATGATGTTTTTGTTTTTAATGCCTACAATATACCTAACTTATTCAGAACCTTGCATAAAATTGGGTCTGGCTCTGTCGGTTATATGTGTCATAGTTGTATTAGTTTCCTGTTCACCTGTTAACAATATTTTGTATCCTTTCAGCCTACAAAGCAAATAACTGACACAGGGAGACTGAACCATTCTTTAAGGCTGCCAGCACTTAGCTGGGCAGAATCTGAACTGATTCTAATCTACTCATAAACTAAACAAACTACTCTAAACCTTATAACACACATATATTTCAAGCACTTGCCACTATGACTCCTGGGCCCATCCTAGTCAAGTTCCCACCATCCTCCTCCAATGGCCCAACTTTTCCTCTCCCCCTCCAGGAAGTCCCGCCTTCCACTTCCTGTCCTTCTGCCCAGCTGATTGGCTAAACAGCGCTTTATTGACGGTTGATACATTCACTCAGCAGTCTTCCACATTCACCACCTTAATACTCCCTTGCTGTATACAATGTGTTTGGAACTAGTAGAGATTAGAGTATGAACATCTTTTGAGAGCATTTTGCCCACACTGTATATTAGCATCAGATAACCATACAATATCACTTAGGGAACCTCTGGATTTTTGCAGTCCCTCCTCCTTCACGTTTACAGGTGAGGTGACCAGGAGCTTAAATAGCTCACCCCTGATCACAGAGCCAGTTAGAGGCATAATGCAACCCAGAGCCCAGGTCTCCCAGACTTACCTTTCCTTCCTGTCATTCTGCCTCTTAAGAGAACAATAATCCTGCCTTTTTGTATAAAGCCCATGTGGAAACTTACAGTCTCTGCATTCACTGTTTATCTTCAACACTGAGAAGAAATAATAACAAGCTCTTCAGATGTAAAAATAATATCTTCATTACTCTCGTTTGATTCCTATGTTTAACTCTAGCCAGCCTAGATATCATGCGTGTGCTATAGAATCGCTTATTTCTAAATCTGCTTCACTAAGCCTTTTTGGAAGGCATCCAAGTCCAACTTACTTTGTATGTTACTGTGTGCCAGACACTACTAATTCAATCAATGAACAATTTTTTTCACTTTTAATTTTAGTTCTCTATGTGTAGTAAGCTCTATGTAGTAATAATTTTTAAAACTCATTAGCTCATCCTTCTAAGACTTTTTAACGTCCATGTGTATTTACCATTATCCTTTCTTCTTGGACGCAATTGTCTAAGGGCTCGTGTGTGTCAGGCCTGAAGGCGCACGCCTGTGATCCAGCACTTGGGAGTGGGAGCACAAGAATCAGGGCATGAAAGTCATCCTCAGCCACACCTGGACTGAAGGCCAGCTAGGGCTACAGGAACCCTGTCCTTAAACAAGCCTTCATGTTACAGAGGAAAAGGAATCACGGTTTTGTGAAAATACATGGTCATTTCTCATATGTTCAGCTTATAAACTTTGTTATTAATACTGTAAGTCCCTATTTCTTACATGTATTACCCATTCTTTTTAGTCATTCAACTACTTTTTACTGGATTTACACTATGCGCCATTTTTTCCCCAGGTAGAAAAGATACACAGACAAAGTGTCTGCTTTATAAAGCCACAGGAGGAAAGACAGCGTCAATAAAAATAAACGGATGGCGTGAATGCTAGGCTGAACGCTAGAGAAGAAACTAGCAAAAGAGAGGACAGGAGCCCCAGCCCAAGAAAGCTCCATTGAGAAGTGTGATTTACATAAATACCTGAAGTAGAAAAGAAGTGAGCCATACACGAACTATCGAACACTCCAGGCTAAGGGAATGGCATATGCAAAGGCCCTGAATGGTTAACAAGGAGTCTGGTATTTCTGAAGAAAAAAAAAAAAGATTGGGAGCTAGGGAGTCCACAGTGAGTCATTCAAGAACATTGGTTCATACTGGATAGATAAAAGGCCATTGGATCTGAGTGGAAGAGCAGCATAACTTGGCTTAGACTATAAGAGGGTCACTGGGGACTGAGGACAAGAGTGAAGGCAAAGTTAAACAGATTGAAAGTTGATCTCACTAACCTAAGTCAGCCTAGAAGCACTGTGAGTGGGGAGCAGCAGGTATTTTTATTGTATTTGGAATGGGTAGAACCAAAAAGAGTTGTTGAGGGTAACAGGGCAGAGATGACTCCAGGTTGTGTGGCTCTGCAGCTGCAAGGGGGCAACTGACCTTTGCGGAGAAGTGGGAAGAGTGTGTCAGGAACTCAGGGTTGATGTGTGAAGATTGGAGTACCCATTACACATCTGACCCGTTAGATTGAGGGGTCAAGGGGCAGATACAGGAGTTTAGCGTTCAGAGAAGTCCAGTCTGGAGATACAAATCTATCAATGTGTCATTGCTGTATAAATAATACTTAAAGCTGTGAGGCACAATGAGATCACTGAGCTCTGGACTCCAGGGATACTTCACTATTTCTAGGATACATTTTATTTACTGCCTCCCTTTCAGCCTCTCTGCACCCCCAAAAACCTGCTCCAAGACAAGTTTGATACACATTTCTGTAACAATCGACTGTGGTGTCACCTAACACCTAGGATGTCTTCTTACATGCCGCCAATGAAAAGGGACTGCTTCAGACCAAAGGCTCAAACATGCAACTTTGATGCTTAGCAAATCAAAAATGCTCAATTCTGAAAAAGACTTTAAGTAGATACTGGAATAAGTGAAGCAGTAAACATAGATTACTTTAAAATAAAAATTAGAAAAAAAAACTGAGGCTGGAGAGAAGACCCAGCAGTGAAAGTACATACTGCTCTTGCCTAGGACCCAAGTTCAGTTCCCAGCGACATTAAGTGGCTTACAAACCACCTGCATCTCCACCTTCAAAGGATCCAACTCCCTGTTCTAGCCACCAAGGCCAGTGCACAAACCCATATATACAAATATACTCAAAATTTTTTTTTAAAAAATGTAATGGGCTAAAGAGATGACTCAGCAATTAAGAGCACATTTTTGCAGAGGGCCCAGAGACTCAGTTCCCAGCACCCGTAGGACAGCTCACAATCTCCCGCAACTCCAGTGTCAGGGGTCCAGTGCCCTCTTCTGCCCTCCACTGGCACCAAGCATACACTAGATACACACATATTTCCTCAGACAAACTTACAAAGCAGCTCTCTGCTGCCCTGCCCTCTTGGTGCTGTCACAGTAAGCCTCATAAAACGCTTCAGGGAAAGCCAACAGAAATCTCCTTTTGATGCCAACTTTGTAGTCTGTGTTGGACTAAAGCATATTTCCATGTTTAGATCAGGAATGTCTTACAGGTCATGTTTTCAGTAAAGTAAAAATTAAAGGAATGTTAGTCCTAAATTATCTGACAATCCCCAACATTTGAGGGATATAATGCCATCCTTCATGATCTCTTTTAATCTTAAATTTTTGCTTTTAAGTTACACGTCATATGTTAAAATCAGTATTTTTAAATATGTTCCTGTCACTTATATTCTGTAATGCCAAAAGAAATCATCCATGAGAAATTTGCTAATTTTGATACCTCCAGTGAAAGGAGACGCTTAAAAAAGTAAATCCCAAGTGACAAGAAAGAAGCTGGATGTGACAGCGCACACCTGTGACCCCAGCGCTTGAGAGGGGGAGGCAGGGAAACCTGGAGTTCAAGGCCAACCTTGATCATGTAGAGAGCTCAAGGCCTGCTAGGACTGTATGAGACCCTATCTCAAAAAAGGAAAGAGAGGAGCAAGAGGGGAGGGAAAGTGTGCTGTTTCTAAACTCTTCATCCGCCATCCCTTGCCAGCTCTTCTGTGCCCTGGAGAGAACAAAGGTGAGCTCAGGTGGATGTCGCTGCACTGTTTTGATGATTTGTATGAAATATTAAAGCAGTGAGCGTATGCTAGACGATTGGGACACTGCGTCTGGTAAAGCCTGGTCCAAAGTCTGGAGCAAGTACCTACAGCTCCTCTCGAAGCACAGAGAAAGCTTCCAAAAGGAGAGAGATGCTCAGAATAGAGACTCCCAAAAGTGATCTGAGGTGTTCTAGCACGGTCCTTCCATGCTCAGTCAAAGTTGCCATGTTGAATATAATTTTAATCTCCACTTTGATGGCCTTGGAGGACAAGATTTCTTCGTCATAGAAGGATGGGCAAGAACATCTCTGAGATCTCATGTCTTCACGTGAGCTTTCAAACATTCCAGGGTCTCTGCCTTACTTCACAGTCACTGTGACGGGCTGGACTTGAAACATGTCGTGTACAGCTGCAAAAGCCAACTACAAATCAGCTTTGTACATGGTTGGCTTGTTGTCTAAATAAAACTTGAAGGTTTTGTTTGTTTTTGTTTTAGAGAGGGAGTTTTTTGTTTGGAATATTTTGTTTTAGTTTGGTTTTTGGTTTGTTTCCCAAATTCATCACATCTTAGGTACTGGCTTTTCTTTTGTGTTTGGAAAAAAATATTAAAATACAATCTGTAATATTACACAAAGTAATTTTCACAATAGATATGTGTGTGTTTTCTATTTGAGATATTTAGACTCTATAGCTTGATTGAGTCTTAAAAAATAAAGTATAGTGGCCAGATTACTCAAAAAGTAATAAGCCTCTGAAATGTAAATAAGTCCAAGTGTCCTTACATGTGTTTGTGGCTACCTGAGTCATACCAGCTGTACTTTAAACCCCAACTCCAAGATGGGAGTGGCACGTACTTGTTATCCCACCACTTGGGAAGCAGGGACAGAAGAATCAGGGATGGAGCATCATCCTTAGCTACACAGGGAATGTGAGGCCTACCTAGACTATGTGAGACACTGTCTCAAAACATTTAAATAAGTGAATAAATCCTAGTTTTGTCATCTTTTGAGCAACCATGAGTATGATTTTTTAATCCCTATAATTCTTATTAGTGAAAGAAAATGAAAACTTTTTTTCATGGTATTTTTGTAATGATCACTCAAATTGATGTTCATTAAAAAAGCATTTGGTACAATACTTACTATATAATAACCATTCAGGAAACAGTATCTGCAATTAACGTATTGCTTCAACAAAAGCTTGTTGCGGCAGGGTGTATGTAGAACGGTCTTAGCTGGTCGTGGTACGGAAGTGAGAAACTATAGATGAGATCAGACGCAAGGCGCCTAACCCACCCTGGGCTGTTGCATTAAAAATTCTGGGGTAGGCTATAGTGAGCTGAATTTGAAAGAATCTGAATGTCTTAGCAGAAGTAAGGAAGCAGGGGAAAGAACTTTCAAGCATAGATAATAGGCTGTGCAAAAGATTTAAAATACAAATAAAATTGTAAGAATGATTACTGATTACTGTCAGGAGACAGGAGTAGACGCTGCCTCCAGGACATGAGTTGATAAAGTCACAGCAGCAGTGAGATAGAATAAACTTCAGGTCTTTACGAGTGTAGGCCTGCTTCTCCCAGTGCTCCGTTATCATTGCTGCTTAGGCATTGGTCTGTGTGAGTACAACAGCAGAAAGACTGTAGCATTAGCATTGAAAGACTTGAGTTAAATTTAGTTCATCCCCTTATTGACAACTATGGGGTTTTTGATAAGCAAATAATTTTCCAAATTCTTAACTTTCTCCCTTAAAACAGAGGTGATAATAATGCCCATAGACTCGACCTTACAAATATTTAATGTTAACTTTGGATATAATCAGTTCTTGATTATTCATACTGCCTGCCCAACCAGCTTACAAATATATCGTTAACTTCAAATATAATATAATCAGTTGTTTATTACTCATAATAATGGAAAACATGATCACCCAAAACCAGAAATAGTAGATAAATGAAAATTAATAATTCTAAAATACACTATTTTTCTCATGATTTGTCCTTCTAATTATATTTTGTTACAGAAGAAATTAAAAATCCACTTTTATTGCTTTAAACTACACCAGCAGATGGCAGGAAGATGTAGCCCAGATAATTATAATATGGTGACAGAAGTCACTTTGGAATTTAAATTTTTACTATAATTAATTGGCAAAATAGAAAATAAAGCATTGGTTCTGTAGTTACTTGTCGCTGTCGTATGTTTTAGTGTCTGTTAACTGTATGTTACTAGGTTTCCTTATGACCTTTCCATATGTGCATATGTTGTGCTTCGATCATATTAACCCCTTTTCTGTCCTCCCTACCATTGTCTCCTTCCATCCATAGCAGTCTTCTTTTCACCTTCATGCCCCCCCACCCCAATTCAACATAGGACAGGAAACAAAGGACATTAGTCTTTTTGAGACTGGCTTATTTTACTTAACATGACAATTTCCAGCCCCATTCATTTTCCTAATAATGACTTATTTCATTATTTGGGACTGAGCGAAACTTTTTGTGTATATATGTGTCACGTTATATTCTTCTACTGGCAGGCACCTAGGTGACACCCTCAGTTGGCACTTGTAAGTAGCATAGCAGTTAGCATCTATAATCTCAATGGTAAGCTGACTTGACTCTGAGGATATACCTAGAAGTGTCACAGTCGTTTATATGGTTCTATATGATCATATATATAACAGTATGTAAGTTGTTACATATAAATATATAAATTGTCATATATAAATAAATTTGTCTTGTATTCAATGAATTTAGAAGTAACATCATTAACTTTGCTTTTTGTGAGATACTTGTGTCTTGCCAATCTCCTTTCTGTTTTCTCTGCATCCTAGCTTCTTACAGTGTAGGACCTCACGGAAACCTTTTGCCATCTGTAGCTGTCAGATCTTTACTTCCTGACTCCCAGATACACATTTGTTCTCTTCCTCCTACAGCACCTAGTTATAAAATTGGTCCATTAATTGGTCCATTCCCTACCTCTGTATTTGAGCTCTATTATTTCTCCAGGACTGTTCTTGGATAAGGGGTGGAGGAAGGTAATGCGCTCTCGTGCGCTCTCTCTCTCTCTCTCTCTCTCTCTCTCTCTCTCTCTCTCTCTCTCTCTCTGTCTCTCTCTGTCTCTCTCTCTCTCTCTCATACACACACACACACACACACACACACACACATATGAATGCCAAAATAATTGTTGATACAGGGGAGTATGATTGTTCATTTGGGGGAGCATTTTTTATTTTTAGGAACATTTATATGTTGAGCTCTGTGCCTCGCCCAGCACACTATATATTCAGGATGTCCTTCTTGTCCCCATTATTCTGATCATTAATTCTGAACTGAGATTAAAAGGCCCCATCTCATAACTACTGCTCCATCTTGAATTTTTCATAGCTGGCTTGCTTTTCTCCATGGACCACTGCCCTGGAGACTTCCTGTCCTCCAAACTTTCACTATAAGTTTAGTTTACGGTGGAAACTATTTACCCCAAAATACTCCTCGCCGTTTTGTAATAACCACTACCAAAGTTACCCCCCAGCATCAATAAGTAGAAAACAATAAGTAGTAAAAGCAGACAACACAGGAGACTGAAACAAACACCGTTCGTCCTGGGAGCGCACTCCTGACTCCAGCATAGAGAGAAAACTGACAGAATACATAATGCAACAATACCAGAGAGGTAATGGGGAGCCTACGAGAGCTAGACTCTGTGGGAAAGTCCACTGGGAAAGGAAGGAGCTAATAAAAACGTTTCTTGGGATCTATTACAGACACTAAATGGATGTGTAGAGAGAGAAACTCAACAGAGCCAGCAACTCCTGGACTGCTACAAAGTGATCAGTTTCCAGAAATTATACAAGGGTGGGAGACTATAGAATTCTATCCCGCCAGAAGCATTGTTGACCCTTTGGAACAGTCACTGAGATCCCAGGACCACAACCTAGTTAAAGGGGCAGATCCTCTCCAGTAAAGACTACTCTCAAGCCATCCTAACAGAGCCCAGCGGCACCCCTTAAAAGGATGGTGCTCACCCACAATTCACTCCAAAACAGTCAAATGCCCTTTGGAGAAAAACGTTAATTAAGAAAAACTGTAATATCTGTAAAGCTTTGCGTCTCATCAAACATCATTAGACTTTTGAAAAACCAAGTAAATGTGATCCATGACGAAGATGGGGAAAGGGCAATGGAAAGGCAACAGTGACAGCAATACTGGAATTGGCACAGATGTTGAAACAGTCGTAAATGTGCTCAATAATTCAAAGGAAAGTGTGAGCCTGGGTAGATGGGAAAGGCACAGAGCCTCTCGTGCCTGGGAGACAACAGTTAAGTGTGGTCATAGTCTAAAAAAGAAAATGAGACATGCAGAAAATATTTGAAAAATAATAGTGAACGTTCTGCCAGATGTGCACATGTGTGTTCAGGTGTATGAACCTGGGTGTGAGCATTCAGAAGCCAAATAAGACCTCTTCTTCTACTTTGCATCCTACAGCCTTGAGACAGGGTCTTTCACTGAACACATTTCAGAGAGGATCTGCCTGTCTGCCCACACACACAACCCAGTGCTAGGGTCACGGACAAAAACAGACTAATTTTTTTGTGTAGGTGCTGAGGTTTCAAACTTGGGTCTTCATACTTCTGAGCCACTTTGTCAACTCCTGAAATGAAACCTTAAGTCCTTGAAAAACAAACTATTGACATGGACTTCTCTGTCTGTCTTAGAATCAGAGGCCAAATATGTTGGCACATAGCATAATCCCAACACTCAGTAGAGGGGGGAGGGTCACAAGTCAAACCACAGAGTGAGTTGGAAGCCAGACCTTGAGCTACAGGGTGAGACTTTGTATAAAACATCAAAGAAATTATTCATATCCATATTCATTCATACCTGAAGCATTCCTTTGACATCATACTCATTACATATTCATTACCTGACCACTAATCACTTAGTGTCATTCTTTTTTAGCAAACTATCATTGCATAAAAGTGCTTGTATTCAGCCAACACTTATGCACTAATGCAAAAATGGTGGTGGTGGCAGTTTTATTGCAGAATTCTGTTTTGATTGTTCTATTTCAGCATTGTTAATTGATAGTCTCTTACTGTGCCTAATTTATAAATCAAACTTTATAACAAGTATCCATTATTATTAAAAAGCTTAGCGTGTGTGTGTCGGGTCTGGTGCTAGTCATGGTTGCATGCATCAGTAGGGGCAGGGATGTCTTAGGACTACTTACTTCCGGAGATTGCTCAGTGCTTAGAGAGACAACTGCTCTTACAGATGACCTGAGTTCCGAGCCCAGCACCCACCTTAGGCAGCTCACAACCTACTGTAACTCCAGCTCCAGGACATTCTAAGCTCTTCTGGCCTTGGTGGGCAGCAACACTTGTGAAACCTCACACAGGTGCGTGCGCTCACGCACGTGCACACACACATACACACACACACACACACACACACACACACAGTTAAAAATAAGACTAAGAAAACAAACGTGGCCTGGAGATGTGGCTCAGCAGTTAAGAGCACTGGCTGCTCTTCCAAAGGACCCAGGTTCAAATTCCAGCACCCACATGACAGTTCACAACTGTTTGTAGTTCCAGTTCAAGAGATCTGACACCCTCACACAGACACACATGGAGGCAGAACACCAATATAAATAAAATTAAAAAGAAAGAAAGATGCACTGAGTGCAGGACACAGCCTTCTAAGAACTCTAAGCAACCCTGCCCCACAGTGTCACTTAAGAAAGTGTTTTCTTTTTTGTTTGTTTGTTTGTTTTGGGTTTTTGTTGTTTTTTGTTTTGTTTTGTTTTGTTTTTTGAGACAGGGTTTCTCTGTAGCCTTGGCTGTCCTGGACTTGCTTTGTAGACCAGGCTGGCCTCGAACTCACAGCGATCCGCCTGCCTCTGCCTCCTTAAGTGCTGTGATTACAGGTGTGGTGGCAGGAAAGTGTGTGTGGTGTTTTTTTTTTATATATATATAAGAAGAAAGGGAGGGAGGGAGGGAAGGGGGAGAGAGAGAGAGAGAGAGAGAGAGAGAGAGAGAGAGAGAGAGAGAGAGAGAGAGAGCGAGAGCGCAAGCTTATTCCCCGTAAGGAGAGGGTACTATGTTCAAATGTCTCTGAGCCTGTCATAGCACACACCTGTAATCCCAGCCAGCACTCAGGAAACAGAGTCAGGAGGATCGCTGCAAATTCAAGACCAGCCTGCTATGCATGGTGAATTTCAGGTCAGCCAGGGCTAAACAGTAAGGCCCTATCTCAAAAACATAAAAAGAAAAATTGGATCTGGAAGACATCTCATCCAGAAATTAGTGTTTCTTGTCAGAAGGAATAATACTTAATAAAAATTATAATTGGATGGGGATAACATGATAACAGGAGGTGACATAATTTAAGGTAATGTGCCCTTCCAGTTGTAAGGGAACATGGGAAGGTAGCACACGACGATCAGATCTCTCAGGTAGCATGAGGAGGTAACATGTGACCAGAGATTCGTGAATGAATTGAGATTTGTTAAATGGTGACCTGGGAGAAAACAATAACACGCTTGTCTTTATTCTTGCTGATCGCCTATAACCAATTAAGCAAAATGAAGTCAAACATGTGACACTTAACTATTGTCCTCCTCTACTTGGGACATTACTGACTCTGAATTTCAGGGTGGCTACATCTTAAGACAAAATGGCATCTTAGTTTGGAAAAGATAAGGGTTAGACAAACTCTTGTCAGAAGCAGTTAGCCACACACATAACTGATATTTTATTGTTTTTAAGAATCATTTGCCTTCAAGTTTAGATTAGAAAGAATGCATTTTGGTTTGTTTGTTTCGTTTTATGTGAAACAGCCTCTCTCTCTGTAGCTTCCTGGAATTAGCTGTGTAGATCAGGCTGGCCTCAAACTCACAGAGATCCACCTGTCGCTGCCTTCTGAGTATTGGGATTAAAGATATGCACCAGCATGCCCAGCAATATGCAATTCTAATTATCATGTTAAGGTCTTTTAGTGTAAAAAGAAATACACATTACTAATTTTATTGTTAAATTATAAATAAATATACATTTTTATGCATTACAGTGTAATGATTCAATACATATGTTTATTTTGTAGTTATCAGGATATTAGCGAATCTGTTACCTCATGTTTTATGGTGAATATTCAACATCTAACTATTTTAGAGTATACAATATATTTATTTTCACTGTCATCACCATATTATAGGCAGAACATAGGCAGTTATTCTTCCTGTCTAGTTGTGGCTTTGTAACCAGTTACTCCTCCCCTCTCCCCTCTGACCTCTGGTAACTTCCTCTCTACTTCTATGAGTTCAACTCTGGGGCTCCACAAATAAATGAGATCATATGGTATTGATCACTCTATTCCTGGCTTTTTTCACTTAACATAATGCCCTCTAAGTTCACTCATGTTTTTGTAAGTGACAACTTGATTTTGGAATTACACTTAACCTTTTAAATGTGACATACACAAATGCTGAGGAGAACAGAAATGGTTGAAAAATACAGGGAGCAGGAATAATTAGTATGAATTTTAATTAGGTATTAACTAATGTACAATCTCTTATCATAAAAGCTTATAATATGTCAAAAGCTTGCAACCAGAAGAAGAAGTCAATGCAAAAGCCAAAAAGCAACATGTTTATTGTTTTTTGCTGAGGCAAGCATTAGTATGACTTCTTTGGTTGAAAGACTTGTCATCTCCCAATCACCAGGTCATCCCTTCCTTTGGTTGAAATAATCTCTTGAGAACCTGTAACAACTACCTCATTGTCAAGAAGTTAAAAGCAATTGATAAGTTGTTCTGGTAACACCTGTCAGTGAATTCACTGTGAGCACAAAACCCTGGCATTTCAGGAGTTGACAAGTATTATTAAACTGTTTTGCAAGAGAAGGAGCTGGTTCAAAGAGGGGAGAGCTGTCAAGATAATGACATCAGTCAGTGGGTCGGTCCTCCGGCTTCAAGCCCCAGATTCTAACCGAGAGGCTTCTCGTGGCAGGGACAACTTCAGGGCTGTCTGTGAGCACGTGTGCAATGTTCCTTTCTGCCCAATTCAAATTCAAAAATGCAACATTTTGCAAGCTATGAATTTGTTCTCCGTTTAAATGTGTGTTACGTGTGGTTTTGTCTATTGGGATTTTCTTTCAGTCAAAAGTTTACACTGTTTTAGCTTGTGAATGTTAGCAACCGTGTTTCTCTTTGTCTTGGTCTTCTCACCACGCACACCCTCACTGCCCCCACTTGAAGCATTTTAACTTGTCTGTCTTTGGCAGCTTGCTAAGCCGCCTGTTTGAACTAAAGGAACAGGTGTAATGCCACCGTGATGGTTAGTTAGCCTTCAGTGTCAACCTGACCAGCTTAAGAGCAGCCCAGGTCATTAGTACTCACACCTTTGGGCGCATTTGGGAAAGTGTTTCCTGGGACAAGTAACTAGAGGAAGGACACCTGCCCAGAATATCGGCCATACCATCCCATGGGCTGGGGGCCTAGACTGAACAAACAGAGGACAGTAGAAAGCCAGCTGCATGGCGTGGTCCCCGTTCTCTGCTTCCACATGCAAGCATATCTGCCCATACGAGAACACCTGTCCCACACTCCTGTAGCCATGTCTTCCCTGCATGGTGGACTACTGTGCACTCAGCATCAAGCCGTAGAAGGCCAGTGTCCCCTAAGGTGCTTTTCCCATCTATCTTATCACAAGGAGAAGAAAAGCCAGAGAGCATCCTGTGTCCAGGGGTCAGGCTCTGTGGGGGTACTCTCTTAAATTTGGCATAAGGGGCTGGAGAGATGGCTCAGAGGTTAAGAGCCCTGACTGCTCTTCCAAAGGTCATGAGTTCAATTCCCAGCAACCACATGGTGGCTCACAACCATCTATAATGAAATCTGTATACATAATAAAAAAAATTTTTTTAAATAAATAAATAAATAAATTTGGCATAACTTCCTGATGAATTAGGAAAGCCTAATAATATTCAGAATAAAGTAGGGTTTACAATTTAGGAATACTTCTGTTTATAACTGTTACCATTTCTCTTTTATTCTCTTTAAATTTATTTTTTAAGAGACATTCAGATGCACAGTAAGCCATCTTATCCTGGATTAAACAGGAGCAGAGCCCAGCATAAAGGCTTAAGAGCACATACTCTATTCAGTACTATAATGGAATGTTGGAGACACAAAGGGCCCTGTGCCCGCAGAGCACTTGGGAAGTAGGCATGTTAAACAGACAGGGGCCTCAGAGAAATACATGGTTTCCACCCAAAAGGCTGGGAGTGCATTTGGTTAACAACCTGGTGACCTTTTTGCTCTCTGTTATAGAGGTAGACCTCCCTGACCTGTGCTGCAGAGGCAGACCACACCCAAAATGGTTGCCCCAGTCTCTTCCCTCCTTAGACTGTTCTCTATAGCTCCTAGTTAGTAGAACCCATCAGTGGGAGCAGGTTCATTATGACCTGCTGAATTCTATGCTATCTCAATCAGAGACCACATTAGGTTCTAGGCCTATCAGCTATAAACCCCACCTTCACATCACATGCACTTTTTTCTTTTGTATTTTTTATTATCAATTATTTTATTTTTTTACATATACAGTTATATTATTACATATATATATACAATAGATTACCTATGGCAAGAAGAACCATCTGTCAGATATATTGGGCCAGAAGGCTGAAGAAGATGCTCCAATGTTATAGAGAGTTTTGGGTGACTACTCAGGTAGAAAACTGTCTCTGTCATCCTCTCATTTGGAAAGCTACTAACCTGCACTCCCGGCATACTCAGGTATTCAAGTTTACTCCTTCTGAAGTCTCTGAGGGAGTTGAAGACCAGGTAGCTTAGTTTTACAATGAAGCTTAATTGTTTAGGGATTAAACTGTTTTCAGGTCTAGATAGGTGTTCTAAGTTGATAATCACATGCACTTTTTTTTCTTTTCTTTCTTTCTTTTTTTTTTTTTTTTTTTTTTTTTTTTTTGGCTTTTCGAGACAGGGTTTCTCTGTGTAGCCTTGGCCATCCTGGACTCGCTTTGTAGACCAGGCTGGCCTCGAACTCACAACGATCCGCCTGCCTCTTCCTCCCGAGTGCTGGGATTAAAGGCATGCGCCACCACGCCCGGCCTCACATGCACTTTTTTTTCAATTTTTTTTTTATTAATTTATTCTTGTTACATCTCAATGGTTATCCCATCCCTTGTGTCCTCCCATTCTTCCCTGCCTCCCATTTTCCCCTTATTCCCCTCCCCTATGACTGTTCCTGAGGGGAACATCCTCCCTCTGTATATGCTCATAGGGTATCAAGTCTCTTCTTGGTAACCTGCTATCCTTCCTCTGAGTGCCACCAGGTCTCCCCCTCCAGGGGACATCACATGCACTTTTTAAAGCAGTTTCTAGGTCAGCATTTATCAACCTGTTCGTCGAGAACCTCTTGGGAGTTAAGTATCCCTTTCCCAGGGGTCACCTAAGACCATCCGCACATCAGATATTTACAGTACAATTCATAACAGGAGCAAAATTACAGTTCTGAAGGAGCAACAAAACAATTTTATGGTTTGGAGTCACACAACATGAAGAAGTGTATTAAAGAGTCACAGCCTTAGGAAGGCTGAGAACCATATTCTAAGTCACACTTTAAGCTTTCTTGTGTACCTGGGTTAGAATGATTGTTGCCTGGAAACCTTTGCCCAAATTGTGCTGTGTTTTAAATATTCTGGCAATAACCTGCCTGGCATTAGACTCCGCAAATCTGATCCAGGCTGATGAAGTTGATCCGAACCGAGTTTTCATTGTCACCTCCTACCATGTGGTCCGCTTCCCTGCCTGAGCACTGCAGGTTCCCCATCAATGAAGGAATCAAGGGCAGGGGTGAGGGAGTTAGAGCATGTAAGACAGAGATCATAAAAAGATAATGGTGGGTGTGGGTGCTTGCTGCCAACCCTGAAGCCATGAGTTCAATCCTCAGGACCAACATGTTAGAAAAAGAGAACAAACTCCTGCAGGTAGTCCTTTGACCTCCATGGGCTGTCCTGAAGGATCATAGCAAAGAAATGGAGAAGCTCTTGAGAGGAAATAATGCAGCACTAGACAGGTCTCCATTAGTCTGTGTCTGCAAGAAGTTAGTTACTACCCAGAAAGAACAAGTAGCTAGAAAATAAGGCAGAAGGACAAATGAATCTGAAATAATGACAAATGGTATGCCATTATACAGAAGCAGATGCTTACCATATATACTTAGGTACGTAAGTGTCCAATACACGACACGAAGGCCAGGTCTGCTGGTACAGGCCTACAGCCCCAGCTACTTGAGCAATGAAAGCAGGAGAGTTAGTTCAAGGACTGCCTGAACTATAGTACGAGCTCACACTGCCTATGAATCTGGCCGAACATTTGCCTAGCATATGTGGGGCCTTGTGCCCTCCCTATCTTGTACTGAAAACAGAAACTAGTAGTACATGAAATTCTTGTTCCCCACCTCTTCTGAGATAAGCACGTTTTCGTTGTTGTTTTTGTTGTTGTTGTTGTTTTGTTTTGTTTTGTTGAGTCAGGGTTTCTCTGTGTAGCCCTGGCTGTCCTGGAACTCACTCTTTAGACCAGGCTGTCCTTCAACTCACAAGATCATCCTGCCTCTGCCTCCCAAGTGCTGGGATTAAAGGCATGCACCACCACGCTCAGCCATAAGAGCATTGTTTTGTGTATTGCCCTCTTGTATGCAACCTTAACAGTCACATAGAACATGAAGCTGTTGCTATCAACCATAGACTGCATGTGTGATGATAGGCTCATAAGATAGTCCTAAGGACACCGCCATCTTGGTTAGTATCAGTATATGCTGATATTTTGACAAACAACAAAATTACTCATTTCCCAGAAAGTATACTTGCCATTAAGCAATGCACACCTGCACACTTGCCTTTTTCTCTTTAAAAGCCACAATGAGCTTTATTTTAAGGGCTTGGGACTGAAATCAGGGCCTCACACATAAGAGGCAAGTGTCCTACCGCTGAGCAACATCTGTAGCCTCTGTACAAGATGTGACTCGCATCATATGATCCTGGACCCATAACATGAGCTTCACTCATCCATCACTTGTATCAGGCTTTAGTTATATCCTTGTCAGAAAGTTGATACTGCCTATAGGAAGTACCTCAGAAAACACTGAATCAACGCTCACTTAAAGAAAAGGATGTATGGGAGCTGAAGAGATGACGCAGGGGCTATCTGAGGGCCTTTCAGAGGGGCCATGTCTGTCCCAGACCCACATCTAGCAGCTCATAAGCGCCTGTAACCCCAGCTCTAGGGGATCTGACACCCTCTTCTGGGCTCTGAGGGCACCAGCATATACACACATAATCTTTTAAAGTGAAAATAAGTCTCTTAAAAAGGAAACAGAAAAGTCCTAAGCCAGGCATGAAGGCATATACCTGTCTGTCATTCTAGCACTTGGGAGATAGAGGCAGGAACCTCAGGAGTTCAAGGCCAGCCTCAGTGACAGACAGTTCCAAGTCAGCCTGGGCTAAGTGAGGCTGTCTCAAAGAGCAGGGGATGAGTGGGGAAAGAAAGAAGAATCCTGCTAAATTTAGAGTGGGCAAGATGTGGGACTGTTATTGTCAGGCTGTTGTATAGCCCTGGCTGCTAGTATCCTCTTCCATCCCATAATCAGCACCTTCACAGCCACAATTCAGAGGCAAAGAGGAGACAAAGCCAGAATCTCTTAATGCTCTGCTGAGTGGCAGACACTTTGAGTAGAGTGGAGAACACAGCAGACTTGATCTCTGTTGCCATACTGGGAAAGCTAACAGCTGGAGAAAGGAAGCGGTGAGGGCTGAGGGAAGACAGAGAGAAGAAAAAAAGAAAATAATAGTAAAACGCCAAAGACATGAAGAGTTTTAATGATTGCTGAATTAATTCCACACTTGCTAACACCCACTGGCTTGTGTTAATAGTCTTTGTCTAGAAATGACTCTAAGGGGGCTGGAGAGATGTTCAGAGGTTAGCCACTGGTTGCTCTTTCAGAGGACCGGGGTTCAATTCCTAGCACTGTCTGTAACTCCAGTCCCAGGAGATCTGATGCCCTCTTCTGGCCTTCACAGGCACTGCATGCTCATGGTACACTGTCATATATTCAGGTAAACATCACTACATGGACAAATGAAGAGGGTTTCTATTGTGGTTTTGGGTTTTTTTGTTTTGTTTTGTTTTGTTTTGTTTTGTTTTGTTTTGTTTTGTTTTAAAGAAATGACTCTAAATCCTAGCCATATCTGCTCCCACATCAATGTATACACATGCTGCCATAGTCTCACCCTTCCCCTCTGTACATACACATCCCATAATAACCTGGCAATATGGTTCTCATAATTTCTCATGATACTAAAAAGGAAACTTGATTTAAAGCGGTGACTTGGGACTCGGATCTAAATATAAACACAGTGGAAGTCCTAAGTTTCTCTAAGTCATAGTCTTATTAATAAACGTATTGTGCCTGGTTTAGCCACGTTAGATATTCTTCTTTTTAAGGTTTTACGGGAGTCATTGGGAGCAGAATCCATAAGCCAAGGATTCACATCGTTACTCCGTCACATATATTACTCACCGCTGCTGCTCATAACAGAATCCTAAAATGTTTAAGATTTCTGATGCAAATCAAAATCCCATCATCACTGTCATTGCTAAATTAAATGACAGGATAATAACATTGCATTAAAACCATTTTTCTCTTGATTGAGTACCTTTTTCAGAAGTGAACCTTTTAGATGTATATTTTCTCATCAGTACTATAAATGCATGTAGAATTGTAGATAAAAATAGCATTGAAAAGGGGAGGAGTGGGATGTTTTCAAATTATTGATGAGTCTCTTGAAACTCAACCATATTTGACAGCGCAGGGCTGGGGAATGGAATAGTGTCGCCGGGTTTATTGACGGCTTTAGAAGCATGTGGAGAAGCTCACGGTTGATCTTGGGCGTCGTTGAGATAAGTGTGTGTTCTGGCCTCAGTTCATGCCCTCCCTCTGCAGAGAAGCTCCAGTGACCTGGAGGAATTGGCAGTGTTCTCTTACTCTTTTCTAATATAATATGGTGCTCGTTTCAGACACATCATAGCCTATCAATGAATACAAACCTATCATCTCTTAAAGCATGACATCTCAGCTGGTTTCCTCTGCAAACTTACTATTAGCCTTTCTTTCCTCCATGGAGTTGATGCATTGTGGTCCTACTGGTCCTACCTGCCCTCCTTGGTCCCTCTTCTCTGTGGCCAGGCAGCCAGTGCTCGTTTTGCTTGTCCCTATGTTTGAAACTCTTGCCGTTTTGGAGTCAGTCATTTTCTTTCCATCCTTCAGAAAGATCATTTCCTCAGATCTTGTCTTTGCAGTCATGAAAATCTCTACCTGGAACAAATCTCATGCATAGTTTGCCCCGGGTGATACTGTCATCACTGGCCGTAGCGTTATGATGAAGCCTGTGCCTGGCTCGTCGGTTACGGTGACGTTATGCTTAGCTTCTTGAGATGTCAATGGGAGCAGAAGCAGGATCCGTAGGAACCAACAGTAACTGAACCTGAGTGATCGTGAAGAGGATACGGGAGGTCTCCTTTAAAATGGCTGATACGTTCCACAAGCTACAGCCTAAAGCTAGTACTTAAGGCTCCGTTGGTTTAAATGTATGTTCTTTTTGTCATGGTGCGTGAAATGACATGGCATGCAGGACAGAGAGCCAATGTCTGCTCCCACCCCACACTCAAGTAAACAGATAGGATCATTTTAGTACCAGAAATTGTGGCTTCCCTCTCCCCATTAGGTCCCACATGTGACACTAGAATCATGATACGGCTCCTGCTTCTTATCAAAGTGCCAGACAAGCCCATACACTTCACTCCAGCCAACTGAGTCCCACTGAGACTAAAGCTCTGGTGTCGGCGGCACTGTCCCCTGAATAACCCCAGTGCAGACCCCAACTGTCATCCGCTGCAGCTACAGCAGTGGCTGTGGAGGAGAGAGGCTGTTCTGATGCAAACTGAGAGGAAAGACAGTCTCCCTGGACTCAGACAGAATAACCTTTCCTGCCTTCTAAAGAATGGACTCTGATTGCAGTTACCAACATGCTTTGGTTTTCTCTTTCAATTATACCAGTCTTACTTCTCGCTTGCCAAAAACTGGAGAAACCATCCACGGACATAAGTTTTTCGTTGGCTTTGGAGGAAAGGGTGCCAACCAGTGTGTCCAGGCTGCTCGGCTTGGAGCAAAGGCATCCATAGTCTGCAAGGTAAGCCATAAAGCGTGGGGGAGGGGCAGGGCAAAGGCTGGTTCCAGCTCATTGGTTCTCTTGTCTCTGGGGACAGTGATGCGTGCCTGTGGTACCCTACTCACGATGCTGAAGGGTAATTACAAGTTCAGGGCCAGCCTGAGCCACACAGTGAGGCCCTACGTAAATTTTAAAGTTCCGCACTACTTCGTGATCTGCAATGTTTTGCAGTTGCAGGACACCTTCATTCCAAAGGAAAACCTCTTGTCCATCTCAACAATCTCTTCCCAACTCCTCCCCCACCTGGGACCCTGTAACCACCGGTCTACATTGCTGTCTCTGTGAAGCCATCTGTTCTGCATATTTTAGGATAAATGGGCTGTGTAATATGTGACTTTTGCTTCTGGCTTCTTTAGCTGCCTTTGAGGTCCCTCCACCTTGTAGCATGTATCAGTATTACATCCTTTTTTAATGGCCAAATACTGCCTCATGGTATGGACACACCATCGCTTACCTATCCATCAGTGGGTGTGTTGATAGACCCTTGGACTGTCTCCAGCTTTCTGACTAGCCTACAGCCACACATGTATATACATGCGCGTCTCTGAGTACTTGTTTTTAAGTCTTTTGAAGGTTTGTTGGTAAAAATCTAAGTAAGAGTGACGAAGCTTTCTCATGCCTTCATGAGTTTCTCCATCAGTGAACCCTCTGGGAAGTAGCTGTCCTCAAGTAACTTGATGCTACATCCCCTGAATCCAATGAGCTTATAGCCAGGACAACCTGCTTCCCGGGGTCTACAGTCCAACCTCCAAATGGCCTGAGTCATCCTGTATTCAGAAGCCTCAGCAGCGATACAGCACTTGGAAACACAGCCACTCATCACCAAGCCATCCCCCACTGCCATTTCATAAGAGCCGGAGGAATCTAGGTTTTAATGACCACACAGAACTGACCCCTGGCACACTTCTGTTTTCAGTTGTATAGAGAAAGGGTACGTAACATTCAGTAATAATACTGAAATAACTTGAAGATAATTGTATTTGGCTGTCAGAAGTTTCAGATTTTATACATTTAATGTCATTTGAAAGTGGTAACATTGTTATTATAAAAAGATGAAATATGTGAGTTTAAGTATTGGCAAAGTTAGGTTTGAATCTGCATGGCAGATGATAAGAAAAGCACACAAGATCAGAAAAGCTGTGACTTGTGAACTGTGTAGATTTTACACACAGCGCTTTGCTCTCCATGGGAGCCTTTAAGTGATACATAAGCTACACAATTATCCCTTCATCTGCTAATGAGCTGCAGCTTCATCCCTGGTGATGAACAGCATCTCGCTCTCGTGGCTCTTTGGTCAGAAACATCACAGGAAACACAACATTCAAAACAAGAGCCCCCTCTGTTGTTAAGACTGTTCCTGGGGGATTTAAAATACTAATATAATTAATCAGGAAATAAGGATATTCTAGAAATGTTGACCACACTGTGAGAGGGGCTGACAATAAATTTTACAACTGGCTTATCCCGTGCTTGATTAGAGATGGGACAGAGGTAATGAGCCAGGGGTGCTCACAAGAGTGGACTTGGAAACTGACTAGAAGAGAGGATTTCCTGGCTGGAAAAAGATGGACATGGCATCGGTATGGGATGCTAGGTATCCAAAGTGGCTGTCCAGGGCCAGGGGCGCTCCCTGGGCCTGGGAGTCTGAAAGGCATGAGATGCCCTCCCCTCTTGGGAATTTTCTGCAAACTAGTCCTGTAGCCAATAAAGTCAAAATTATATCTGGGATCTCATCTTACTCTGAGACTGTGAGGTTGGTTTTAACTTAGGGCTGTAGAATGTAACGCAAAGAGAGAAAAACAAAAGGGAAATATTTGACTTGTAGGCCTTAACTAGGTGAGTGAATCATGGAACCATGTGAGAACTGTGAGAGGAACAGGCAGGGAGGACCACTGAAGAGCTGAGAGAGGAGCAGACAGGGAGGACCACTGAAGAGCTGAGAGAGGAGCAAGCAGGGAGGATCACTGGAGAGAGGGGCTGTCTGCTTCACTCTGCTCTGTGTGATGGCTCATGCCAGCACCTCAGCACTCCTGGAGCATCTTCTATGCTCTTTTGGTCATCGATGTTGGTTCCACACAATTTATAGTCCAAGCATTTACACAGTGAAACATAAGGAAACCAATTCTAAGCAAAGCCTATCTGGGTAGTTTTGCTTTTGTGCCCTCGACCCTAAGGCAGGGGTTTATTTAAAAGCTTAAAAAGTGTTGTGTGAAGCTGGATGCAGTGGCACTCACCTGTAATCACCGCACTCGGGAGGCAGAGGCAGGTGGATATCTGTGAGTTCAAGGCCAGCCTGGTCTACAGAGCAAGTCCAGGACAGCCAAGGCTACACAGAGCAACCCTATCTAAAAAAAAAAAAAAAAAAATCATGTGATATTCATATTTTTATTTTGTTATTTTTGGTATTGAGAAAGGAATACAGAGTCTTACAAATGCAAGGACTGCCTTCTACCTCTGAGCTTCACCTCTAGCTTGAAAGCTCTTTGATTAATTGATTAATAAATGGTTTCTCTTTGTAGCTCACATTAGGCTCCAAACCGTATACTCCTGCCCTGGTCTCCTGACCAAGGTACTATAGGTATGTAAGATTATAGGCATGTGCCTCATAGAATGCTTAAAGAGAAAAATAACAGACTTTTAGAGCAAAAGTTGTCCATAATCATTATAATTTTCCACTGTGTTGTGTTAATTTTTTTCTTTTTTGTTGTGTGAGACGGGGTTTCCTGTGGCCCATGCTGGCCTTTACCTTGCTTTATGGTATAGAAAGATCCTAATTCCTCCTGCCTTCTCCTTTCTAAAGCTGGGGTTACAGGTGGGCACCAGCACCCACAGCTTGCAACATAGTCTTGTTAGACAAATTAGCCACACTTGTTTTTTTAGCAGTTTTTTTTTAAAGATGACAAGTTCCAAATCAAAACCCAAGTCATTACATTAATGAAGATAAAAATGAACAGATGGAGCAAAAGAGAAACTGTTAGAGAATCCCTGTCACTGTCCAAGCGATGTTAACTTATGTCCTACTGTGTCACAGCACACTAGATGTCAGGCTCTGGTGGGGAGACTGAGGCACAGGCAGAACCGTGACAGAGGGTCATTTGTTAGGATAGTGGTGACAAAAGCATTGAGCAAGAGTGACATCAGTACTGGTATAGTGACAAACAGATAATGAGGCACTCTACACAATTAACAATCACGTATTTGGTATTCAGCTGAGTCGTGTGCCAAGGCTAACGTCCAGTGATAATTGGAGATGGTATTTTTGAAAATGAAAGTCTTCATCCCAAGGCAGAGAGCCTGCTAGGACCTCTTTCATAGTCTTTGCCTGATGCATGCAAATGTCTCCTCCACTGTGTTCCATTGAAGCCAAGCGTTTAAGAGGACATTTCTAAACGTCAAAGCTTGGCGAATGCCTGTAGTCCAGCACTGGCAGCTGGCACAGAGGAACCACAGTAAGTGTGAAGCTACCCTCCCTGGCCTGTGCACTGAGACCTGCCTCAAACAGCCAGACACTGGAGAGATGGTGCGCTGTAGCAAGCACAAGGATCTGTCTCAATGCATAGAACCTGGGGGGGGGGGGGGGTGCACGCGCGCGCGCGCGCGCGCGCGCGTGTGTGTGTGTGTGTGTGTGTGTGTGTGTGTGTGTGTTTTAAAGGCAGTTTGGTATATGTGTGTAATCCAAGCACAGGAGAGGCCAAGGCAGGAGGAGCCATGGTGTTAACTAGCCAGCCTAGCCAAATTGCAGACTTCCAGGCCAGTAAGAGACCCTGTCTCAAATAACGTGGATAGTGTCCCCAAAGGGACAACACCTGAAGTTGACCTCTGACCTTAACATGCATACACACATACATGCATGATCACCAACATGTATGTGCCCTCATATACACACAAACACATAAGTATGCACAAAGGAAGAGGAAGATGAAACATTAAACACTGGCAACTAAGAACCTTGTTAAATACAGAGCTCAAGATGCAGGGCCACTGTGAGCCCGCAGCTGCTTTCTGTGCAGATAGATGAACAGAGACCACAGCAGACGTAGACCCCAGGGACCACACCAGGGGCCAGCACACGTAGGTGATCTGAAGAATAACATGGATTTGCTTCCTACAAATGTAAAACTGTCTCACCTCTAAAGCAGGTAGCACCTGGTTCCTTTCCAAAAGGTCAGACAGGAAGTCCAGTGACAAAGGGCATAGTCGGTTAGGACAGTGCAACTCAAAAGCCTACTCCTCAGGCTAGTGCTATGCTCAGCCTGTCTCTGGTGCAGACAGAACAGAAACCAGAAGCAAACAGGATGACTTAGAGCAATGTGATGCTAGAGTTTCACAGCCACTGAATTTAACAACAATAATAAATGAGGCTTGGTATCTTATGACACTCTTTTTGTTTTTATTACATTGTTTTGTATTTTTACAAATTATTAACCCACCCTGTATATAAACAAGTAAATAGTGAGTGTGGGGCTTTGTGTAAGAGAGCTTGAACAGCAGGGTAGGAAGAGTGCATTCCTAACCAGAAGACCCTTTCCATGCAAGATCCGTAAATCCTGTGAGTTCGCCCAACTTAAATCCTGGTCCAAAGCTGCCCTTGACCTGCCCCCTTTCAGCTGGAACAGGCTCACGCAGAGAGACTGCCTCAGACTGTGTCAATTTCAAGAATAGTGCCTAAGACAAGAAAGCTGTCATAAGCAAAGCCTTGTCAGCAGCCACAGTGTAAGCCCGGTGCTCGTGGTCACATGCCTTCAGGAGTAAGATAGGCCCAAGAAAATAAGCCGTAGGGTAAACGGAGGTGATGCACTCCTAATGTGACATCTTCCATGTGCATGGCTTTGGGAAGGCCAGAGTATTTCAAGCTAGCACCACCAAGCTTTAGGAAGGCCCAATGGACCGATAGGGAGCTGCAAACAGTGTATATGGCGATGATTTATGGAAGTGATGAGGAACGCTGTGTAGGAGTTCTGGAAAGGAGAGGATTAATGCGAGCCAGAAGAAGGAAGGTAGACGTAAGCTGCTGCTTGAAAGCCAGGAACAGTTTGAGGAGGTGGAGGAGAGAAGGATGGAATCCCCGGTTCCCAGAAGGAACATGAACATACTGTACGTGCATTGTGTCCTAAC
The DNA here is from genome assembly GCF_903995435.1 of Acomys russatus. Classification (NCBI taxonomy): domain Eukaryota; kingdom Metazoa; phylum Chordata; class Mammalia; order Rodentia; family Muridae; genus Acomys; species Acomys russatus. The sequence continues at coordinate 22,931,307 of NC_067137.1, forward strand.
ACAGTCAGGTGACAAAGAGGTCAGGTTAACAATGACGTTCTACCCACAACTCTGAAATCTAACTATTTTGGCCAAAGGTGAATTTAAGAAAGATAGAAACAAAAGAAAAAAAAAAAAAAAACCAAGGGGGAACCCACAGTACCACTGAGCAGGGTTCAGCAAACAAGCCAAGGATAGCTCTGATGCTCTACTGTATCTTCATCCCAGTGTTGGGTCCAGCCTGGTGGGCCTAACGGATTCCACAGACTGTGCTGCTCCGGCTCCACTTAGCTGATCTACCCACAGAGCATGCCCAGGACTGTGCTCTGCTCGGCAGCTCCCATTTCCATCTGGTCGACACACGCCAGGCTTTACAGTACTCACTCAGCCCTTTAATCCCAAAATCCAGTGGTCTTGCACTTGGGCCATGCACTGGAGCCACCTCCCATGCAGTTCCACCTGCAGAGTGCGGTTTAGCTGTGAGTGTGACCAGGGTATCAGGCTGTGTAATGTTCTAGGACATGTTGATGTGCAGCCAGTGTTGGGAACCATTGGTTTCCTGTCTGCCAGCGAGAACTCACACCAGTCCCACCCTCCAGCCTGGCTCAGATGGAACAATTTGAGGCAAAATGCAAAGAATTTTAATTAGCTTGATAATGGCAGAACTGAAATGAGACTCCAAGTTCCCTGACTCCCATATGCACCATTTGCCTCCTGGCCAAGATGCTTACATTTAAATTTTTCTTGTCAATTTGATGGCCAAAGTGTGACTGGGAAACAGAAGCCTCCCGATACTCCTTTGTAATAGTCTTTATTAGGCCCAGAACCACTTTCTAGGTGGCTCCTTTGCGAGGGTCTCTTTTGTATTATCCACAGTGCTCAGTGGCAAGAAATAATCCAAACCCTTTGCATAGGGTCTACTGTGACTTCTTAACAGTTTCTAATAACTTCAGTTTGAGTGAGAAACAAACAAAAAGGGCTAGGAAGTGTCTGCTGCCAACGCTGGACGGGGAGGGGAAGGAAGGCTCAGTGGCAGTAGCCCGCAGCCCTTGAATTGTCTTCCTCCTGCCTCCACCTGCTGAGTGTTCAGCATGCTCCACCACGCACAGTTCTCAAGCTTATTTTAACTGTCTCTTTAATTTGCTAAGATGATACTATAATTACATTTCCTTTCCTCCCTCTGGACCTTCTCGTAAGCCCCTCCTTGCTCGCTTTCAAATTCATGACCTCTTTTTTCATTGTTTTTATATACATGTGTCTGTGTGTGTGTGTATACTTCTAAATTCATGAGTGCAACCCACTCAGTCTGTATACTGTTCTTGGATGTCTGTTCTCAGGGCTGCCCATTTCGTATTGGATAACCCAGCGGTGTTTTCTTCCCAGACTATTTCTCCCATTCTAAATAGTTGCCTATAGTCCTTGGTGTAGGAGTGAGGCCCCGTGGGCTTTTCCCCATACACATGAGCCTGAGATCCTAACCTTTGTAAAAGTAAGTCCAGAAATATAAGTGAATGATGAGTGTATACAAGGCCTGAAGGTGAAGAACTATAAAAGATTTAAAGCAAAACAGCCTTGCCTGTGTCATGTGTGCAACCCTGGTGCAGCTCTGCCTTCGAGAAACTGATGCTGGGCTGGAGGGAGAGCTCAGCAATGAGAGCACTGGTTGCTCTCTCAGAGGACCCAACTTCAGTTCCCAACACCCACATGGCAGCTGAAAACCTTCTGTAACATGTTCCAAGAGATCTGAAGCCCTTTTCTGGTCCCCTCAGGCCCTAGGCACGCAGCAGGTGCACAGACATGCATGCTTTGTGTTTTAGGTGGGATGTAAGTAAACAGGGTTTCAGAACATAGCCCTCCTTGGGGCTGGAATCTAGTCTAGCATTTTACATTAACAAGATTAATCAGTCTTATAAAGTATCATGCAGATATGCCCTTTTAAAATGCTAAATATTCTAAAAGCTACATTGTAACATTTTACTAAATGTAAAAGATCTAATGCTCATTATTTCTTTGGTACAGGTTGGCAAAGACTCTTTTGGCAATGATTACATAGAAAACTTAAAACAAAATCATATTTCTACAGGTAAAATTTCATTTTTTAAATAATATTTATGACTTTCTTGAGAGATTTTATTTTGTTTTTACTTTTTTCAGAAAAGGTCTCACTACATAACCTTGGCTGACCTGGTATTCACTATGCAGTCTGTAAGGCCTCAAGCTAAAGCCAATCTTCCTGCCTTAAGCTCCTGAGTGCTAAGATTACAGACATGTGCCACCACACCTTGCTTATTGTTTATAACCTTCTTCTGTGGTCCTGTGGTCACTTTGCTTAATTTTTTCATGTACATTCCTCCAGATGGGAATGAAATCATAGGAGGTTACAAATCTTCATTTGATGGCTAAGACGCAGGTGACAAGGAAAAACAGGTGCTATGTTCATAAAGGATGTTTTAAAAAAAAGTCACTAGCCAGGCATGGTGGCGCACGCCTTTAATCCCAGCACTCGGGAGGCAGAGGCAGGCGGGTCCTTGTGAGTTCAAAGCCAGCCTGGTCTACAAAGAGAGTCCAGGGCAGCCAAGGCTACACAGAGAAACCCTGTCTTGAAAAACAACTAAACAAACAAAAAAGAAAAGTCACTGAATGATAATAGCTGAAGGCCATCATAAAAGCTCCCAGGCTGAAAACATAACCACAGAAGAGAAAACCAAAGACCATCGCGGTTCTGGGCTTTTCCCAAGAGCACACAGCCAGCCAGAACTAGAGCCAGGACTGGAGCCAGGTCTTCTGCCTCCAGCTCAGAGCTCTCTGCTGCCGTCAGGGCTTCCGAATCAACGTCTGTTTCCATGCCAGACCACAGTTCTAGATGAAACGCAAAGCTTATGAAAATGAAGGAAATCAAACAAGTTCATTTTATATGTTTAACCTTTTGTTTTTTATCTCAAGTCTGTCATGTTTTTTTACAGGGAAGAAAAGAAATATGTTGTTCTGAAAATGCATATGTGTACAACTATGAATAATTTTAAGGAGTAAAAAGTGTGGGTAGCTTAATGGATTGTTACTAATGCAAAGAAAAGGTGCCACTAAATGTAAAGATGCCCGTTTGCCTCACCGTATAGGTGATGGGTATAAATTAGCACTAATTACTTATTTCTTTAACTCATTCCAGATGGTTAAAGGTTAAAAAGTTTTTCCAAGAATTAGTGTCACATTGAAACTGTTAAAATAAATTATCCATGCCAGGCTGTATTAAGCAATTGTGGTTTTCGTTTTCTTGTAGAATTTACATATCAGACCGGAGATGCTGCTACAGGAACTGCCTCTATAATTGTCAATAGTGAAGGTATGTGCTCCACATATGAGTGTCACTGCCTCAAACAAACAACTGGAAGCAACAATTTCACCTGAGTCCTACTGGCCTCTTACCACACCCACTGCTCCAAGACCTGAGGTGTGGCTTTTCCGACCCAAAGAAAAACGTTTCCCTTAAGTTATATTCCCCTCCTTGATCATTTGTAGAAGCTTCCAAATACAATCTATATCCCGTCAACCTGTCCCGGGAGCTCAGAACTGGTCTGCGCGTGTAGTTACTGCCATTTCCATCACCCTTCCACAAAGTAAATGACTGCAAATGGGCACAAAGCAAAGCATGATGAATCACATTTGTAGATTATTTACTGAGCAAATGGCAACAAGTAATTACTTCTAACTTATCATTAGTATTCAATTTTGTCTGCTCTTTAAGTAGCAATCAAACCTCAAAAGTCAATGTACACAGTTCTACCATGAGGCTTTGCCATAGTTAAAACATTTACCTTGAAAAACAATAACTTCAAGCCAGGCAGTGGTGGCACATGCTTTTAACCCCAGCACTCGGGAGGCAGAGGCAGGTGGATCACTGTGAGTTCGAGGCCAGACTGGTCTACAAAGTGAGTCCAGGGCAGCCAAGGCTACACAGAAAAACCCTGTCCTGAAAAACCAAAACAAAAAACAAACAAACAAACAAACAAACAACCAGTAACTTTGGCTGGACATTGTAATGGATCACTGTGAGTGCAAAGGCAGCCTGGTCTACATAGAGAGTGTTCCAGGACAGCCAGAGCGCATAAGACCCAATCTCAAAACACAAAACCAAACAGGAACTACTTTCAAGTTGAGAGTTCATAAACTACCAACTGTTCTAAGTGTGAACTTCTGACAGTCTTGCCTACCCCCTTCAGGTCCTGTGACCACAGGTGTGCTTCCTCACACAGTGCCTAGAACCACGCCTGGGGTCTGTGCATGCGAGGCAAGCACTTGGCCTCTTACAGTGTGCTTCTGCATGATCGTGTTGAATAGATGACACAGCACTTTAAACTCAACTTCAGCCATGCTAAAGCTGCAGAAGGAAAGACACTAGGTTAAGTTTTCATTCTGACCATAGAAGGAAAACTTATGATTGTTAATCACATATCATTGTTAATCATATATTTTCATTAATTATATATCACTATTGATGGCATAATAATATAATGTAGCACTTATTATATTCGGATATGTCATCAGTAATGATTACTGCCAAAAACAGGTCATTTCTGATCTTAAACCTCATGTTGTATTCTAGGAATGACTTCAGTTTTTCCTTCATCCTTTCCTGTAAACCAAAAATCTTCATTTTCAATGCAGAAAGTTAATATTACATATTAAATGCCTGTTATGGTAAGCCTTACCTGGTTTATAGTAAGGCCATATCCTGGAGTATAGATTGTGCAGGACCTGGGCAGCACAAGTCTGCGATCGCAGCACTCAAGGGGCTCAAACAGCAGGACGGCAAGGAGCTCAAGGCCAGCCTGGGCTACAGAGGGAGGCTGTGTAAAAGGAGCTCAAGGCCAGCCTGGGCTACAGAGGGAGGCTGTGTAAAAGGAGCTCAAGGCCAGCCTGGGCTACAGAGGGAGGCTGTGTAAAAGGAGCTCAAGGCCAGCCTGGGCTACAGAGGGAGGCTGTGTAAAAGGAGCTCAAGGCCAGCCTGGGCTACAGAGGGAGGCTGTGTAAAAGGAGCTCAAGGCCAGCCTGGGCTACAGAGGGAGTAATAGATACAGAGACATGGAACAATCTGCTCCTTCACATGAAGGGGGAAGAGCCAGCCAGTGATGAGTACTATTCTGGCGAGTTAGATTGAAGTCATGGCTGAGCTAGCCACATGGCCGTGGGTACTTTGTTTGTGGACAACTTTGGTCTTAGGCTTGTTGTTCAGCCGCCAAAGCTTGTGCAGAAATGCTTATTACGTTATGCTCCAGTCAACTCCAACAGAGAGAGTGAGGTCACTGCTGGGGAAAGGAAGGAGAGACGCCGCTGTCTTTCAGCCAGTGGGCTCTTTGCATTTTTCCAGGACTGAGGTTGGGTTTGTGCGGAACCCTCCCCACTTTATTAAGTTTTCCTCATGGCCAACAAACACACATGTGGTAAGATGATAGGCCAGGATTTGTTCTGTGTGGAGGGGTAATTTGAGGTCATGTCTATACAAGATGTGCACAAGCAGCCTGAAGCACTAAAAAGTGCCTGCTGCGACTCATTCCATCAGAGCTGTCCTGGCCAATAGAAGGAAAATGCAAGCCACATGCAGTTTTAAATTGCCCAGAAACCATGTTTTTAAAAGGGAAGGGGAAATAGGTAAATTTAATTATGACAATATACATTTTCCTAATATAGCCAAAATATTATCATTTCAACATGTAGTTAAATTTATTTTAAAATTAAAACTTTTCAGTATGTTTTTTAAAAATTAGTGAGGCCAGAGAGATGGCTCAGCTGCCTTAAGATGCCTGCTGCCAAGCCTGCCAACATGAGCTGGATGCCAACCCCACGTGTTAGAAGGAGAGAGCCAAGTCCACAAGTTGCTCTGACCTCCACATGCATGCTGTAGCACACACATGCCCCACCCGTGCAATATATGAATAAACAGATAGAAAGTACATAAGTAAATGTATGTCTAAAAGTACTGAACTGAGGGCTAGAGAGATAGCTCAGCAGTTAAGAGCACTGACTGCTCTTCCAGAGAACCCAGGTTCAATTCCCAGCACCGACATGACAGTTTACAACTGTCTCTAACTCCAGTCCCAAGGGATCTAGCACCCTCACACAGACATACATGCAGGAAAACCACCAATGCATGTAAAATAAAAATAAGTAAATCTTTTTTAAAATAGTGATTTATTTTACTCCTCTTCTTTGTATTAAATTTGAAATACATTTTAATTCAGACTAGCAGTAGTCCAAATGTCAATGCCACATGTACTATTGGGAATCCAATGCTGGACAGCACACCTCTTAAGAGTTCATTTTCCAGGGCCTAAAGAGATGGTTCAGTCACCACAGTGCTTTGGAAGAACTGTGTTCAATCCCCAAAATGAGAAGGAGGTGGAGGAGGAGGAGGAAGAAGAGGAGGAGGTGGGGAGGGAGAGAGAGATGGGCGTGGTGGCACACACCTTTAATCCCAGCACTAGGGAGGCAGAGGCAGCAGGATCAATGAGAGTTTGAGGCCAGCCTGGTCTCCAAAGTCAGTCAATGACAGCCAAGGCTACACAGAGAAACCCTGTCCCGAACAAAACAAAGAAAAGAAAAGAGAAGGAGGGAGGGAGGGAGAGAGACAGAGACAGAGGGCAGCAGAGCATGAAAGCATGTGCTTGCAATCCCAACTCTGAGGTGGCAAAAACAGGATGCTCCCTGGGGATCCCCGGCTGAGTATCTTAGTCTAAGTTCCAGGCCAGTTAAAAACCCCTGTCTCAAAAGGAAATATGTTTTTAAGGTAGTTGGTTCATGAAAGAACAACATCTAAATTTATTCTCTGCCTTCCCCACATACTGAGCACACACACACACACACACACACACAAAAAAGAGAGAGAGAGAGAGAGAGAGAGAGAGAGAGAGAGAGAGAGAGAGAGAGAGAATCTGTCAGGTGAGTTCATCTGAATCCTCCCCTCCTGTGTGAGTACTTATAAGAATTGCAGAGAGCGGTGCAGGATATGAGAGTGTATCAAATCCTTAGTTGTGTTTTCTTTTGTTTGATCTGTACACTATAGGCCAAATAAAGTAAGAGACTATCTACCCTATATATTTTCTGCCTTTTAGATATAAAGAATGTGTCTGTGCTATCACTATCCCTTGAGGGAAGGACATGCACACACACGAACTGCTCATATACAGTAGGGCTTTTGTTGTGAGCGTTCTTCAGGGTTATTCCTACCGATATGCATCTATTATGGTGTCCATCATTTAGAATTCACAGTCCTTACCATATGTATATATTAGCCATCTCACATAAAAGATATTGTAAGCGTATGTTACATATCATTTCTCAGCTATTATTCTTTGTGTGTATGAATAATGACACAGAAAATATCCTTAAGATGTCATTCAGTATGATCATAATAATTGGGCTGGAGAGATGGTCCAGCAGGTAGAGCCCTGGAGTTTTGAGTTCCGTTCCTGAAACCCACATGGTAGGAGGAAAGAATGGAGTCCTGTGACCTCCACATGCATGCCCAGGGTATCATGCACCCACATGCATGCACACATTCACACATACCAAATAAATACATATGAAATAATTACGTCCTCATAGTAAGTCAGGAATAGTGATGTGTGCCCATAGTCCCACCTACCCGGGAAGGTGAGGCAGGAGAAGCTCATGAGAAGATGCTCAAGGCCAGCCTGGAAAACATTGCAAGACTCCTTTAGAAAGAAAAACAATCCGAATATTATGAATCTTACAGAAATGTTGCCCAAAAAGTACAGTTGGAACACAATAACTAAACCCGAATGTCCTGGAAATGCTCAGATGAATTCTTCTAACACAGTCTGTAGGATGGTTTTGCATGCAGCATATCCCTGCTTGGCGTTGCTTGGTTTGGTATAAATATGTAGAATTTCTTTATAGGCCAGAATATTATCGTCATAGTGGCTGGAGCAAATCTGCTTTTGAATACTGAAGACTTGAAGGAGGCAGCGAGTGTCATTAGCAGAGCCAAAGTAATGATCTGCCAACTAGAAGTCAGCCCAGCCACTTCTCTGGAAGCTCTGACAATGGCCCGCAGCAGTGGAGGTAACTTTACAGACTGCCAGGGCGTTTCTCACTGTCTTAATTCAAGGTAACCTTTCAAGTTGAGTGAAGCATTACTTTATAGTAAAATATTCATTCCTCCATCTGTGAGATCCACCGGCTTGTAGTTCTTGATAATGCTAGAAAAACTCACAAATAGGGTAAAAATAACATGAGTAGCATATCCGCTATCCCTAAATTTGAAGGCTGGAGTCTAGTTAGCAGACCTAAGGAGCCCCTGAGCCTCTGAAACATGCAACAAGGTAACAACCGAAGCAGGGGGATGGTTCCCACTGCCAGCATCTCCTGCTGCTAGGACCCCAGCACTCAGGAGGCAGAGGCAGGCGGATCCCTGTGAGGCCAGCCTGGTCTGCAAAGTGAGTCTAGGACAGGATAGCCAGGGCTACAAGAGAAACCCTGTCTTTAAAAAAAAAACAGAAGGAGGAGGAGGAAGAGGGGGAAGAGGAGGAGAAGGGGGAAAAGGAAGAGGGAGAAGGAGGGAGAAAGGGAAGAGGAGGAGGAAGGAGGAGGAGGAGGAGAAGAAGAACAAGAAGAAGAAGAAGAAGAAGGGAAAACAGTAGAGTATATACAGGGACCTTGGGTGGCATGAACATAGGTGACAGAGTATATTGTATGGGGTACATCTGTGTTTGTATGTGTGCTTTATGTACATGATTTTTCCTAAATATTTCATGTTCTGTATGACAGGAACTGGAAAATAAGTCACTGAGGGCTGGCAGGATGCCTTAATGGGTATAGACACTTGCCACTAAGCCTGACACCTGAGATTAACACCTGGGAAATGCATGATAGAGGGAAAAGCCAGCTCGTATACACTGTCAGCAGACCTCTACCTGTGTGCCACGGCGAGTGCATACATCCTCCCCCACAATAAGTAATCAGTCCGGTTCTTCTTTAAGGAAAATAAATCTTGGAAATAATTTTGTAGAGAATTTTAGAGTGTTTATACCGATTTAACAAATTTTCCTTTTGGCAAAACAATATACTGTGGCAAATTCTCACTGACATTTACTGTATTTTTAATGGACTCAAAGCTGTCAGAAAGGATTCAAAGCCAAAATTCATTTGGTTCCATTTTCTCACAGTGTCACAGATGAGTCCAATGCTCATGGTGAGCATTCTGAAGCCAAGCTGGTTCAGGGCTTACCTAGCATGTGCAAACCACCTCTGGTGCCACATAAACCAAGTGTCAGGGTGCACACCTGTCATCCCAGAACTTGGGAGGTGGTGGCAGGAGGCTCACAAGTTCAAGGGCAGGTCAGTCAGATGACTTAACTGAGAAGATAACGATATTTAGGGCCAAGCCCATTTGAGTTCCATCTCCAGGACCCACACAGTAGAAGGAAAGAACTATATATCTTCCGCAGCTGTCCTCTGAGCTTCACATGTGCTCTGTTGCAGGAGTGTGCACGCAAACATACACAGAGACACATGCATACACAATAAATGAATAAATGTGACGGGGGATTGGGTTTTTTTAATCACCTTATGGCCTGATTCCCAACCCCCTCCCTCCTCTCCTCCCAGTCCCACCCTCATATGTTCCTCCCACCCCCCATTCCCACCTCTCCTTTTCAGAGAAGGGGAGGACCTCAAGGTATACCAACCCACCTTAACACCTCAAGTCACAGTAGGACTAAGCGCATCCTCTCCCACTGAGGTCAGGCAAGATAGCCCAGGTAGGGAAAAGGGATCTAAAAGCAGGCAAGAGAGTCAAAGACAGCTCGTGCTCCCACCATTAGGGGATCCACATGCTGACCGAGCTGCACATCTGCCACAGATGTGTAGGGGGCCTGGGTCCAGCCCATGCTTGCTCCTTGGTTGATGGTTGAGGCTCTTTGAGTCCCTGTGGGCCCAGGTTAGTTGACTCTGTAGGTCTGGAGTCCTTGACCTCTCAGCATCACTCTATTCTTTCTCCTACTATTCCATAAAACTCTGCAGGTGGAGCCTCTCAGAGGACAGTTATGCTAGGCTACTGTCTGCAAGCATAGCAGAGTATCATTATAGTAACAGGAATTGCCTGTCTCCCATGGGGTGGGTCTGAAGTTGGGCCAATCATTGGTTTGCCATTCCCTCAATGTCTGTGCCATCTTGTAGGTAAAACAAATTTTCGATTGAAGGTTCTGTGGGTGGGTTGGTGTCCCTGTTCCTCCACAGGAAGTACCGCCTAGCTACAGAAGGTGGTGACTTCAGACTCCTTACCCCCTACTGCTAGGAGTCTGTGCTAGGGTCACCCCCATAGACTCCCAGGAACCTCCCCTGTCCCAGAGATGTCCGCCTCCCACCAATTTCCACTCTCTCTTGGTCCTCTCCCCAACAGCTCTCTCTACACCTGATCTCCACCCCCTCTCCCACCCAGCTCCCTTCCTCCATCTACTTCAGATGTCTATTTTATTTCCACTTCTGAGTGAGATTCAAGCAGAAAAAATATGATTTTTGAAAAAAAATTTTAAGTTCAGAGCATCCTCAACTATATAGAAAGTTCAAGACCAGCCTGGGCTAACATGAGATCCCGTCTCAAAAAGCAAAAAACAAGTCTGTCTTGTACTCACTCTCAGCAGGCAATGAATCCTGTGTACACGCTGCTCTTCTCCTGTCTTTGTACAGTGTCTTCTCGTGTCAGGTCTTTCCTACTGTCCCTTGCTCTCAGACAGCACTGTTTTCCTCTGTCTCTCTAGTTCCTTGCAGCCTGGCCAGCTTGTGGAGGATGGGACAGCCAGCACAGGTGAGACCCTAACCTTCCACAGGGAATGCTAGAGTCACTCTGACACATAGCCAGCCTGACTGACCTCAGGCTGTCACTCAGGTGGGGTCCAGAAATGTTTCTTTTGTCCCTTGCCACTCAGCTCTTCCCCTTTAGGGGCTGAGGGGCTTGTGGCATCAAGGAGAGGGGTAGGTGATGTTCACAGCTGGCCACATAGCTTACTTTAACTTTTTGTCTGTGTGTTTTGTTTTGTTTTGAAACAAGGTCTTGTGTTGGCCTTGAATGTCTGGTCCTCCTGACTTATCTCCCAATAGCATGGGTTATTGGTGTTCCCTGCCAAGCCCGCTTTCCTAGTTCATATTTTTAAGAAGATCCATTGTACCTCAGCATTAATTCTGCATGTTCTTTTCTGCATAATCATCCCATCTAATCTGTAGATCATATCAATCCAGAACCCTCTGCAGATGCCTGTCGCAGTGCTGAGCTACTTTAATGACCTGGCATCATGTGATCTCTCAGCACATAGTGTAGCCCTAACTTTCACATCTTAAGGTACAGTGTCAAAACTGCCACTATTTTATCTTCCTCCCTCCCCGTTTTATTGGTATATTTGTTCCTAAAACAGATCTTAGCCACCTCGGCATACAGTTTTTTGTTAGTTAAAAACTGACTTTTTCACTGAAAGTCAAAGGTACTGGCATAAATGAATCGCAGCCTCGCTACTCTTGCACTGTGGAGCCACTGAGAGATAAAATAAGGGCACCTTGAACACAAGCTCTCGATACCTGAACAGTGCAGCTATGTGGCTAGCAAGAACAGTCACACACGCAGGGTGGCAAGATGATTGACATCCCAAGGGGGAGAGACCAGGATGGCACAAAGCTTGACTGCACGGCTCAGAACGGTGTGAAGTTTATAACTATAACTGTGACCTATAATGTCTGAGATTTTTTTCCATTTGCTATTTTGGGGCTTGTTGATGTTGATCATGGGTAACTGAATCTGTGGAGAACCAAACCAAGACAGGCCAGCTGCTCTAATAAGACTGGGGTGCTAATAGCTTCTGCTTATGTGCAGTTGATAGATTACAACTTGAAAGTTCTTTTTTAAAAGTTTGATCCTAGAAAACCCTATAAGCTGAGCACGGTGGGAATCCTAACACTTGGGAGACTGGGGAAGGAAGATCAGAAGTTCAAAGTCATCTTCAGCTACATAGGTTGAGAAGGAAGGAGCTGAGACTCAGGGGGTTAAAGCTCAATCAACATCCCACTTGTTTCTGTTTAATCGGTTGGTTGGTTGGTTGGTTGGTTGGCTGGCTTGTTGGGTGGTTGGTTGGTTGGCTGGTTGGTTGGTTGGTTGGTTGGTTGGCTTGTTGGGTGGTTGGTTGGTTGGTTGGTTGGTTGGTTGGTTGGTTGGTTGGCTTGTTGGGTGGGTGGTTGGTTGGTTGGTTTTTCCAGACAGGGTTTCTCTGTGTAGCCCCGGCTGTCCTGGACTCACTCTGTAGACCAGGCTGGCCTTGAACTCACAGCGATCCGCCTGCCTCTGCCTCCCAAATGCTGGGATTAAAGGCATGCACCACCATGCCCAACTGACATCCCACTTCTAATGAGAATGCACAACAGGATTTCAGACTCCACAACACAGAAATGTTGTCTGCAAGTGCACACTTTAGACAGTGCCACCTGGCCCTGATATTGAGGAACTGAGCATTTGAGAAGAGCATCTCCAGACAGTCCAATGCACACACTACAAAACTCTCTGGCACGTGGAAGCACTCAGGGATTTTACTGTTCAAGAAGCAAAGGGACCATAGCTTGTTCTTAGCGGTGGGTACACACCCACTCACTTCCGCCTAGAATGCCTCCAGGCACGCAGCTGTCTCTAGACCTGTTAGCTGGACCCTATTGGTAAATGCCAGCCAGATGCACTGAGGTTGTCGGGTGTGTGTGTGTGTGTGTGTGTGTGTGTGTGTGTGTGTGTGTGCGCGCGCGCGTGTGCATGTGTGTTTGTGTGTGTTGTGGGGGGTGTTTGTGTGTGTGAGTGTGTGTTATATGAGTGTGTGTCTGTGAGAGTGTGTTTGTGAGAGTGTGTTTGTATGAGTGTGTGTGTTTGTGCAAGCGTACGTGTGAGTTTGTGTTTATGTGAATGTGTGTGTTTGAGTGTATATATCTGTATGCGTTTGTGTGAGTGTGTGTTTGTGTATGAGTGTGTGTTTGTGTGAGTGTGTGTATGAATTTGTGTTTGTGTGAGTGTATATATCCGTATGTTTGTGTGAGTATGTATTTGTGTATATGTATGTGTGTATTTGTGTGAGCATCTGTTTGTATGAGTGTATCTGCGTGTGTTTGTGTGAGTGTATATGTTTGTGTGAGCGTGTGTGTGTTTGTGTGTGTGTATGAGTATGCGTGTGTTTGTGTCTATGTGTGTGTTTGTGTGAGTGTATGAGTGTTTATGTCAGTGTGCATGTGTGGGTGTGAGTGTGTGTTCGTGTGAGTGTAGGTGTTTAGTGCATCTTCAGTCCAAGTGAGACAAGACTGGAAGAATGAAAGGAGAGCACTCGTTAGGGAGCAGGAATAGGATTGACTTGGAATGAATTCCTTAGCAAATAGGAAGCCTCAGTGAAGAGAGTTGGCTGCCTCTTCCCACCCTGTGACTCTGCTGTCCAACAGCAGGAATGGGCTGGGAACACTCACAATCGCTGACGTCACCATGGACTGATCAGAGAACCCAGCAGCCACCCCTAGTGACCTGCCGCCCTTGAGGCAACACTGTGCTTCTTCATCGTCTGCATCCATTATCACATGTTCCTTTCACCCCTTACAAGTGGCACGTTTGAATTCTATACATTACATAGCACAGTGATCTGTCAGCTGTTAAAATGCAGAAGAAAAAGTCTATCCTGAACACACTGTCTCAAAACTCTCCCTGGTTTTCCCCAAATGAAAGCATTGGTTTTAGAGGCAGCCTAACAGTGTCAAAACAAAGAAACAGCATCAGTCCCAGTGGGTCACAGTGCAGCTAGGGAGGCGCACTGCAGCTGGCTGGCACTGTGGCTGCTGCTAGTGAGACTATTCGTGTTGGGTCTGGTCTATATCTCCATTTCAAAGCAAATGGAACATTACAGGAACAATTATAAATAATTGAGATTGTAAGATCGCCAAGATTAAATCCTAGGTATGATACAAAGTGTCTTTTAATGCCACTTTAGCCCTTTTCCATTTGGCAAACTGAACCTCTTGGCTGGCCGTGTAGAGTTTTGCAATAACATTGTCCCTCACGTGGGCCAAGCTTGGAGCTGTTTTACAGCTCAAGTCCTCAAAAAAAAAAAAAAAAAAAGAGCCTTCAGTGGAGAGACAGCCAAGCCAGTGTTGGGGTATCCGACTCTCCTACAGCTCCTTTGCTTAGGGGAGCTGTTTCTCAGTGCATTCCTAACTGGCCATCCTCTCTTCCGTGGCAGTATTAAGGCCTCCTGCCCCATTTCCCAGCCTACCAGCTCTCCTCCAGGCTCCACCAGCTCCTTGTCAACATTACCCTGTCAGCCACTGGTGTGTGCAGGAGTTTAGTGCATCTCCCTGGAAATGAGTGATAATCCCTTTTGTGTGCTGTCACTCTCTCTGCAGCTCCGAGCCATTCTCCCGGATTGCCTGGTCCCAAGATGACATCATCTTTTCCACCTTGGCTGTTAAAAATGTGTACTTCTCTTTCACTACCTGTGTCCACTAGTTCCTCATGTTTCTCCATCCTGGTAAAGGGTTTCTGTTTATTTATAGAAGCAGAAGCCAAGAAGAGTGATTTCCTTACAGCATTTTCACTTCTGCCCTAAGCCTGGGTGCTATAAACCACACATCAGACTCTGCACTTACATAACCAGCGACGGTTGGAATGAATGTTGCCCCAGTGAAGTACAGGCAAACAGGGCTTGCCTGATTTTATGCAATATTTATGGTAGCTAATGTATAGAGTTCCTCATTCCAGCATTGATACTTAAAACACAATGTAATTCTATTTAACATTTGTTCTCACTGGAAAACATTGCAAATATGGAGACAGGGAGCATAGCCCAGTAAGCCCACATAATGCCATCATCTACCTTCCATGATTTTCCAGACCTTGTTGATGGTGTTTCACTTGTACCCTAATTTACTTTCCACTATCCCCACTACTAATCCGAGCATCATTTTTCCATTGGTAGAAGATGCTGTGAGTGTTTTAAGAACGAGGTCGTTCCATGAAGTACCACACCAAATCTACAGCCAGGCGTGTTCCCAGCAGTCTCTATAACTAATCATTTGTGCGATCAGTGACGGACAGTTCAGACATTTCCTCTTCTCTACAAGCGGATACACTTCTAGTGATGCTTTGCTTTCTTTTAGAAGGAAGGGTTGACACAAGACTGCCTTTTGGGTAAATAAATTATAGAAATAGTTCTCTGACAAAGCATCACTCTTTTTAGCAGCTTTAGAGTACATATCATGTAGCCCAAGAAGAGCGAGGACCAGCAGATGTAGCTTAGAGCAGCCAGTGCACTTCTGTAAAGCAACTCCTTGACAGACGTCTAGGATTCCTTTTGCTTTCTCCCATAAGCAGTAGCATGACCATCGTCATACTTCATATCTGTAGCTTGTCACCTTCCTGAAGATGAGCACAGGAGAGGAATTGCTAGATCCTGGATCTCTGGAGGAACCAACAGGAACTTCTCTAAGAAGGCTTCATCCGGCATCTTTGTTCCTGGTACCTTGCTGTGGAACCTGTGCTCAGGTGCTGAGGAATGCTGAGGATCATGCTAGATGAGCAACTGCATTCAATTTAGTGCTTGAGGCAATCAGAGAACAGTATACTTGCGTTGATTACTTTTCTGCTGCTGTGATGAGATCCCATGATCAGAGCAACCAGGGAAGTTTGAATGAGAATGGCCCCATAGGCTCATAGATTTGAATGCTTTGTCATGAGGGAGTGGCGCTGTTTGAAGGGCTTAGGAGACATGGCCTTGTTGGAGGAAGTGTCTCACTGAGAGTGGGCTGTGAGGTTTCTGAAGCCGGAGCCAAGCTCAGTAGCTCTGTCTTCCTGTTGCCTACAGAACTGGATGTAGCACTCTCAGCTGCCTCTCCAGCACCATGTATGCCCATGTGCCACCATACTCCCCACCATGATGACAATGTACTAATCCTCTGAACCTGTAAGCTAGTCCCAATTAAATGTTGTTCTTTATAAGGGTTCCCATGGTCATGGTGTCTCTTCACAGCAAAGAACACTGACTAAGACAGCTTCCCATAGAAGAAAGAGTTTATTTGGGGCTTAAAGTCTCAGGGGCTTAGGGTCTGTGGCCCTCATGGCTCTAGGGAGCATGGCAGCAGGCAGGCAGGCGTGGTACTGGAACAATGGCTGAGAGCTCACATCCTGGACAGAGGCATGACGCAGAGGCTTTGAAACCTCAAAGCCCACCCCAAAAACACACCTGCCCCAACACGGCTGCACCTCCTACCCCTTCCCATCTCCCTCAGCTGGGAACCAAGTCTTCAAACATAGGCACCTATGGGGCCATTTTCATCCAGACCTAACCCCCACCCCACCCACCCCCCCCACCCCCACCCTGCACAGTGCTCATCAGAAAACTGAAAGCCTGGCTGCTGGGCCCTGAGGAACATGCATGTACAGTGGACATCTCTCATCCCTGAAGACATGAGAAAACCAGTGAGAGGTTGGGGGTGGGCTCCACGCTCTATCAGAAGGCAGAAGAGGGGTGGACAAGCGTGGGTGTAGGCTGTGTGCAAAGGACAGCATAATAACAGTAATAATCCTTTATATTTGGACAACACTTTATAGTTTACATAGGGCTTTTACATGTGTTTCCTAATTCAAGCCAATCAAGTGCCCTGTACAAAAAATCTGAGGAGAAAAAAACATAGAATTTATGTGGGAGGACATTGTAAAGTTTAAAATAGCAAAAGTGTGGTGCTATTGTTAGGCTATACTGGTCAAGACCGCCAACTGACCCAACTGCTAAGTAAGACCTAGGAAGGTCAGAGCAGGCTGTTGCAGCAATGGGGGCTCCATCAGCCATAAGCAGGTTAGCATCTCCCCAGGACAGGGGGATGTGTCACTGCTGAGCTAGCTACGAGAGCCAGCTAGAGAACCTGTGAGTGTGTGGGTCCCTCCAGAGATTCTGGTTCAGTGGGCTGGAAGTGGAGGCTGGAAGCCCTCCATCTGTCTGATCAGGCTCTCCTGCTGTGTGAACAAATTTGTAACCATTGTTCTGGAACTGCAGCTGAAAGACTTTACTTAGGACTAATCAGGTGGCATTGTTTGCCATGTGAATCTATGGATCCAGGCTGATAAAAGAAATCCAGCCAACCCAGTTGTTTTGTCACAAAGTAGGAGCATTTTGCAAATGGAATTTCTAAAGCCTTTAAAATAATTTGCAGAATTTCACACCAGGAACTGCTGTGAGATACTGTGCATTGGTACTGGAGGGATGTGTTGCTGTGGATGATAGAGCCCTGGTCTGGATGTGTTGCTGTGGATGACAGAGCCCTGGTCTGGATGTGTTGCTGTGGATGACAGAGCCCTGGTCTGGAAGTGTTGCTGTGGATGACAGAGCCCTGGTCTGGAAGTGTTGCTGTGGATGATAGAGCCCTGGTCTGGATGTGTTGCTGTGGATGACAGAGCCCTGGTCTGGATGTGTTGCTGTGGATGATAGAGCCCTGGTCTGGATGTGTTGCTGTGGATGACAGAGCCCTGGTCTGGATGTGTTGCTGTGGATAGTGCCCTGGTCTGGATGTGTTGCTCTTTTAAAGAGGATCGAACACTAAAATCAAAGCCAGGGGACTCTTGGTTAGGACTCAGCCTAATCATGTGCAACAGTGTAAGTATGACAGCAGCACTGGGCCTCATCTCCGCTGAAAAGCAGTTCTGCCCTGTACTGATGGCTGCAAGTCTCCCTGCTCTGGCTCTCCCGCCCCGTCCATCCTTTCCTTGTAATTGTCTAGGCCAAGCCAGCACTTAGTTTGTGAATGAAATTTCCCTCCTTTCTCAGTCTTATGTTCCCAGCTAGCTCCTAGAAGCTAAGAATAGAAGGTGGTGTGGTGTGGGGTGTGTGTGTGTGTGTGTGTGTGTGTGTGAGTGTGCGTGCACGCACACATGTCTGTGTGTGCACATAAGTACATGTGTGCATGTATGTGCATGTGTTTGTGCACATGTGTGTTGGCATGAGTAATTTTAAACTATTTTGGAAGCATACATGGGCACACAAAATATTACGTATACCAAAGTGTTTTCTTTCTTTTTTTTTTTTTTTTTTTTTCCTTTCATTTTTTTGGTTTTCAAGACAGGGTTTCTCAGTGTAGTCATGGCTGTCCCAGACTCACTTTGTAGACCAGGCTGGCCTCAAACTCACAGCGATCTGCCTGCCTCTGCCTCCCTGAGTGCTGGGATTGAATGTGTATACTGTTACACCTCAGTTTTCTATGTGCTGTTACTACTAGGAAAATTTCTAATTCTTTGCGGTTCTTTTCCTGTCACTTTTGTCTCCCCTGAAAACTGAATTTGTGGACCAGGCCCACAGATAAGTACACCTTACAAACCTACAAAAATGTTCACCATTCCATCCAAATTCATACATGTCCTAACATACCAACGTTTACTTTAATGCTCTTGTTGCCCTCACCTAAACTATATAATCATGTCAGTTGTCAAGCTGAGGCTTGCCCCTGACGCTGAAGTGATAAGGTAAAAAAATAAACAAAACAAAACAACAACAACAACAAAAATCCCAGAAGAAATAGAGATACTAGGCTATTTCAAAGACTGAGATCTTGAGCCTTTCTTTGTGCTTTAATAGATGTTTAATCTGCTGAGTGCAAAAACATGGCCATCAGATTTCTCTCACTTAGTGTCTGTACATACACCTTGTCAAAATGGTATGAAAATGCCATACCAAAACCCATTACTTTACATCTGACCTAAAAGAGAACTAGAAAGATTAAGCCTATATTTTAAAATGATGGCTACTGAGCCCCTTTCCCATTCCTTTGCAGTGAAAACGCTGTTCAATCCTGCTCCTGCCATTGCCGACCTGGACCCCCGGTTCTACACCCTCTCCAGTGTGTTCTGCTGCAACGAGAGCGAGGTAGAGACAGCTGGTTGGTTCTTCTATTGGATAAAACCAGGAGGCAGGACCAGCTGCATCAGTTTGAGCACATGTGAATTCAGTAAAAAGAGATTTTTCAATGTATTGGGGTGTGGAGGAAAGGAAATTACTAAGCCTTGTGTGACCATAAAGGATTCTGCCCCATAATCTGACACTGACTAAACTTCTGCCAATTTTAGCACCCTCCAGTCCCCAAACATTGACATATTGTTTTCTTTTTAATTATTGCACATTTTCTAGACTAATTTTTTTCCTTGTAACCTTGGCTGTCCTGAAACTCACTCTGTAGACCAGGCTGGCCTCCAACTCACAGAGATCCACCTGCCTCTGCCTCCTAAGTGCTGGGATTAAAGATGTGCACCGTCACCACCACCATCTCCAGCTATTTTTTTTTTCCTCTTTGGTTTTTCAAGACAGGGTTTCTCAGTGTAGCCTTGGCTTGTCCTGAACTCACTCTGTAGACCAGGTGTGCCTCCAACTCAGAGATCACCTGCCTCTGCCTCCCAAGTGCTGGGATTAAAGGTGTGTGGCACCACCGCCTGACTAGACTAAGTAATATTAAAGTTGCCAAGTTGAACAAATTAAAATACAGAATGCCCAGATACATTTGAATATCCAGTAATCAGTGGAAAGAAACGATACAAACTATTCTGAATATCAAATTTAACTGAGTGTTTGTATTTTATCTGGCAACTGTAATCATTATTCAACTCCTGGAGTGGCTGCTGCCTTCTAGTGTCCAGCTCGTGTGACAGCATTGGTGAGAGATGCAGGTTCCCATGGAGGCTGCTGCACGAGGAAAGCAGTGTGTCACCCAAGGGCTGTAATGTGCACGTCGCACAATGTACCCGTCAGTGTAGGGATATAACCCGCTCTTCTATAAGTACTGTGAGGAATGAGATCTCAGTCAGTCGCCATTGGTACAGAAGGCCAGCTGCACTAGAGTTTTCTCATCCTTGAGATGCAGCACACACAGGCAGAAAGGTGGTCAGGAAAGGTTAGCTTTCCTTTGGTTCTAAGGCTAAGTCAAGGTCTAGGCTTTCTTAACCTGCTTGCTTGACAGTTTCATCTGTCAGAACATACAGGAGAAAGAAAGAAGGCTGCTACATGGAAACTAATTTTAACAAACCACAGTAGGTTATGCAACATTTTTGAGCAACCACCATGGCCAGGCACTGGGCTAGGATAAAGGAATTGTGGGACATGGTGACTATTTCACAATACGAGGTTACATTACTCTCAACCACCAAACTGGCTTAGAGTTCCCTGGTGACACTGAAAAGATGCTGTATTTATTCTTCAGACAGTTGTTTAATCAGCTCATCTACATTTTTCACTAAATTTCAAATTTCATTAAGACATTATTGTATCCTAACTCTGTTTATATACCTAGTGCTATATAATAAGTTCTCCAAAGCAACATTAATTATTTCCATTTTCAGTTTCCATATATAGAATATTCAGATAGGGCCCAGCATAGCTTGTCCCTGCTCGGTGGTGCCTGAGGCAAAGGCTGAGAGATTCTTCACTCATGTTTGACAGTTGGTACTAGTGTTGCCTGGTGCATAGTGGTACTGTTGGTCAGAACACTCACACTCACACACACACACTTGAGGGTGATATTTACAGAGATTTCAGAGTTTTAAGAAGATATGAGTGAGCGTCTCTGAAACTAAATCAATGAATTTAGCAGATAGATGTGATCTCAGCAATATAGATTAACACAGACCTTACTAAGATGCCTCAGACTCTGTTCCCAGCACCCACATAGCAGCTCACAACCATTTGTAACTCAAGTTCCCAGGATCCAGTGCCCTGCTCCTACACACACTTGGTACATAGACATATACTCAGGTATACACACACACACACACACACACACACACACACACACACACACACACCTCTAAATACTTAAAATTAAAAGATGGCCTCAGAGTCCAACCAACTCAAACTGAAAGGGACCACTCAGAAGACGGAAAGAGAAGGTACATGACCAAGTTAAGCTCAGAGTGAGCAGACACTTGAGGAATGATTTTTATACATCAAAAGGAATGATTTGGGCATGTTCAGAGCAAATAAAAGTGAGGTGAAGTCCATTCTTAGGAATACACAGCATATGGTTAAACTGTACTACAGAAAAGACAGAATTTAGAAATATACTTTAAAAGTTTTTT
Organism: Acomys russatus; assembly: GCF_903995435.1. NCBI lineage: Eukaryota > Metazoa > Chordata > Mammalia > Rodentia > Muridae > Acomys > Acomys russatus. Next base: position 22,952,410 of record NC_067137.1, read on the forward strand.
GTATTATATATACATTGGTGTCTTGCCTGCATGTGTGTCTATGTCAGGCGATCCCCTGAGACAGGAGTTACAGACAGTTGTGAGCTGCCATGTGATGTTAGGAATCGAACCTAGATCCTCTGAGAGAACAGTCGGTGCTCTTAACTGCTGAGCCATCTCTCCAGCCCCTTTAAAAGTGTTTTATACATTTTATGTGTGTACGTGTGCATGTATGCTCATATGCCATGACGTGTATATGGAAGTGTGTACGTGTGCATGCATGCTCATATGCCATGACGTGTATATGGAAGTGTGTACGTGTGCATGCATGCTCATATGCCATGACGTGTATATGGAAGTGTGTACGTGTGCATGCATGCTCATATGCCATGACGTGTATATGGAAGTGTGTACGTGTGCATGCATGCTCATATGCCATGATGTGTATATGGAAGTGTGTACATGTGCATGCATGCTCATATGCCATGACGTGTATATGGAAGTGTGTACGTGTGCATGCATGCTCATATGCCATGACGTGTATATGGAAGTGTGTACGTGTGCATGCATGCTCATATGCCATGACATGTATATGGAAGTGTGTACGTGTGCATGCATGCTCATATGCCATGATGTGTATATGGAAGTGTGTACATGTGCATGCATGCTCATATGCCATGACGTGTATATGGAAGTGTGTACGTGTGCATGCATGCTCATATGCCATGACGTGTATATGGAAGTGTGTACGTGTGCATGCATGCTCATATGCCATGACGTGTATATGGAAGTGTCCGAGGACTTGAGAGAGTCAATGGCTCCTTCCACCAGTCCCTGGAATGACAGGCCGTTAGTTTTAGTGACAAGTGCCTTTACCCTGAGCCATCTCAGCAGCCTAGTTGTGTGCTTTCTGCTTTTATATAGTGAATGGATACATGCTGTCTTTTGGGGGGGTGTTTTGTTTATGGTTTTTTTCTTGTTTTTGAGACAGTGTTCCCCTGTGTGGCCTTGGCTGTCCTGGACTCACTGTAGAACAGGCTGACCTCAAACTCATGAAGATCCAACTGCCTCTGCCTTCCTGAGTGCTGGGATTACAGGCGTGGGCCACCACACCCAGCACAGCCTTATTTATGTCATGTGTGGTTAAACTACAAACTCATACCTATTCCAGCACTAGAGGAATTATATGGTACTTTTTGACTCAGAGTGTATAACTATATTCCCTTCTCTATACTGTAGTTTAACCATACACTATATAAGACTGCATGTGCCTCCTCTGCCTCCAGCTTCTCCGGAAGAAGCAAACAGAATCGGGTAGTCTGCAGGACCATGAGAAAGACACCAGGCCAGGAGAGGCCCTGGGCAGTGGCATCCTTAGGTGCCAGTGTTTGCAGGTGCCGCAAACTTGGAGTCCCCGGCAATGAGCCGCTTTCCACCTTCCTCGCTTCCTTTCACAGACTGCATTTGTTGTCCCCAGCTCTATATGGAGAGGAGCTGAGAGCTCAACACAGCCATCCACCCTCACCTTGCGAGCTGTCAACACTGCCATGTTGCTTCTCCAGCTCCCAGCGAGTATTTATTTTTTGTTTTTATTGAAAAGTAAAAGCAAGCGGGGCAGTGGTGGCATACACCTTTACCCTTTACCTTTACTAAGATAAATGACCTAAGTTCAATCCCCAGGACTCACCTGGTAGAAGAACACTGACTCCCTCAAGTCCTCTGACACTTCCATGTACATGGCATGGCATATGAGCATGCGTGCACATGTACACTCAGACATATTCCAGCACTTGGGAGGCAGAGGCAGGCAGATCTCTGGGTGTTCAAGGCCAGCCTGGTCTACAGAACTCGTTCCAGGACTACACAGAGAAACCCAAAGTTATCCCAAGAAGTTTACAAATATTTTTAGATTCACTTTATGCACATGAATGTTTGCCTGCATATGTGTAAGTACATCTCATATGTGCCTGGTGCCTGTGGAGGTCAGAAGACAGGGTCAGATCCTCCAGAAGTAGAGGTACAGATGACCGCAAGCCACCATGTGGGTGCTGGGAACTAAGCCTCAGTCTTGTAGCAGAGCAGCAAGTGCTTTTAACCTTTGAGCCATCTCTCCAGCCCCCAAGAGTGTTTTGTTCTATCTGGGGTTTTGTTTGTGTTTGCTGTCATTTGTGCGAGGCACTCACCCTGTAACAGGCTGCTTCGACTTGCTGCAGCCTTAGCTCCTTACCCTGCATCCTGACCTCCCCAGCACTGAGACAGTGAGCCCGAGAGCACCATGCCCACTGCTCTGAGTGTTACGAGGAAGGGCGGGGGACACGCTTCCTAAAGGACAGCCCTGGTCTCAGCTGCTTTACTCTACCACGGCTTCTTTTCTCATGTGTATTCCAGGCTGAGATTTTAACGGGCCTTGCAGTGAATAACCCTACTGAAGCTGGGAAGGCTGCATCGGCTCTCCTAGAGCGGGGCTGCCAGGTCGTGGTCATCACCTTAGGGGCTTCAGGATGTGTGGCCCTGTCACAGGAGGAGCCTGTTCCAAAGCACATTCCCACAGAAGCAGTCAAGGCGGTGGACACCACGGTAGGTTCCAAACTTTCAGAATCCTTTTTACATCTAATAACAAAGAAAGCCTATCTGAAGATTTAGACAGTGACGTAAGACCTAGGAGGGAGGGGAATGGTAGAAGAGAGCCAAGCTGGATTCCTTAGGTCCTGCCAATCAAAGCCTTGCCAATATTAACACAGCAACCTGCGCTCAGAGTTTTAACATTTTGGTGATACTTTTTGTGTCTTCTAGGTGGAGTCTGAGCACTTAGTGTTAAGTTTTAGGTTTCAGAAAATTGAACAGGTTTGAAGAGTAAGCATTCAAAGCTCATATCCCTGTCAGTACAAAAGGTGTCTCCTCTGTAGGAGCTGCAGCATCAACTAGAGGGGCTTGCCTTGCATGGAAGGAGCCCACGTGACTTCCTTAACAACAACAACAAAATGGGGGAAATGGTTGTATTGTAAAAATGAAAAGATAAAATGATTGTGTGTTTGTGTACACTAAATGCTCATCTTCCATATTTGGAAGTTAAGAAATATATCTAAGCCAGGCAAGGTAGGACATGACTGTAATCCCAGTACTTGGGACACAGAGGCAGGCAGTTCTCTATGATTTCAAGGCCATCCGAATCCAGGACAGCCAGCGCCACACAGAGAAACCATGTCTCAAAATGAGAGAGACAGGGAGAGAGAGAGAGAGAGAGAGAGAGAGAGAGAGAGAGAAATGTGTAAAACTGGTTTTTAAATGACAGCACAACACATTACCAGAAGTCAAGATAAATGGCATAATTAAACTGAAAGAATTTTTTATTAACTTATTCAGATTACATCTCAATTGTTATCCCCTCACTTGTATCCTCCCATTCCTCCCTCCCTTCCACTTTCACCCTATTCCCCTCTCCTAGGTCTATGACCGAGGGGGACCTCCTCCCCCACTATATGGTCATAGGCTATGAAGTCTCATCTTGGTAGCCTGCTTATTCTTTCTCTGAGTGCCACCAGGCCTCCCCACCAAGGGGAGGTGGTCAAATATGGGGCACCAGAGTTCATGGCAGAGTCTTAAACTGAAAGAAGTTAAAGTCCTTACTCTATAGATGGGGGAATGGAGCAGAATGGAGCATATTGTGTTGTTGAACATGAATGCATGACTTTGACTTTAAAAATAACACAGAGGCTGGAGCGAGAGTTCAGCATTAAGAGAACTGGCTCTTCTCGCAAAGGATCCAAGTTCTGTTCCCAGCACTCACATGGCAGCTCACAATCATTTCTAACTCCAGTTCCAGAAGATCACATGTCCTCTTCTAGCCTCTGGGGGTACTAGATACATACATAGTACACATACATACACACAGGCAAAACATAAATAAACATGTTTTAAAATTAGCACAGTGCCCACTTAAAATATTCTCAACTAAACCCCAAGAGTAACAAGTGTGATCTAGACTGGAGACATTGGAACTCTTGTACATTGGTAGCAGGAGCTTAAGATAAAACATTCACTTTGGAGAATAGTCAGGAAGAAAGTCAAAAAGTTAAGTCCAGAGTCCACGAGTCACCAGCAATGCTACTTCTAGGTAGATACCCAAGAAAAATGAAAATAAATGTATACACATATTCCAAGTAGCATCATTCCTAGGCACCCCAAACTGGAAAATCCCCAGTGTTCACCAACAGATAAGTGGACAAACACTGTAGCATATCCGCACAACTGAACAGTACTCAACACTAAAGGGACACTGTGTGCTTGGCGAGTGCTTTACCGACGTGGCCATCTCCCTAGCTGCTCCCTCGTCTCCTTTGTGCCATGTTTTTTCTCTTCTCATCCAGCAGCCTTGCCACCAATACTCCTGCCTGTTTAAGAAGCTGAAATAATGTCCCTGGTGGGGTGAGAAATTCCTGAACGAGACTCTCCCCTGAGCAAACAGCCCCTTGCTCTCTGCCAGCAGAGCATCACTTGCTGCTCTTGGCTCCTGACTTTCTCACTGTCTCCTCCTCCACTTACAGACATCAGACATGACACGGATGGGAAAGTAGCTATTGGTTGGCACACTGTCCACTCGAGGCAGCCTGTACGTCAGTGCTGCTGCATGCTGCTATATTCAGTTTTGCCTCTGTTAATAGTTGAATATATCATTTCTATTTTTACATCTGTTTTTCTTATTGTGCTGGCATGAGATTGTGGCAGTAGCTGCAGATGTCCTCTGTGCAGTTTGGAAGACATGACAGATGTGTCTCTTTACCCGTTTCTGTATCTCGGCCTCGGAGTGATGGCGCTCATGTGTGTTCTATTCAGGAGTCATTGACAGTGCACTCTGTATGGCTCACACACACACACACACACACAGAGAGAGAGAGAGAGAGAGAGAGAGAGAGAGGGAGCGTAATACTCAGGGATTATCACGGTAGTGTAATGAAATGGTACATTATATTGCTGTCCTGTTATTTGGCCCTGTGAGCTCTGTAATATTCTTATGATTGTTTTCCTTTATGTAAATGCTTAAGTCTTGGAATCTGCCCTCTCACTGTCATTTCAAGAATGCAGGCCACAGGATAAATCTGTGCCTTCCTAGATCACTCACTTTACTATACTATACCATAAATCAGGACAGATGAGGAAGTCAAGAGTAAAGAAAAGCCAGAGACGACAGGATCATCTCCCATCTCTTTACCGCCCTTCCTTCTGTCTGTCTGAGTCTCGTAGGATTCAGAGTTGTTGGTGAGGCTCCCGTCACATCTGCTCACCTGCATGGACATCCCACAGTGACTCAGGGCCTGAGAATTTGCTTTAGAGATTGCCCTGGTAGGAAGTACAGGTTTTTCTGTGAGTTATCAGGGAAGCATGTGATTGCAGAGACTTGCTAGATACCCACAGGGTGGCTTCTCTGGTGTAGTCTCATCCTGGGGTCTGGCTTCAGTTGACTAGGCTGTGCTCAGAGGCAGGCTCCCCTTAATCCACCACTCAGGTACTATAGCTCTGGTAGTGTAAGCTGAAAACCCAGCATCTGAGGGGTCATTACTCCCATCTTAGTAGACCTGTCCCCCACCTTTCTCCCTCCCTGCCCCCTGCACCTTGTCCCCTCCTGCTACATCACTACAACAAGTGCAAAGTCTAACAGCTAATGCCAAATGTAATTAGAACCAATGAATGTGGGTCACCCTAAGAGGTCTTTCACAGCCCAGGGGCTCTGTAGCAGTGTTTGCTCCCTAGCCATATGGAAGTCCACTGGGAAGACCGACAACTCCACTGTCAAAATAACCTCTGACATTGGCTTCTGTTTCCCCAAGTCCGCACTTCATACTCCCTCTTCTTGCTGTCCAATCAGTGTGCACCCTCATTGTATGTGTGCAGTTTCTGCTGAGTCTTTGTAGCTATCTGTCCAGAACACAACAGAATGTTAGGGTGGCTTTCACTGCTGAACACTTTAAGAGCTGGGAGAATATCATGGGTAAAGAATAATAGAATGCTGGATACTGAAAAGGTAACTGTTAATCCCTCAGATGGGAAGAGAAAGACCCAAATCATCATGTCCAAATCAATTAAAGCAAATAATTAATCAAAGCAAGTTTTAAAAATTCATGTACATGGCCTCCTCCCCCTAAGGCGGGGTTTGAGAGAAAAGCATTGGATGTGAGGAAGACAAGGTTTTATACTCAGGGGTCGAGGGTTTCCAAATGGGGGATTTGGCGGGCAAAATAGGCTAGGCTACAGGAGCAGAACCTAAGCATAACAGGTTAGTCATAACAACCTCCTGGAAAAAGACATGACTGCAAGGTGGTCTTAACACCAGGAAGTCAGAACAAGGGGCCATAACAACCCTTTTAAAACAAAGGTAGGGTGGCAAGATGGTTAGCAACTTTTTGAAACACAGACATTCTTGCCGTTCTGGGAGCAGGCAGTACAGAGAGAATTATTTGTAGTTAAGGTTACAGGTGGGACGTAGCCCAATCCTTGAGAAACAGGTTTGATCATAAACAGGAATGTACCTTTACTATAAGTCTTTACCATAGAAACCTTTACTGAAGTATCTACTATAAGATGACTTTTAAGCCTAAAATGGGGGCAGGCTGGTTCCTCAGTAGCTGCGGAGTAACCAAGACTTACTTTAACTGTTCTATCAGCCTGGTTTGGGGTTTTGGTTTTGTTTTCTCATCCAAGAAGAGACTTTGTTTCCTTCAGATTCTGGCTGTGGGAGACTTACTCTGTGGCTACCTCTGGAAATCGCTCTTTAGACTTGCCATGCAGGGCTGGGAGCTCAGCTGAGAGGATTTGCCTAGCATGGGCGAGGCCCTGGGTTCAATGCCATCAGCTCTCCTGTACCCCCACTAAGTGCTTTCTTCAGTTTCTCTGCTCATGTACGGGCTGCATACTTAATGTGCAGAGGGCAATGGAGAGGACAGAGTGAGGAGGAGGAAAGGCGAGTTCTTGTGATTTCGCCACGTGCATGCTGAAGCTTCTGCAGCCCAGCACATAAAATACTGCTCCAGAGTAATGCAAACAGGCAGTTCTCAGAAGAAATACAAAACAATAAAGAAACTAGACCGTGCTCAACCTCCCTAGACGCCAGAAATATGCCCAATAAACAGCAGGGAGCACCACTGCCCATAAGATTGACAAAAATTAAATACTGCCCACACTCCCGGAGCTTAGAACCACATCCTGTCGTACCAGGTACCTTTAATAGGAACAGGCACCCTTACAAGTGTCCTCAGAGGCGACCTGAGAGCACAGTATATCCTCTTCCAGGAGTCTATGCTCACATACAGATACTTATGCAAGGACGTTTATTTCAACTTTGTATTAACCCAAAATTGAGAGGATGGCATGTCCTCATCAGCAGAGGAGGTTAAGTAATGACTGTGCTGCGCTGGTCACTGGGCAGTAACTCACACCCCTCAGTATGTAAATACAGATTTTTACATCTGGAGGAAGCTCACCAAGCTGTTCTCATCACTGCTCGGCGGAAAATGGATTGGCATAATAAAGAACAAATTCTACTTTCTACTTCCTACCCTTCTGAATAATTTGAGGTCTTGTCCATAAGCTTGTGTTTTTAGGGTATTACTTTGTTGTTTGAGATAAATATTTCTTTGAGGCATAGCCAAGAGCTGTTGAGGGCCAGCCACCTCTAGCAAACAAGGGAAGTTCTATCATTTCTCCAGGCTGCTGGTTGTCGCCATCACAGCGGAGCCCCCGACAGTTTAGTCTTGGCCTCACAAACAACCTCTCAGGCACTCTCAGGTCTGTGTAAGCAGACTGAGCCACTCCTTGCAGTGGCAGTTTCTGAAAGGATATTCTATTGCCACAGGAGATCGGGTGTTGCCTTCTTATTGGGCCCTTGGGTGGGGTCTAGTCTAGAAATTTCAGTGCACACTTTGTTAGGATTTTCTCCTTAGTCTTTTGGAAGAAATAGTTTTCCTCAAAAACGCAATGTTAACTAGTTTCCCTTGGAAATATGAGGGTAGATGTCAGGGCATGCTGCTTCTGTGCGTCATCCAAATGTGTTGCACATTTTCAAAGTCCTCACATTCAAGTTCCCTTCTGAGTGAGCATGCTTGTTAGCTACCGTGCTCCTCAGCCATCTTCCTCACAACAGGGCCCTGAGTAAGCCCAACTCTGCTTTTGTCAGAGGTCTTAGACTTGGTTACTGGGGAGCCAGGAAGAGCTGTAAAGGGGGCCAGGCAAGGCTATGCAGGTGTCTCAGTAAAGTATTTGTATAAGCTACAAGCCAAGCAAGCACCAGAGTGTGGAACCCAAGGACGTCTAAAAAGCTCAGCACGATTGCTAACGCTACGTCATCCATTGTCCCTCCTTTTAAAGGGGTCCTAGAGCAGGGCGTGGCGGTGCACACTTTAATCTCAGCACTTGGGAGGCAGAGGTGGACAGATCTCTCTGTGAGTTTAGCTCAGCCTACTCTACATAGCGAGTCCAGGACAGCCAGGGCTACAGAGTGAGACCCTGTCTCAAAACAGGAAAGAGGAGGGGGAAAAAGTCCTGGGGAGGGGAAGGACATGTGACACCGTGATGAATTGTGTCCCACCAAAGTCCACATGTAGACGCTGTCTCCCCGGTACGATTGTATTTGCAGACAGAGCTGTGTTGGAGGGTAATTAAGGTTAAGTGAGGTCCTGGCTGAGCTCCTGCTCCAGTAGGCTGAGTGTCTTTACAAACAGCAGCCTCACCAGAGAGCTCCCTGGGCATGCGCAAAAAGAGCAGCGAGCCCTGTATGCGCCAGCAAGATGGGCGCCACCTGCAGGCCAAGAGACAGGCCCCCCAGCCTTGTGGACTCTAAGAAACAAGTTTCTCTAGTGGAGGCCATCAATCTGTGCTCTGTTGTGGCAGCACTAGCAGACTACTACACGAAAGGAAGCAAGTGAATATGCCACCACTCCAGCACAGCTGCTTCCTCCACAGGCGAGGAGTGGACTGTGAGAAGTGGTGTGGTGGGACGGAGCATTCTAGATAATAATGGTTCTGACAAGGTTCACATCCATTCATTCTTGTCCCCGAGTGCCCGTTCCTGGAGGAGACATGCATTCTCTTACAGATGACAATCAAATTTTCTTTACTTTAAAAGTCTTTCATAAACAGGTAGTCGTGGCACACGCCTTTAATCTCAGCACTCAGGAGGCAGAGGCAGGCAGATCTCAGTGAGTTTGAGGCCAGCCAGGTCTACAAAGCAAGTCCAGGACAGCCAAGAGAAATCCTGTCTCTAAAAACAACAACAAAAAAAAAAAGTCTTTTGTCAGGAGCCTGACCAAGTAGGCTGTTGAGGGCAGTGATCCTTCTTTTAACATTTGCCTTTGTAGTTCAGATGAGCTAACCACTCCTGCTGTCCTGCGCAGCAAACTTCCCACACTTAGGACCTAGCTTAGAAAGAGCAGGGGCAGCACTCGGGAGGCAGAGCCAGGTGGATCTCTGTGAGTTCGAGGCCAGCCTGGTCTACAAAGTGAGTCCAGGACAGCCAGGGCTACACAGAGAAACCTTGTCTTGGAAAAAGGAAGAGGAGGAGGGGAGGGGGAGGAGCAGGGAAGAGGAGGAAGATGGGGGAAGAGGAGGAGGGGTAGGAGGAGGAAGACTTTGTGAGCAGGCCCAATCTCAGCGCATTACATCGGGTTACAGAGTTCTAGTTCCTTCTGGATAGTCACTAGCTGGAGTGCAACAGTCGCTGTGCTCAGCTGTCTCTAGGACTCTCCAGACTTCACCATACTCTTTCTCAGCTACATCTAAAATATCTAGAGAAAACGAAATCAGAGGAGCAGGGCTTCTTACAAATTATTTAAAAATGAAATAATTACCCAGTGTTCCATTTTTTAAAATTGTCATTTAACAAAGGCTACAACTAAAAATATCAGGTTACAGAGAGTGAAAGGTATCTGTGAAATGCACAAAACCCACTGATATTCTAGACTAGCCTTTCCTGGAGGCTGGACAATGGGTCAGAGGTTAAGAACACTTTTACTTTTCCACAGCACCCAGCCCTCCACATAGGGTGGCTCACAAGCCACTGAAACATCAGCTCCAAGGAGCACAGCACCCTCTACTAGCCTCTGCAAACACACACACACACACACACACACACACACACACACACACACATCTCATACGCATACACATGGTTATAATTAAAATAAATCTTAAAATAGCCCTCCTTGGAGCTGGGGAGATGGCTCAGTATTTCAGAGTACTGGCTGCTCTTCCAGAGGACCTGGTTCAATTCCCAGCACCCACACGGTGGCTCACAACTGACAGAAACTCCAGTTCCAGAGGATCCAACACTTTCTGGCCTCCATGGGCACCAGACAAACACATGTGTTATGTATACACACACACACACACACACACACACACACACACACACACACACACACACACAGGCAAAACATTAATACATGTAAATACATTTAATTTTTCCCCTCCTTGCCCCAAGAATGACAGAGAGTTTTCTAACTCTCTGAAAACTCTACTGACGGAGAAGATGAAGAAGACAGAAAGAGGTTTCCTGGCTGTGAGGAAGGACAGAGGACAGTAAGTGCTGAGCAGCTGACATCAGGGCAGGATGCCTGCTGTGCCCTGACGGGCTGTATTAGCTGTATTACAGTATTTCCGTATCAGCAGACCCCTCCTTCAGTAGCTAATCAGACAGAATTCAATGTTTGAAATGACCCTGCATGTGATCAGTTGACAACCCAGGGCTGTAAGAATCTAACTGCAGTTGCTCACCAGAAATGTCCTCTTCATGTTGAAGAACAGAAGCAGGGCCAAGTGTGAGGCGACTTTCCCCCCTTTCCAAATACACTGCTTCACAGCAGAACTGGGCCTGTGCCTGTGGGTGCCCAGCGCCTCAGACCTTCTAGGACTGGCCTATCCCGGAGATGGCCTCGGCCAACAGTGTGGCCACAGAGAAGAGCAGCATGGTGTGGAGAAGAGGCAAGAAACATCTGGGTCTAGACTTGGAGGTGTCACGCGGGCCTGGGCAGGAGCAGGGGCGCGGCCTGGCATCCGGGGTGGCAGAGGCAGAGCGTATTCAGCTGTGATTAGGATCTTTTCCTCCTAGCTCCCTACTCTTCAGGTCTAATTATCATGGCCTCCCTTCAGTGGCCTGGTCACTGGGGTGACCACAGGGCAGTGAACTGTGGTCTGCTCCTTGCCTTTCTTCCTAGGCTGCTGTACTGGCAGACCTGCCAGGACTTCTAAGTGCCTCCCACAGAGTGGAGGGGTTTCCTGAGGACCTGAAACTGTGTAGAATTTAAAAACAAAAACAAACAAACAAATAAAAACCTGGTGCGTCAAACTACAGGGCCCAGGAAGCAGGGGCATGCCATGCCCAGCATCTTCACTGGGCACTGCTGACAGAAGTGAGCAGGAGAACGAAAACCAGGTGTGTGGTTCACAGCTGTTCACATCTGCCTGCTTTTGTAAAAAAAAAGAAAAAAAATAGCACACTATAGGTTGTACTCTGTGTAAATATATTGAGGGGTGTGTGTGTGTGTGTGTGTGTGTGTGTGTGTGTGTGTGTACATAGTGTACTTCAGTAGGACACAAGATTCTCCTACCTTTATCTCCTAAAGGATGGGATTACAGGGATTATGGCCACACCCAGACTTTTTTTAACTTTCGTTTTTCATATTGTTTGGGGTTTTGTTTTGTTTTGTTTTTGTTGTTTTGTTTTGTTTTTTAAACGGGCTCTCATTATGTAACTCTGGCTATCCTAGAACTTGCTGTGTAGACCAGGCTGGCCTCAAATTCACAAATATCTGCTTACCTCTCCATACCAAGTACTCGGATTAAAGGTGTTATAACACTATACTTGGCCCTTTTTGGTTTTGGTTTTTTTGTTTTGTTTTGTTTTGTTGGTGGGTTTTTTTGTTGCTGTTGTTTAGTTTTGTTTTGGTTTTGGTTTTTTTGTTTTTTAAAGACAGGATTTCCTAGCAAGGAGGTAATGGCACATGCCTTTAGTCCCAGCACTTGGGAGGCAAAGGCAGGTGGATCTCTGTGAGTTGAAGACCAACCTAGTCTACAGAGCTAGTTCTAAGAAAGCCAAAGCTACATGAGAAACCCTATAACAAACAAACAAGTTTGTATCCTATGTAACCCAGACTGCCTCAAACTTGAATCCTCTCTCACTGGCTTCTCAAGTACTTGGATCATAGGCATGTGCCACCATGCCAGAAGAAGCAGTCCTTGCCAGCATGCCTCCCTCATTCCTCCCTTCAAAGACACAGAGGAGGAAGGCTTAGCCAGTGAGAGAGACAGCAAGTGCGAGAGCTTGGGTTCAGATGTGATTCTTTTTAAAAAGACCCAAACCCTATGCTGTTACCCATGGAGGAACGTGCTGTGGTTTGAGCATGGAAGGGACGGAAAAGACCCTCTGAGAGAGGGGAGTTAACTGCACACTCTACGGAAACTGACAAAGTCCAGTTTTACATCCTTTTGTTTTTTCCAGTCTGAACAAAGCACAGCTGGGGCAAAGGCCCAAAGTCCTGAGTGCTAGAGAAACGTCCACGACTGTGTCTGATAGGAAACTCCTTTTCTTCCATGCAGTCTGCTCCTTCAGTTTAGTGTGTGAAAATCTAATCCCTCAAGTCAGTCAAGACAATAATTTGCATCAAATACACATGTTTGCTGCTTTAGCTCTCCTTCCTTTTCTCCCTCTCTCCCTTCTTTCCTAAAATTAGGAAATAATTCTGAAAGATATTTTTCTAAAAAATAGTATAGGCCAGGCATGGTGGCACACACATTTAACCTCAGCACTTTCAAGGCAGGCAGATCTCTGTGAGTTCAAGTCCAGCATGTTCCACATAGAAAATTCCAGGACAGCCTCAACTACATAGAGAGATACTATCTCAATCAATCAATCAATCAGTAAATAAATAAATAAATAAATAAATAAATAAATAAATATCCATACCATGCAGCCTTATAAATCCTAAACATTTTGCTATTTTAGCTTCAGGTAGTTTTGCTCTTTAAAACATTTGAGAATTAAATACATGAATTTATATCATTTCTACCCCACAGTCTCTTCCCTCCAACTCCTCTCCACCCCTCCCCACCCACCCCACTCCCTCTACTCTACTAGTCACCCCAGGTCTGTCCCCAACTGAGTAGTGATTCTCTTAGAAAGCTTTGACCACACAGATAATAGAAATGTTGAAGTCCAAACTGAGCAAGGACAGGATCCAGGTCCCAAAGTCTCAGTAGACACAGGATTTCTTGCTAGCCCCTAAACTTGTGACTAATTTTCTCTGGTCCCTTTCTGAAGGAGTCTTAGTTTCAGGATGGCCAATCAGGGAAATGCTAATCAAAACTAGACAGACTTCAGTATGGTGGCACAGACCTGGGATCCCAGCATTTGGGAGGGGGAAGCAGGAGGATTAGGAGTTCAAGGTCATCCTCAGCTGTCTATTGAGATTGAGGCCAGCCCTGGCTATATAAGACCTTGCAAAAAACAAAAACAAACAATAACAACAAAAACCCGTATTGAAATTCTATTTGAACTAGGTGGTGGTGACGCATGCCTTTAATCCCAGAATTTGGGAAGCAGAGGCAAGCAGATCTCTGAGTTCAAAGCCAGCCTGGTCTACAGAGTGAGTTTCAGGACAGCCAGGGCTACACAGAGAAACCCTGTCTCTAAATAAATAAGTAAATAAATAAATAAATAATAGAGTAAAATTTTTTTCAAGGAAAGAAGGAAATTCTATTTGTCCCCTGTCAGAACAGCTGTCATTAAGGCCTTGGTGGGGATGTCTGGTGGCACTCAGAGAAAGGATAAGCAGGCTACCAAGATGAGACTTGATAGCCTATGACCATATAGTGGGGAAGGAGGTCCCCTTTGGGTCATAGACCTACGGGAGGGGACTAGGGTAAAAGCAGGAGGGAGGGAGGAACAGGAGGATACAAGTGATGGGAGAACAATTGAGTTGTAATCTGAATAAATTAATGAAATTAAAATTTAAAAAAAGGAAATCAAACAACAGGCTAGAGAGATGGCTCAGAGGTTAAGAAGCACTGCCTGCTTTTCCAAAGGTCCTGAGTTCAATTCCCAGCAACCACATGGTGGCTCACAACCATCTATGATGAGATCTGGTGCCCTCTTCTGGCTTGCAGGAGTACATGCAGGCAAAACACTGCATATATAAACATAAATATAAAAAATAAAAAGAAACCAAACAACAGAGGCTAGGGAGATGGCTCAGTCAGTGAAGTGGTCCCCAGGCCATGTTTTAAAAGCCAAGTGTGCATTTGCAATCCTAGTACTAGGAAGGCAGAAACAGGCAGAGCCTTGGGGCTCACAGGCCAGCTGACTCTATCTGACAGATGGCAGAGGACAGCAAGATGGCCATTTTCTGGGAAAAACAAACATCATTCTATTGGTCTCAGTGGTTTTCAAAGTGTTTTTTGACTCCTGATTCACCTATGGCTGTAGCCAGTTTCCATAGAGCAAGCCCATCAGTAGTCACAGCGGCGGAAGTGTACCTATGTACCAAAATCTCAAGTGCTTCCCTGTGACCTTCATGGGCATGTGTACCTGCCTTGTGGTCAGTGAGCTGTTCAGCAGGCAGGCGCTGAGAGCAGAAACCTACTCTTCAGCTGTCATTTAGGATTAAATATCATAAACAATTATTGTTAATATATAATAAATATAATAAGTAAATATAAGTAATAAATCTCCTTCATTTAAATATCTTGAGGCACAATGCTAATTCAGGTAGACTGCCTACCACACAGGCTTTAAACAGCAGCTCACCCCTGACTGAAACAGGCTCACATAGCTATTCCTTCTTCCTGACAGGGGCTACTAAGGCAGTGACGATAGGTTTGGGTTGTGCAGACAGAAGCAGGTATTCCAGCCAAGGTACAATCACCCACACCGGCTTTCAGCATAGAGTCTCCAGACAATTTTGCTGAATTCCTCCCTTCCTTCTCTCAGTGTAGACCTGGCTCAAGAGCCAGAGTGAGGCAGCCACCGTGAGGAAGTAGGGGCGTTATAAATAACCCAGAAGCTCTCTCCTAACAGCAAGTGCCTGTTGATTGTGTGGCCTAACAGCTCAAGCACAGAAGGGGCATGAATGCAACATTGTGCGATGACTAATTACTCAAAGGTCTGTGTGTGAGCAGAGGGGCAACCTGTGGCTGGTGCTCACGCTCTCAGATGCCTCTGTGTGTGACAACCTGAGGGCCCTGTGCCATTCAGCAGTTCTCAGAGAGCAGTCATCTTACTACAAGCAGCTTCCACCAAGGGAAGGAGGCAGCTGGTGGAGATGAGCACTTGGCAGAGGGTGTTCCAGCAGCCCCTGTGTTGGACACCTCCTCGTACTGGGTTCGCTGTTCTCTGTCTAGCATGGTGGAGTCACAGGGAGGAAAGCTTGTTGACCACAGAAGGCAAGGCCAGCCCTTAGAGCCCAGTGAGTCACTAACAGACGCTTTGGTTTTAAGTGCCATTCTTCGCAGCTATGAAAAGTTATTTGTATACGAAGTCTTCATTAACAGTGCAGGAAGAATAGGGCTTTTCTTCTTCCACTTGCAGCTTGCACTCAGGGTTCTTTTTCTCTTTCCTTAATTATAGAATGAGTTAATCTACCACAGACATTTGGGGGGGCAAATAAGGGTCTTAGCCCATTTTCAGTCTCCATAAGCCATTTTTCTTTTTTCTCTATGGCTTCCCAGTCTGCAGAGCAGTGAGGGCAGGAAGGTCAGTGGCTGCTCAGTACAGCCCAAACCACCCCCAACCTGAGGAGGCTAGCACAATCCATGGCCCATCCACTCCTAGGCTGACAGCGGGCCTCACGGCTCTGTGGTGTGGCCAACCCTCATCAGAAAAGAGGTGTACTGGTGAGTAAGGGACCCCAAGGCATGGCTGCCAGGCCGAGCCAATCTCAGCAAGTACAACAGGGCTATTTGACTGAGGTCATGTTGATTCCTGAAGTTATTATAACATGATCAGTTTTCAGTCAGACATAAAACGCTCTGGCTTTATCATCAGGCAATAAGCAAAACAGCTTTCCCGAATTTCCACTCCCAGCACCAAGTGCGTTACAGGCAGAAACTGAAAACAGAGAAAGGGTGTTCAGAGATGGCTGGGCATGGCTTGAGGGATGGGGCTCAAGCTTGGACCACAGGTAGAATGAGCTGCAGGGAGCGGGTACAGCCAAGGTTGTCTGCTTCTACGTTCTTGGACATGACTGCATCTTATCTGAGATCCTTTGGATGCAAGTGTCACTTCTTAGCACCCTGTCAAAATGTTCCACCTCAGACTTGGTGTGACTGGCTAGAAAGAGGCCATCACTGACTGAAGAGGCTGAGAGAGAACCCTGATACACAGGCAGTCCGAAAGGGGGGCAGCCAATGACTCTTGTCAGTCCAGGAGCCATCTGTCACCAGTCAGAGGGCAGCCTGAGCTCTTCAGCCCCATACTTGTGGGAAACCTGACCCCCACCTGTCCCTTGCCAGCACACTGCATCCAGCAGGGGGTCTGGGCTGTGACTCAGCCTTAAATAAAACCCCAGCGATACAGTTGTTGTTTTCACCTGTTCTGCTACAAATAAAGGCAGGGTACCAACAAGTGAGAATCTACAGCTTTTTTGCTTCGTGTTAGTTGAAGTTTAGTCGGTGCAGTGACTATAGGGAGACCAGGGCCAGCTTCAATACCACCTACAGCCGCTTTGAGCAAGAACCCTGGCCTGAACACACTTAGCGTCACCTCACTCTGCTTTACACTTGACCTCCCATTGATCCTACCCTGCTCTCATCCATCTAAATGAGAGGAAGCTTCAGCCCCATAAACCTCAATCCAGACAGAAATACATAATTCAGGAGGAGTACTGATGTCAAAGAGGAGGCACGCCAATTTGTGTCAGCATTCGCTGTAAATTAAAGAGGAGTACAAGGAGAGTTTAATGTAGTGTAGAATTGAAATTAAAATAGAGCCAATATTTAGGCATTCCTCCGCCTCCTTTTCCCCTGCTGTGACACAAAGGGTTGACTTTCTCTCTGTCTAAGCAGTAATGTCATATGTTGTGGGGTTCTTCTTTTCTTTTCTTTTTTCTCCTACTGGGATTTTTACCCCCTCAGGGTGAAACGTTTCATGTTTGTCTCTGGTTTCTAAAATGTGACCTTTTCACCTATTCCGTTCTGATCACAATAGCGAAAGCCAGGCTCTCCCCTCCACCTCCCAATCCACACCTTTCACGTTGGCAGCACAGAGAGGAGCCCTGCCTGCTCGGCATCGCTCAGCAGCTCCTGATCTTCCCCGACACAGATCTACCGCGTCACCTCCATACTTTCTTTTTGGAAGCTGGGAGAAAAATTCAAAGTTCATAATGACCATGTCTCAGTGTGAAGCCGGGCAAGATGTTCCTGTTCTCCCAGCTCCTCAGCGCACCCCAGGAGGGCCCTCCCTTTTCTAAAGGGAAAATTCAGTTTTCCTCAAACCAGCCAGGTGCAGCAGCACATCCGGCCTTCCGGAAGCAGGGGCAAGAGGTTCACAGCGAGTTCAAGGCCAGCCTGCTCTGTGTATTGTGTTCCAGGGTACACAGGGAGACTGTCTCACAGAAGTAAAAACAAATAAAAAGAGGCCTGTCTGGAGCTCTTATTTTATTTCCTCCCATTGTTTTTGACCAAATGGTGGCATTTTGTAGTTTGATCCCAGACCTAAGTGACTAGCTTTGGTTTTTAAAATGATTCACTCATTCCAGGGGCAGTTTCCTTCAGAGAGTGTTTCTCAGTCCACAACATCTGTGCGACCTGGGAACTCAGGTGCTTGGGAATGCAAATCCCAAGCTCCACCTTAGGTTTAAGACATCAGAAGGTCTGCGGGTGGAGCACAGCAATCCCTATTTTAACAAGCCCTCCATGCTGCTCCAAGGTCAAGATCGAAAGCCTCTAGTTTAGAAAATGGACGTTTTCGTCCACTGAAGATATGCAAAGGTACACCATATATTCTGAAGGTGTTCCAAAACAGTTTCAAAATGTTTATGGACAAAGGCCAAAGCCTTTCCAGGTACTGAGCCTCAACCAAAGACATCCCAGCTGCCACCTCATCAGTGGCCTTGAGCTCTTGCGTAGTTTGTCATCTGGAAAATGAAGGCCCGCCTGCTCAGGGTTGTAATGAATTCACTTTGAGTCACATCTGTAAACAGAGCATGCAAACAGACAGGAAAGTGAAAGTCCTGTCACGCTGCAGCCAGGAGTCTGGGGCAGGAACGGAAGGGCCTGTGTTTAGCGTTTCCCTGACCCAATTCACTTCTTGTCCAGCCAGTGGTCTGCAGGATGTGTGTCAGATTCTGCCGTTTAGCCTCAGCAAGTTGATCTGGCATTAAGGGAAACCATTTCCTGATTAGTGGCTCACCCAAATCTGAAGTGAACACAAATCTTGTTCAGACAGGCTATGTCTGTGCTAGTCTGTGAGGGTGGACCATGTCCTGTGGATACCAAAGCTCTCATGCCGAGTGCGGTCCATACCAGAAACCTCCATCTCAGACCTGAGCACTAGAGTAAGAAAAGCTTAACATTTATTTTGATGCCTCCAGTTAAGCAGCACAGAAACTCAGAGAGAAAATCCCTCAGCCAGCCAGATCTTCAGAA
Organism: Acomys russatus; assembly: GCF_903995435.1. Classification (NCBI taxonomy): domain Eukaryota; kingdom Metazoa; phylum Chordata; class Mammalia; order Rodentia; family Muridae; genus Acomys; species Acomys russatus. The sequence goes on from NC_067137.1 coordinate 22,971,013, forward strand.
ACCAGGACTGACAAACCAGACCCGTTAACGTTGAAGAACATAGGTGGGTTTTTGCTTCCAGATTAGTGGTCACAGATTCACCATGGCAATTCTCAGACAACAGACCTCCTGGCACATTTCTAGTTTAATCTGAAAACATCACAGACTTCTGGTAAAAAATCTCTACAATGTTCGTTAGGAATGATGTTTTTGTAACTAGTTCCCAGTGAGTTAACAGTAGCCTGACTTTCCCCTGAAGTGTACCACAAAGAATAGGGTTAAATTTTGCCTAACTAGGAAATAATAAATTATTGGTTAAGTATATAATTAAACTATGAAATTATTTTACTCAAAAATGTGTATATGTTTAGTGAGCCTGTAGTGACAGAAGTAGATGAGGCCTGAGGGCAGTGAATGAAGAGGTTTCTTTCAGGGGCATGAAACTTCTAAAAGTAGGCTGTGGTGATGGCTGCTAATCCCGCCATTGCACTACAGAACAGCGAGTTGTACTCATTAAGCTGGTGGACAGTGTGGTATAGGAATTAGAGCCCAGAGCCAGGATCTGGGGAGAGGCTGCTTGTCTACTTGTATTTGTTTTTCTGTGGAGGAGGTTGTAGCTCAGTGGTGGAGGCCCTGAGTTACATCCCAACACACGCGCACACACACACACACACACGCACACACACGCACACACACATGCACACACACACACACACGCGCGCGCGCGCACACACACACATGCACACACACATGCACACACACACGTGCACACACCCTAAAAAAAAAAAAATCAAATGACTAGCAGGTTATATAAACCAAGGAATGAGTTTCAATACTTGATTAATTTGAAGTGCTGATCATTTGGACTACATCGCCATAAAATAGTTTAATCTTTCAGAGAGTATTGTTAAGTGGACAGTCTCGGCGGTGTCACTGCATTTATCATGAAGAGGCGAGGACATGGACACCTGTGATACAGGAATTTGTCCTGTTCCCTACAGATTAGTTAGAGTGGAGACCAGCTTCACTTGAACACAGAGAATTTTGGGTTTGGCTGGCTGTCACCATGTGCAACTAAGCTGGTTGGGGAAGGCGGGAAGTTTGAGGTTAGGGAGGAATATGAGCTCACACTCCTAAGGTAAACATGAGCTGATAAGAGGAGAGTGACAGATTCCAGTGGGCGCTCTTGCGTAAACAGCCTGTCTCAGGGTCAGTCCCCCAGAGAGCTCACCCTGTCACATCTGCCCAAGAGGGAACCTTTGCCCTGTTCTGCCTGGGAAATATCACGGGCCACACTAGTCCCCATCTGCTCCCTAAATTCCTTCCCCTGGGGCTTTGAGACTTCCCAGGATTCACTGGTAACCACATTAGAACTTCTGGTTCAGAGGAGAGAAAGCGGGAACCATTAACAGTTGCCCCCCCCCATGCCAAACAAAAGAGTTACTCACAAGCCAAAAACCTTGAGCAGACACTTGCCCTTCAGAACAAGAGCCCTTACCTCAGCATTTCTCAGATTTATTTTCATTGTCATCCTGCCCCAAAGAACCTTGTAAAACCTTTTCCCTGTTCACCCTCCTTTTTTAATATTATTAATAAAGTATTAAAATGGAAAATATGCTCATATACACATTTAAATACAGTAGCTCTTTAAAGAGACACCAACCAGTGTAACAGCTATAATTTTCATGCACCCTGGCCCCAGCTGGGAACCCATGCCCTAGGAAAAGAAAAGCCCTCAGCAGAGCTTTCCTGCTCACCTCTGCAGTGAGTGGTGAGGTTAGTCACGTGGAGAAGACCCAGCAGCCTGATGGCATCTGCTCACCAGGATGGGCTCCGACCTCAGTTTCCACCACTGCTGGAATACTCACACCCCAAGCTTGCTCAGCCGCCTGCCACCACCTCTTCCTGGCAGTGGCAGCATCTACACAGCCAAGGAAAGCAGAGTGTTCCATCAAGCTGCAGTGCAATGGAGGTCCAGGGTGTCCCTGCCACAGGAGCCCCTTTCCATGCTCCTCCATCCCCACCTCTCTTGGCCTTGACTCTTCCTAGGGCCTCTGTTTGCTTAGCCCCTGCTCCTTGTCCTGCGTGAAAGCTTGAGACTTGCCCGACTTCCCCAATTCTGTACCGACTACAGGGACTTTCCACTTTTTGTTCTCCATTGCTCTAATCTCATAAAATCGCTAAAGGGTTCATCGAGTACCTCACCTACCCCACAGGGGAATGGAGTTCAAAGACCCCAGGAGGTTGTGATGGCCGCTGCTAGAGCACTTCAGATCCTGGCCTGCATAGTTAACAGCCCTGGGATACTGGCTTCTGCCTCTTCCCAGCCAGCCTTCTTCTTCTCCTCTGAACTGAGAACAGTTAACACTAGCACTAGCACTCTGTAGCTCATCACCCTAGGATGGCAACCCCTTTTGTCCCTGGAACCCTGTCTGACCCCTCTGACATGACACCAACCAGTCTGCCCTACTCTATTGACATCCGAGGCCTCCTGGGCGCTCTGACATCGTCTGAATTAGTATCTGCACCATCCCTTCCTACAGGTAAATAGACACAGAAAAGCTGAACAGCCTGTCAGAGATCACACAACTAGTGCTGGTGAAATGGGGGTATCAGAGAGGTCTGACCCCATGCCATTTGCTCATGGTTCCACTTGAAAAAAACATTGCTCCAGCTGTAAGTTTTAATTCGGATGACAGAGGGGCTTCAATACAAGGGAAAAGGAAATCCATTCACCATCTCTAAAAGAAGACAGAGCTAACAAAAAAGGGCTGAAGCAAGATTAAAGATGCCCCTGAGGTTTGCGACTCCTAGGCCCGGGCCTCCGCTCCTAGACACGGGAAGGAGGCAGAAGTCTATGCTTCCGTGTCAACCCCCAGAGGAGGCTGAGCCTGGCTGCCAGGCAGGCTTACGGGTCATTCAGCAATTGGGGTGACTCCCTAAAATGATTCCTGGAAGACAATCCATCCCAAACCAAGTGCAGACAGTAGGGCTGACCCAGAGGGGCTCCAGAACAAATCTAGGCCCCGGCACCATGTGGAAGGTAGTAGGGACCTGACCGCTTACATCTGCTCTCTCCCGAGCCCCTGGCCAGATCTTTGAAGAAGAAATGATGCATCATCATGTTTCAGCCATTTGCTCCTCTCTAGCCTCTAAAACCACAGGCAGACTGAGGAATTCAGCCTGCAGAGTGGGCCCTGAACAGCTCTATGAAGGGAGAGGTTCGGAAAAGAAAAGAAAGTGGTATCTACTTGTCAGATGGAATGTGTGAAGACATCAAGGAGGAATGCGGGGGCTCTGTTTGGGTGGCTCTGCAGTTTGGCCTCTGAATCATGCTGTGTGGGTCCAGATTCCTAACAGATGAAGCCTCAGGACTGACATCACTCTCCCAAGATCACCAGGGCCCTGTTGTCCCTCCCAGCAAGTTTTTACCTTGGAGAGTTTCAGCACTTGGGTTTTTTTCCCCAACCACATTTAATACCCGTCTCATTCCTTCCAGCTCACCCATTTTTCTGTCATCTGGAATTTGACAAACTAGGGCTCTTATAAGCCTCCCTCCCCCAGGATGGGGCATTCTTGGAACAGCTTGTGTTTTCTCCTGACTCAAGCCCATCTTCCTGATAATGCTGGCTTCTGTCAGTGCATTTCAGCAGAGGCTGGGCAGAGCACTAGGCCTCAGGATTAAAGGTGACAAAACTATCACCTTTGTCATGTCCTCATAAAGGAGGCATGGAGGACATGGGACAGCTGGTCTAGGTTAGTGGGATCAGTGACTACGCTGCTGCCTAACTGAGTCCTAGAAACAAAGGAAGGAATCTGGCTGCACAAGGTTCTAAGTTACAGTGTCTCCAAGAACAAAGATCCAGATGGAAGCAGTAAGAGAAAAAACTAGAAAGTAAGTTTATGCCAGATGTGATGGACACACCTTTCATCCCAGCACTTGGTAGCAGAGGCAAGCAGATCTCTGTGAGTTTAAGACTATCCTGGTCTGCATAGCAAATTCTAGTGAGACTCTGTCTCAAAATTAAAAAACATAATTAAAGTTTTATGTACAGTGTTTAAGGAGCTGACATGTCATCTTCAGAAAGACAAAAGCCATGCAGAATGCTTTAGGCATAGGGATGAAGCAGCCACATTTGCAAGCATGTGGAGGGTAGACTGGAAGGGTCTGGTCTGAAAGCAGGAAGGCCAGTTAAGAAGTTACTGGAGACCTCCAGGGAGGGCGAACATGATGTAGGGCAGTGGGAAGAGGATGCAGAGAGACAAGAGGGCAGATCCGAGCAGTTGAAATTAAGTAAACAACTTACATATACAGGAGAAGAGTCCAAGAGATCCCCAGGTTTTCAATGTGAAGATGTTTAAGTGACAGGAAGCCTGTGTTCAGGCAGCCACGGTCAGTTTGGCTGTAGCGAGCTCAGGTTGTGTGCAAGAGACATGAGCCTGGCCAAGCAGTTTCACAAGAAGAGAAGCAGCACATCCCAGGGTGCAGGACTTAGGACACACAGTATGCAGAGCAGCTGAAACTGTGTTAGGGGTTGGAAAACCCAGGAAATGGGAATGAGAAAGGCAGTGAGCCCCGGATCGTGAAGCCAAAGGGAACCAGTATCGACGGTGCAAGAGGAGGAAGGAGCCTGCAGTGAGCACAGGCAGAGGGGTCTCCGGAGTTCCGAAGGTCCCAGTCTCTTCCTTCTCCACGCCACTTTCCCACTCAGCTTCACAGTGTGCTTAACTCCCTCCTAAGCCTTCCACCTAAACTTTCTCACTGGGCCCCTCTCTGCTCCTAAGTCCCCTTACAATCCTCCCAGTGAAAGCCATGGCTTCCAGCCACCCTTCCTCGCCTTCCTGTATAGCTTCCCAAGTCACTGGGGCCAGGTAACCATGATAGCTCCTCAACCTGCTCTTCCGCAATCTGGTCATCTAAGACTTCAGCCTCTACATTTCCCCTGCTCCCTCCATCCTGGCATGACTGCCATGTGGGGTGACTTCTGGGCCATGAGGATGAGCCATTTCCATGTCCCACAGTTCCCAGGGACCTCGGCTCTGCGGACTCTTTACCTCTGTTCCCCTTCAGCCTCCGACTCCCATGGTGACTTCTAGGGTCTTGTTAATGCCTGTTTGAAAACCCTTAGTCCAGCTGGGTGTGGTAGCACATGCCTTTAATTCCAGCACTTGGAAGGCAGAGGCAGAGGCATGTGGATCTCTGTGAGTTTGAGGCCAGCCTGGTCTACAAAGTGAATCCAGGACAGCGAGGTCTCACAAAGAAAGAGAGAAAGAAAGAAAGAAAGAAAGAAGAGAAGAGAAAGAAGAAAGGAAAGAGGGAAGGAAAGAAAGCAAGCCAGCCCTCAGTCTTATTCTGGCCATGGCCAGCTCTCTAGCCTCTTCTATACTGTTCTTATTTTCCCTGTCCTGTTGAGCCCCTCGATCCATCTCCCTCCCTCCCTCCACTGTTCCCTGAGACATCAGTCCTTCTGTACTCCTCCCCCCTCACACACACACACACACACCTGCTGAGCCAATTCTAGTCCAAACTCCCTGCTCTTGCCCCAAGCACACAGAGGAAATGGGATCAGTGATTTGAGTCTGCTATGTCCCCACATAGTCATGCTTTGAGTGCTTGTTTCCCAGCTGGTGGCACTACTTTAGAAGGCTGTGGTGCCTTGAGGACATACAGCTAGCCAGCAGAAGCTAGCGCAGATCTTCGAGGGCAACATCAAGCCAGCTCTATGCCTCCTGGCCCATATGACGTAAGGAGTACCTGTCACATGCTGCCACATGCTCCTGCCATGAGCTGCACCATGCCTTCCCTGCCTCGATGGACACCAGCCCACCACTGGAACCATAACACAAAGTAACCCTTCCCTCCCTGGAGTTGCTCCCAATGGGCACTTTGGTCACAGCGATGCTGTGCCTCATCCAAGCAGGACATCACCTGAGAGTCACCATCTTCACTCTCGTCCCTGACACAAGCTTCACCACTGCAGAAGACACAAGCCCTTCCCACCAGGCAGCCAGAAAAACCTGAACAGTAGCTGACAGCAGGGTCTTCCCAAGAGTCTTCAGCTGCTCTTCCTGAAACCCAAGAGGAGACTAAGCAATGCCTACGCTCCCCCTAAGTCTCAACAACAAACTGAAGTGCCCTAGGGCAGAATTACGTGCAGGTGGTGGTTTACAAGCCAGCACAGGGGATATCATAATGAGGTGGCAGTCTGGCTTGGAGGACAGACAACCTTGCTGCAAATCTTACCTGTGCACACTGTCTTTTCCTGTAATATTGGTGAGCTGTTGATATGCCTTGAACCAAGGAAAATCTATTTCCTCAGCTTTAACCTGAGGACCCGACAGGGTTGCTGCTGGCCACACCTGTATAACACTGTGAAAATCAGAAGACCCTCTTTGTATGGACTCACAGCTTGCTTTGACTTGCCCATCCACAGGCACTTGGGTGCAATGCAACTTGCTCAACATATACCATAGCTCAAACTGTGCCTTCCTCCACGGGGTCCTTGTAAACAATGCAAGCATAACGTCCAGCTGGCCCAGAAAAGAGCCCGACTCTGAGAAGAATTTCAGAAAAGAAAAAAACAAAAAACAAAAAAGCAACTACTGCAGGCAACAGGGACATGGATCAACACGTGAGGGTGCCATGCTGGGGTGACATTCTACCATTCTTAAGCATTTGCCTCCGGCTCCTCGCTGCTTTCACCAGGCAGCCCTAAGACACTAGGTATGAAGTGGGTTGATTCAGTGTGGGCATAGAACCATGGTCTTAGACAAGGGCCCCAAGAAAATGAGAAGTGGGGCTTTGGCCAGAGGGGATGGTCTACAAGGAATGAGGGAAATGAGAGAGCAGCCTCCACATAGCAACACTGCCTCAGCCTAGCAGCAGAGGCCTCCCCACAACCCAGCTTGGTCCTGACCTTAAAAATTCTCTGTCTCAAGTCATGCCCTTGACATCATCTGACCAACTGAGCCAGTGCCCCCTCCCTGTAGCCCCCGCCCTCAAAGCCCTCCTGCCCCCACAGCACTTGTCTCAGTATGCGTCTGTGCTGCAGTCACTGATAACCATGGGACCACAGGGAGGAAGCGGTTATTTGGCCCCTGAGGTTACAGTCCATCAAGGGAAGTGCAGGCGGGAGCTCAAGGCAGGAACTGAAGAGAGGCCTTGGAGGAGTGTTGTTTACCGGCTATTTCCATGGCTTGTTCAGGAGTGGCACTACCCACAGTGGGCTCAGACCTCATGCTTCAGTCTACAGGCCAATCTGAGGGAGGCATTTCCTCAACTGACTCCCTCTTCCAGATGACTCGAATTTGTCATTTGATTTAAAAAAAAAAAAAAAAAAAACTAACCACCAAGCCAGGCGTGGTAGCATACACCTTTAATCCCAGCACTCAGGAGGCAGAGGCAGGCTTGTGAGATCGAAGCCAGCCTGGTCTACAAAGCGAGTCTTGGGAAGCCAAGCCTACACCGAGCAACCCTGTATCGAAAAACCAGAATAAAACAAAAACCTTACCACCAGAAGCCTCAGGATGCACCACTAGGCATCGCTGCTGCCCATCCCAGCCTGACACAAGAGCTGCCTCCACACACACTATGGATCAGAATGTCACAGAACACAGGAATGCGGTGGCCCTTGGGAAAGCGGGGAGTGCGGAATGCCCCATGCACTCTGGGTGAGCAGCTGGTCCTCAGGAGGGACGTGCTCTGAGAAGGAGCCGAGTACTAGCCACGTGGGCAACTGTCGGAAGGAGGGTGAAGTATGCCATCACCCCCTGTGGCATAAAAGTCATTTTCAAGCAGAGGTTAAAACCATCAAGTTCTATCAATGAGATCTATTCCATTATACCCAGGATGATTGATTGGAAAGTGCTTTACTTACAGGAAAATCACAGTGATAGAATACAGCTTCCACTTTTAAAGCACTTTCCATTAAAAAAAAAAAAAAACCATACCAATGTATAAAAATAGTTAGACTAAAGATGTGAATCAACAGCCGAGTAATTTATTGGCACTTGAAAGCCTGTGCTATAAATAGACCCAACAATGGGAATAGCAAGTGACTCTGAGCCATGGCAACCTGACCTCTGTAACACAAAAGAGAGTGACATACGACTCACGCCAAGCCAGCTGCCTTAGAGGAGGTCCTGAGGAGAGGACAGAATGGGGAAGTGCTGGGCAGGGCAGGCAAGAGACACAGAGCATGGATGGAGACACACCCCAAAGAGTGTGCAAGTTGTCCTACAGCGGGCCTCTGCATAAAATGCACAGCATGGTGTATTCAGGATGCTAAGGGAGGACAGAGTTCCCGAGACACTAAAGAGATTTGTCTCACTCTGTGATGTCTCCTTCTAGCCTTCCTTCCTGCCCACAGACTTTTACTGGTGACATAATGAGAAGGTTTACTGGGGCTCTCTCCCATAGTCACTAGCAATGCTCACTATTCCTGAGATTCTGCTAGTGATGCCTTACTGTTTCTGAGGTTCGGTTCCTTCTTTGTTTCATCTTGTTCTGTTGGGGAAGGTCAACATAAATGTGAAATGAAGCTGGGAGAGCGTGGAGGAGAAGTATCCAGCTCTGCAGCCTCCTGCAGCAGAGCAAGCCAGAGCGGCCCGCACCTGGACATCCTTGCCGTTCTACTCCATATGAAGGAGAACCCCTTCTCCACCCTCTATGTGTTTCCACCCTTGGGTGTAATGTGGCTTTCAAGAGCTGGGGCTCTGTGGCCCAACTGCCACCTGCTTTGGAACACCCAAGCATCTTGCTTATGAGTTCAAAAGCAGAGCAACTGGAAGTTGGTTCATCAGCAATTGAATGCACACTTTGGGTGGTGGTGGTTGTGTGTGTGCATGTGTGTGTGCATGTGTGTGTGCATATAGCAGCAAGAGTCCTTAGGGACCATGTAGAGGAAATGTGACATAAATGTGTAGGTGTGTGAAAACATATGCCCATGCATGCACATACAGAGACCTGAGGATATTAGGGGTTTCTTCCTTTTTGAAACAGGCCCTCTCACTGAACTGGACTGTTTGAGCTAGGCAGCTTGGCTACCCAGCAGGCTGCCAGGACCTGCCTGTTTCTGCCGCAAGGTACAGCCATGCCCAACTTTTAGGTGGATTTCAGGTCCTTGGCCTTCACAGCAAGTTCTCTCACCTCCTGAGTTGTCCCCTAGGCCCCACCTGGATTTCCCACATAGGCTTGACTATCAGCCTGCTGCTGAGAGTTAGGCCGGGTGGCTAGAGAGCAGCAGGGTCCCCTGTCTCCATCTCTCTAGTAGCAGAACTGCAAATGTCCACCACCATGCCCAGCTTTTATGTTCGAATCCACAGGACCCCATGTTTGCAAGGCAAGCACTTTGCCCCCATCCCAGCTGTGTGCCTCCTTTCATGGCATCTTAAAACTGAAGCGTCACCAGGCAAAGGTAGAGGCTTCCCTGACCTCTCTGAAGTGTTTAACCAGGCTGGCTTGGGGATTGCCTCAGTCAGCTCTGCTGCTAATGCCTGGAGCCTCAGCTTTTCTACAGTCACTGTCACAGCCATTTAAGTGTTCCTCCCAGTCCCCTCAATTTCAAGTACGTGGCCTGGGTTGTGGGGGACTCTCACAGTAAGCTTGAATATCCACAAACACTGCATATGTGTGTGTTATTTGTTGTTTGGGGGTTTGGGGAATTGGTTGGTTGGTTGGTTGGTTGGTAGCGGTGAGGTTTTGTTTGTTTGGTTTTTGGGTTTTTGAGACAGGGTCTCTCTCTGTAGCCTTGGCTGTTCTGGACTCGATTTGTATACCAGGCTGGCCTCGAACTCACAGAGATCTGCCTGCCTCTGCCTCCTGAGTGCTAGGATTAAAGGCGTGTGCTGCCACACCAGCTGTTGTTTTTGAGATACAATCTCACTAATTGGGCCTGGTTTAGAATGGAATTCTCTTTGTAGACCAGGCTCACCTTGAACTTGCAGTGATCCTCCTGCCTCAACCTCTAGAGTGCTGGGCTAACACGCCCAACTTTCATGTTTTCACAATACATCCTTTAGCTCACAGTTGCTCTGGTCTCAGACCCACTCGAGTTGTGCTGCTATGCTGGGAAACCACAGATTCCTGAGAATGTCTTTCTCTCCACTGCATCCTTCAGAAAGAATGGACTTAGCAAAACACCTATGAGCTCAGAAAAGGAGGGATAGGAAAGAAGAGGGGAAGGGAGAAGAGAAGCCAGGGCTGATGAGGGGATCCACACCTGCATCACTGTGGCTCCTTGTAAATGTCGTATTGCCCATGTGGGCTGTGTAGACACAGTGCTGTGGCTGTCTCCTGAGCCCACTGTTTGCCCTCCTCCTCCAATGTCCTTGTTCTGAGAGGCCTGACTTCTCCCTAGAAATCGACACTATTCTATAAAAACTACAGCGAGGTTTTCTTCAGATCGCTTCTTTAAATCCATACTAAATAAGCTTGACACGGTGGTACATGCCTGCAAACTAAGCAAAGACTCAGGAGGAAGAGACAGGAAGACCACAAGCCCAGGCTAGCCTGGGCTACATAGCAAGATCCAGACCAGCTGTGGGCTGCATAGTAAGACTGTCACTCATAAACCACACCCCAAACCATCCATTAATATTTAGTCCAGATGGCTTCTGTTCAGCCCTGTTTTAGACAGGTCTCACTATGTAGTCCTGGCTGGCCATGAAGTCACTACGTAGACCAGGCTAGCCTTGAGATTATAGTTTCTGCCTCTGCCTAGTGATTAAATCCTGGGATTAAAGTCCTTCACCACCATGCCTGGCTTTGTCCCTTTTCTTAGTGGCTATCACTGTGCCACACACATAGCTCCCTGGATGTTTCAGCTGAGAGAGGAACAACTGCACATCGGGCTCTCTGCAGAGGTTATGACAGCCGCAAGATCATCAAGAATTATAAAAACTAGGCCCAATGAATCAGTATTGGTTATGGGGGGTGACACTGGAAAGTGCCCCTGACAGCAGAATTTCCAGAGTTAGACTGCAATCCCGCTTGAACTTGTTTTAAACATTAGTTACTGAGCACATGACTAGTGTCACGCTGGAGGTGCTGACAATCAGACTTTGGTAGGGTAGTCAACCGGTTGGCTCCTCTGTGACCTTCTCCAACACAGACCCTGGGAAATGGAAACACAGCTGCTTCTCCCTGCGTTTGGTTTGAAACTAGCATCCGAATGGCACTCACCACTCCCTGCATGCATTTTTAATGGAGACATGGCTAATTTTAGGGTTAAGAGGGGAACATACTAAATGAGCCTGAGGCATCTTGTTCCAGAAAGCAAGCAAGCAAAAACAAAATGATGGAGCTAGCATAAGAGACACACACAGGAGACAGCTGAGAAGAACTCAATTGCCAATGCTGGGATGAACAGGCGACACAGTAAACAATATTAGCTAACAGCCCAAAGAATGAGTTCATGCTGATACGAGTGAGTAAATAAGTGGGTGGGAGGGCCGATCTTGAATGCAGAACTCCAATTCATGTCAATCCCACATATGCTCAGGGAGCTAAGGTGTAATTCAGAATGGAGCTCTACCCACTTCAGAGCAGGGTGTCTGGCTAGGCATGTAGCTCAGCTGGTACAGTGCCTGTCTATTATGTGTGAAGCCATAGGTTCGGTCCCTGGCACCACCACCTAAACCTGCTGTGGTAAGGCATGCCTGCAAACCCAGGACACAGAATGTAGAGGGAAGAGGATGGGGAGTTCATCCTCTTCCCTTAAAGAGGGCCCTTAAAGAGCCTTTGAAGCCGGACTGAGCTGCAGAAACCCCGCTTGGTGGGAAGGGTAGAGAGTTGGATCCTTAATGATCGGCTTATAGAACATAATATGGAAAGAGGAAAATGGCTTGAGAGAAGCCACTCGGCAACATGGTCAAGGGTACTATCACAACACACATCCTTGCTCTGATGTGACAATTTAGAGACAGACCCCATAGCCGGGCACAGAGCTTGATACACACCTGTAATCCAACACCGGAGAGGCCGAAACTAGCCTGGGTTACACAGTGAGACCCCATCCATGTTAACTGATACAGTCTGCAAAGTAGCTGACCTCTAAGCTGTCATCAAAAACACTGACACAAATACAGAAAAAAATCAAAAAAGGTGTGGAAGCATGACTGTAAACTGCCATCCTGCATGGGACGCTGGGACAGGAAAAGGATCCTGAGCAGAGTAAGATCAATATGACATTGTTAATACTATGCCAGTATTTCATCAGTTATGGTAAGGGTGCCACATCTGGATGCTGACAAAGCCAGACTAGAGTGTCTTTGCTCCTTTTCTGGATTCTGAAGCTATTCTAAAGTTAAAGTGATTGGTTTGGTTCCGGTACTGAGGCTTGAACCTACAGCCTCCCAATTACCAGGCCAGTTCTCTACCACTGATCCACAGCTTGGCTGCGCACTTGTCTTTATAACTGTGCTTCCATTGCAGGGTGCTGGTGACAGTTTTGTGGGAGCTCTGGCCTTCTACCTGGCTTACTACCCAAATCTGCCCTTGGAAGAAATGCTCAAGAGATCCAATTTCATCGCTGCAGTCAGCGTCCAGGCCACAGGAACACAGTCCTCTTATCCATACAAAAAGGACCTCCCTCTTGCTCTCTTTTGACTGCTGCTAACCCCAAATAAATATAAACTGGAAATAAAATATGCATGTGTGTGGCCACTCTTGGCTCACAGTTACTAGAATGTATCCTTCCTTTATAAGGATTATGTTCATTTACAAAGTTATCAAGCCTTCTTTGACTTAGTGCTGCCTTCCTATTTCACAGTCACAACAGCAACTTGAATAAGATACCACCACCAGGACCTGTACAAACAGCACCACTATTTGGAAAGCAGCAAATCCTAGTATTGGATGTACACTGTACAGCAGGGGTGGGCAGCAGTATCGAGCCAGAGCAAAGAATTTCCCAAGGGAAAGGACAGCAACCAGCGCTCCCAGGCACATTCTGAGAAGTGGCTGATACTCACCTCTAGCCAGATGTGTCTCAATTGATAGAGTACGTGTGCTTGCCTAGCATACGTGAAGCCCCAGGCTTGATCCCAGCACTGCCTAAGCTGGAGTGGCAGCACCTGACTGTAATCCCAGCACCTACGTGGTGGAGGCAGGAGGATCAGAAGTTAAAGATAACCCCAGCTACACAGCAAGTCTGACACACTCTAGACTACATGAAATTCTAATTAAAAAAAAAAAAAAAGTAAAATAAGATCACTCAATGGTAGACGTGCTTACACCTGGCCTGATTTTGATTCCTGGTACAGAGCCAACTCCTGGCAAGCTGTTCTGCTTATGTCTAACTCCATTTCCCAAGAGTTGGTTTTGCCAAAATCAAGAACGGACCTTGGGAAGCGACACCTGCTATGTTGGGACAGCACCAGTACCCTGTGGCCAGGGGAGACACTACATTATCTCAGCTATGAAGTAGGATACGGACGAGCAATTCTGAAAAAGCTCATCTTTCACTTTAAGCCATAATCTCAGAATGGAGGAAGCTGGGGAGTTTTGAAAACTGGTGGCAAGCAGCCTGAGAACGGGGCGAGGCAAGGCAGCAGCCATATATGAACACAAGGACCAACAGAATCAGCTGTGAATACACCATGTCCCCAAAGCAGCTACATGGAATACACCACAGCTACTCTTGTTGTAAAGGTGCAGATGATCGGTTCCTCTGCTGCCCTAGGAGCCTGTGACCAGTCTACATGCACAGCAGGGGCCAGGCCGGCCTACACTAGCCAGTGAGACCTTGCCTCAAAGCTCACACCGTGGACTACCACACTCATGGCTCTAGTGAGCAGTTTAAGAACATGGACCACTAGCACTCTTCCTAATGACACTCACACAACCAATGCAGATGTTTGTGTCCTTCCTTCTCCCAGCTGCCCGTTATCCACTGTCATCACAGGGCAATTTCCGCAGCGCTGCCTGGAGCACTGTCTTGTGGAGGCACAAGGAGCAGCCTAGGAACTCTTGCCCGAGTCTCGCCATAGATAATGGCTTTTCTTATGGGAAACAAGTTATTTCTTGGTTAGGTGGTTGATTTTCAAGTTTCAAATAGTAGGGGGAAATATCACTAAGAGACAAGAGGACAGGCTATTTTCTTTCTTTTTTTTTTTTTTTTTATTAAGGCCTATAAGGCATCCAGAGAGAAACATCTGGTCTCTGTAGAAAACTTTCTTTCTCCACACTGCTCCTTCACATCCGCCTTCGCCTCACTGGAGGCCATGCTGTGGTTTTGTCTTCAGTGCACACCTCCGAGTTCTGAATCGGTGTCTCACCCTTGGTCTTCTCATTTATGAGTCAAATTCATTTTCAATCCACTGCTCAGAGGGAGCGTATTTTTTTCTGTTCCACGAAGAGAACTTTTTTGTTCACTATGAGGCAAGAAAAGGGGGTTGTAGGTGAAAACGAGGAAGCAGCATCGTTTCGTTTGTATTAAAACACACAGCATGCCCTGAACCCGCTCTCCTTGTCCCTTGTTTTATTAGTCCTTTCACATGAGGATGAGCTGATTTTCAAACCCAGCTTCTCAATCTCAGGGGCCAGAGAAGATAGATAGAAATGGGTGAGAAGCCCAGGGAAGGGTCACCAGCCGATCCCAAGTGTCACACACATGCTACAATGTCATTTTAATCAATGTGAGAAACTGAGGCAAACATGCCAAACACTGCCTTGGATCCATTTTCACACTCGGTAAGCAAGAACAGGCTTGGCGCTGGGCTCTAGAACAGCACTGAGAGCTGAGCGGAGAGAGGAACTGCAGTCAGAAGGGACAGCAAATACACTGAACCTCCACTGTCTACAGATGCCTTCACACGCAAACCGGAATGGTGCAGACTAGCGATCAGGCAGTACGGCAAAGCCTCACTCAGTATTACAAGTTTACTGGGGAAAAAAAGTGCTACCTTCATGTAAGAGGCTGGAGCTAGACACTGGGAAGGGAGGTTTTCATTAAGCCTCATGTGTCCCATAATCTGCCATCAGCCTCCAGCCAAGTCCAACACACACACACACACACACACACACACACACACACACACACACACACAGAAAGAGAGAGAGAGAGAGACAGACACAGGCACACATACACCCTACCTGACCTGATTCTTCTCTGCCACAAAAACAGGACAGCAAAAGAAAACTCAGGAGGCCAAAGGACTGGTGACCTCACAACTCCTTACTGAACCTGACCATAAAGACTTTTCAACTTTATTTTCTCTTCTTCTACAACGAAAATGGATACATTCCATATGAAATTTCCAAGCCATGATTAAGAATTATCTAGGAATTTAAAATATATTGTTGTGGGCTGATAAGCTGGCTAGTGATAAAGAGCACTGGTTGCCTTGTCAAAGGACTCGGATTCTATTCCCAGCACCCACATGCTGGCTAACAAACACCCCTAACTCAAGTTCTAGGGGATCTGACGTCCTCTGTAAGCACCGGGTACACTTGTGTTACACAGACATACATACAGCCAAATCACCTTTGGAAATAACAATTAGTAAAAATGTGCATACACCATTGCCTTTCTGTGATGTCTCTGGTTGTGAGCCCCACCCCTAACCGCCGAGCCATCTCTCCAGCCCTCACTGCCCCCTCACCTCCTTCCTTATTCCAGCTCAGCAGCACGAACTCAACTTTCTTTGTTTTTGTTTTTGTTTTGTTTCACCAGACAGGGTTTCTCTGTAGCCCTGGCTGTCCTGGACTCACTCTGTAGACCTGCTGGCCTCAAACTCACAGGGATCCACCTGCCTCTGCCTCCCAAGTGCTGGGATTACAGGCATGCACCACTGCACTCGGCTTCTCTAGGCAGTTCTTCAATTCTTAAGAAATGCAGCAGTAATTTAGTAACATACAGACATTATATAAAGGATATTTTTCACATACTTTGAATCATATAAAACATGAGAAAATATGCATTAAAATTTCTTTTATTCTCTGTGTTTCCCCTTTAATTAAGAGTTTAGTGCAGGAGCTTGACAAGCTGCAGCATTTATATGGAAACGCTGATTTAATACACTGGTGCATCATAAGATGAGCATGTGAAAATCCAGCAAGGCTCTTATAAACCTAGAGATCAGACCAAATGTTGTGGTGAATGCCTATAATCTTGGCACTCAGAAGACAGAAACAGAAGGATTTCAAGTTTAAGGCCACCTTGGGCTACATGACAACATCCTGACCCCCTCTCCCTCCACCAAAAAAAAAAAAAAAAATACCCCACAGAAACTGGCTAGGCATGGTAATCCTGGCACTTGAGAAGCAGAAGCAGGTGGATCTCTGTGAGCCCTAAGCCAGTCAAGAACACACAGTGAGAACTGGTTGCAAATGAAAGAAAGGAAAGGCAAGGAGGAAAGGGAAGGAAAGAAAGGAGGGAGGGAAGGAAGGAAGGAAGGAAGGAAGGAAGGAAGGAAGCAAGCAAGCAAGCAAGCTTGGTCCCTCAAGAACAGAAACTGGGAGAGGCCCAGCCACAGCGGCAGACAGCTCTTGCCCACTGTGTGCCAAGTACTAGGTTTGATCCAGTACTGGAAAACAAAGTGCAGGAAAAATAGCTAAGAGGCAGAAGCAAAGATGACAGTGGAGCTCTGACTACTAGGCTGGCTCTAGTAGAGGGTCCTTGTTATTATTCTAGTAGAGGGTTTTACCTGGTTGGTTTGGGGGCGGGGGTTGTTTTGTTTTATTTTTGGTAGTTCTAGGAACTTAGAACTTTGTACACATAAAAATGCTCAACCACTGGGCCACATCCACAGCCAAGGTCCTCGAGAACCTTCCCTGGGTCAGTGTGGCCACCACGCCTCCTCAAAGAAGCTCCTCTTTCAGCAAATGAAAGCTGTCACAGAAAACCACAACTGGACACAGCACAGAGATGAACAGATCATGCGGGAAGCCCCACACATCTGCGTAATGGCTCCTACATCTTTGGTTCAGGAACATCAGGGGAGGTGGGCAGAAAGAGTACTAGAAACAGCCAGAAGGGCTGGGTTCTAACCTTGACTATTAAGGAGTACTTGCACTAGTCGTGGGTTCAAAATCCAGCTTGAGGAAGGAAAGAGTATGGCTGCAATGTGCACCAGCCCTAAACTCCTAGGCAAATAATCATCAAAACCCTCTCAATTTCCTTCCTGGTATGAAAGACAACCATCCCCTCCGAGCTGCTGCCAGATAAATAGTGAGCACTCATGTGAGCCGCATTGAAATGACACACTGCTATGCACAGCACTAAACATAATGTAATTTTCAGTCAAAATATTTGCTGTTTAATTCATAGAAGAATGATTCTGTCAAGTTCTTTCCCTACAGCTAACCTAAGTCCTTTCTGTTCCAATTAAAGTCTGCATTGCCTTGTTTGGTGATCCACAGAATTAAAACTGACAAGTTTTCATTCTCTTTATGATAAATAAAGTTTTAATACGTTTATGCCTCAGCCTTTAATCCTTCCTCCTTGGCATGTAGTTTTACAGGAGGAAAAGAAATCTAAAGATAGAGGTGGCGGCTGGAGAGATGGCTCAGGGATTAAGAGTACTTGTTAAGGGGACACAGGTTCATTTCCCAGCACCCACAGTGCTGGGAAACACAGTGGTTTACAACCATCCATAACTCCAGTTCCAGGGAACCGGCCTCATGGGCAGCACAAGCAATTCATGGTATACATTTATACATATATACATACATACATACATTTATGCAAAACACAAATAAAATGGAGAACGAACACACACACACACACACACACAGCAGAGGTAGCTGGTTGTTGCCTCAGAGCAGTCTGTGAAATGGTCAACTAACTGGAAATCCTTCTGTGTTCCATCCCTGATTTGCTTCATAAGAGACTAACAGAACATTATCCTCCAACTAAGTCTACTCATTGCAGTAAAACGGTGGGAAGTGGCCAGATTCTCCGGTACCCAGCGCAAGGCCAGCCCCAAGGCAAGCATCTTCATCTTCACGGCAAGTCTGCAGAGTATCCCACAGAACAGCAGGAAACCAGGTATCAGGACACCCTCTTCTTCAGGAAAGATATTTTGCTACCAAGGGTCAGACATTTCTTGCTAGGAAACTTAGCTGTGTACAGGAAGCAGACATGTGAACCTGTGTTCTGAGCTGCTCATGGTGTATATGCTCCCAGTGTCACAAGACTGACAGATCACAATCCTAACTTCCTGACAGCTCCTCCACACTAAGGATGAAGTTCAACACATATTTAAACTATCAAAGATGCACATTTAATAAATTCGTATCAACACTGTGTGGGTTCCTAAAAGTCAACTCTAAAGGAGCTGAAATAGCAGTGAAGAGGTACTTTCAATATAAGTCTCTTCACTTTTTTACCAATTAATACAAAGAAATCAGAAGGGAGGAAAACACCAATCCACTATCCAACGTCTTCATTCCAGTAAATTCTCCACCATATAAGGAATCTTCTTGAGATTCAGCATTCTAGCCTTCAGGTCTAAGACCAGAATTCCCTTTTTATTACAATAATAAATGGCCAGAAATATGAATACCATAAACACAGCAAGGAATCTGACTTCTGTGACAAAATGGAACTTAAGTAGTTTTAAGCTGACAGCTGAGTTTGAGGGCTTTTTAAATGCCTCTCCATACTAATACAGCTTATATCTTATTAGGAGGCAACTAAACAGGGCAGAAAATTTTTTAGGTTTTTTTTAGGGGGGTTGGTTTTTCAAGACAGGGTTTCTCTGTGTAGCCTTGGCTATCCTAGACTCACTTTGTAGACCAGGCTGGCCTCGAACTCACAGCAATCCGCCTACCTCTGCCTCCCAAGTGCTGGGAGAGGGCAGAAAAATTAAATCAAAACTCAAAACATTTGTTTTTGCGTAAGTTCACACATCATATTCAGAAAAGTGTAGGCTTCCACCAACAGTGGCTGGGTTTGTGAGTGTGGACAATCTAGCCTTTGGAACATGACTTTTTCATTTATTTATTGTGAGTATATGGGGGAGGGGCACCCGCGTGCTATGGTGTATGTGTGTGCAACCTGCAGCTCCGTCACTGGCTCAGTGACGGACGTCAGGTCACCAGGCTTATTGCCTTAATCTGCCAAGCCATCTGAACAGCCCAAGTATGTCTCTCTTAGACAAGTTTCAAGTTACCATTCATCATGGTGTTTTTGGTAGATAGCACAAGAGAAAATCAAATTTTCTACCCCAATGTACCAACATATACTCTCCATTTGTTTAATTTATATCTGAACCCTGTGAGTTGCACTGTCAGACCACGCCCTCCCCACTGCGGGTGGCTGTTCTTCCCATGGCTGATTTCCTACCTTCTCAGAGGCTCTGCCTATCGAAGCTCACGTACATTTCAAGAGCCCCGACCCCTACGATATCTCAACATCCCAATGGGTGTTCTCATAGCACTTACTTATCACAATGTCACTTCTTCCCTCTCCCTCTCAAACCAACTGCAAATGCCAACAGCAGAGGCTGAGTCTGTCCTGTGTCCTGGTGTTCCCACATCGGGCATAGCAACTAGCTAGCACCATAATAAACATTCAATATACATCACTGGATGAATGTCATGATTCCAAAGGGGCCACAGAGTACCCAGAGACATTCAGGAAGGAAGGAGACACAGGCTCTGAAAGCGGCTAAGCTGCTGTGACGTCATTTCTCTGAGTCTTACCTATTGGATCATAGTGCAGAAGGCTCAGCTTCTCTCGGAGTCGGCTTCTCTTGTGGTTGAAGGAGAAACCTGTGCCGGCTTGGCTCACCAGTTTCACCAGAATGGTTCTGAGATCAAAAAGTACAGTTACAAGCCAAGGAAACACACCAGGCCACCGGGAACACACAGCGCACTGTGCTGTGGAGTCACAGTAGTTATCAGTATTAGGTGGCCCTAAGAATAGTCTCTGTTACAACAGTCTACGTTTCCCACAAAACAATTTCCAGGGCTCTGAATCCCGAGGCGGTCCCCTACAGTGACCCTGTAACAACCTTGCCAGAACAGCAGGAGCGATCAAGCAAAACCAGGGAGCAGGTAACTGATGCCACCTCTCATGAGGGGCGGAAGTCAGGGGGCAGAATATGCAAGACAGCTGGAAAGCAACCCTGAAGCTGGCTGCCTCAGAACTGTTCTTCCAAAATGACTGACGGCAGTACAGTCAGGAAGGGACAAAATTAAGAGAGCGGAAGTTTTTCATCATTAATGTACAAACCCTGGGCACCTTCACATTTCATTTAAATTAGTCATCGAAACCATAAAACTTATTATTTGCTTCCCTGGACATTTGAATACATGTACTGTTAACTTTCTCATATTTGTGTGTTGTCTCTGTCTCCCCACAAGGACGACAGTTCTCATGCCATTCCAAAGCCTATGTGAAGCATTTAAGACCACCTTACAGCCAGGCACGGTGGCTCTCATCTATAATCCCAGCACTCTGAATGCTGAAGACCAAGCTGGACTACAGAATGAGATCCTGTCTCAAAACACAAAATAAAGCCCAAAAGACCACATTATGCACTGATGCACAGAACTGTGCCTCTGAAGACCACAGTATCTGTTGATGAAACAAGAAAAGGTTGCCAGGTACGGTGGTGCAGGCCAGTAACCCTAACCACTCAGGAAGCCAGAGCAGCAAGTTCACAAGTTCAAAGCCACCCTAGGCAACTGAGGCCTTGTCTGAAAACTTAAAAACAAAAAAGAGGGCTGAGCAGAATTTAGCAAGAGAGAATTTGCCCAGCAAGGCCCTAGGTTCAATCCCCAGTACTGGAGGAGGTGGGGTGGGGGGGTAAGGTTATACAATTAACATAATTACTCATTCATTCACAAAGATTCAACAAACCCTCCATGGGGCACTTACTCTGTAAGGAGCCTACAAGAAGCATAAAACCACGTCTGCATCCTCTAGGAACTAAAAGCATGGCTCAGAAGATGAACTGGCAAATACGAAGGCAAGGCATGGGTTGAGCCTCTCTTCCGGCCAC
The DNA here is from genome assembly GCF_903995435.1 of Acomys russatus. Classification (NCBI taxonomy): domain Eukaryota; kingdom Metazoa; phylum Chordata; class Mammalia; order Rodentia; family Muridae; genus Acomys; species Acomys russatus. The sequence goes on from NC_067137.1 coordinate 22,991,944, forward strand.
CTAAGGTTTACCTCTGTGATTCTTCTAGTGCTCAGACTGATACTTCTATAAACATGCAGCCAACCATGCATGCGCTGAGTTCTTAAGCTACGTGCTCTGTGCTTTAGGTATATTAAATGCATCTTCGCCTTATGTATCTGTTTCCTAGGACAGAATTATCAAATGATATCACCATCACCAAGTCAAGATGCATCTGTGCTTTTTTCCCCCCAAGGTGTTCAGGCTGATAAAATAATTAACCAAATAGGTAGCCCCAAATCAACTTTTGGGAAATCAAAACCAAACACTGGTTTAAGAGAAAGATACACTGGCAGTAGCTAGACTACCAACCCCAACAGGAATAAGAGAAATTTAAATAAAACAAAACCTTTCACTTACTTTGACTTGTTCTTGGCAACTGTTTTTGTGTAAAGGTTGGGAGGGGAAAAAAAGATAAATATATTAGGTTTTACTCAAAGTGCTTATAAACATTAGTTATAACCAAAAACACCTAAGAAGCATACCCCGGTTACACTAAAGTGACTATTTCCTGGATATTAGAGTCAATAAAAGCAACACCATTTCGATTTGGGGTGGGGGGTAAATATCAATGCAGTTGCCTGGCACTTTAAAATCTTTTTAAAGTAGTATCTGTTCTATTTCCACGCTTCTGTGGTGTAAACATCTGGACTGTGACAAGCCTCTTGACTGAACATTGCAAGCAGCAACAAAGTCACGTGAGGGGGACGTGAAATCTAATCAGGAAGTCAGCTAGGAGCCAGGGAACCGGGTAATTCACCGCAGCTGCCAGGAGAGATTCTCGGGTCATCCCCACAGAGGCAGCGGAGCTCCCAGCGCCGCCTACCCAGCCCCGGGAGCCGCGCCCAGCCTGGTCCTCCCGCCGCCGAGCTCCACCTCGGGACCCGCCTGTCACGCCTCGGCTCCACGCCGCAGGCCCTGCCGCCGCCGCCGCCGCAGACCTACTTACAGGAGACGGCGGAAAGCAGCATGGCGAACGTCCTATACTCTTTCCCACGCCGGCCTAAAGAGTTGAACAACTGCTTCCGGGGCATGAGCCGGTTCCGGTAGAGAGCTCAGGAAGTTGACAGAAGCCACGCCCTCACCTGGAGCCCTAGATTTCTCTTCGTGATTTATTGGCAGTGAATTTTGTGGTGTTATAGGATGGACCTCCCTCCGTGCAAAAGATAATTCTGCCAAAAATCATAAAACCCAGATCTGCCTGGCTCCAATACCTGGTGCCTTTCTCATTAGACATTGAGCTACCATTTGGCCATCATTAATTTTTTTTTTATTCCCGTCCAAGGAACCTTAGCTCCTCCAACGCCAGGGACCTCATTGGTAACTTCACCTCCCAATTCATAATCAGGATTTTATTATTTTCCTTATTATTTTTGTTGTATTTTGTTTAATTTTATAATAATGCCCCCTAGTTCATTCTTTAATTTATTCTTAGATGTGTGTAGTTTATGTGTGTGAATGCTTTGCTCGCTGGTGCCTAAGGAATTCTTCTGGAACTGGAGTGCTGAGGTGGGTGTGAGCCACCATCTGGGTCCTGGGAACCAAAGCCAGGTCCCCACAACAACAGCCATCTTCTCTCCTGCTGCAATTTCTGTTGTTGTTGTGGTCTTAAGGATCTTCCCAAGAACTCTGTTAAGCCTGTAGTGGTTAAGCCTCTACTCCCACGTGAGGAAACTGAGGGTAAGAGTCATTAACTAGGCCGAGGCTGCTCCAGTTATTAGTGTAAAGTATAGATCTTGAGCCCAAGTCTTCAAAATGTCAAATATGATAGGCATGTACTGTGTGCTAGTCTAGCCAAATTAGAGAGTTCCAGGTTCAGCAAAGACCCTGTCTCAAGGGGCTGGAGAGATGGCTCAGTGGTTAAGATCACTGGCTGCTCTCCCAGAGGTCTTGAGTTCAGTTCCCAGCAACACCATCTATAATGTGATCTGATGCCCTCTTCTGGTGTGCAGGTGTACATGTAGGCAGAGCACTCATATAAATAAACAAACAAAAAAGAATCTGTCTCAAAATAAATAAATAAAGGCAGAGAGGAAGGAACCTGACATTGACCTCTGCCCTCCATACACGCACATATGTTCACATGCACACATACAGTACACATGTACACACACACACACATATAACACAGAGAGAGAGAGAGAGACATAAAAGAAATACTGTCTCCTGAACAGAGCATGAAGGAGACAATGACTTTCTCCTCCCATCAGCTGCATCTACCTGTTACTTACACCTAACACACTGTTGGCAGCTGGCAAGTTGACTAAGATGGTTACTAATACAGATGTAGTAATTGATGGTTTGGTTTTTCTTTTCCAGCTGCACTTACATATTGAGCTCTCTATGCCTTATGACATGCAGAGCAGTAAAGGCAGCCAGAAGGGAAAGGTAGGATTCTGTAAGGAGATCAGGGTCAGCCTCCTTGGGAGCTGGAGTGGTGAAGGGAAGAGAGGACAGCACTGTTTAGCCTGGATCTTAACCCAGAGACTTGCGGGGGGTGGGGGGGGGGGGCGAGAAGCCACAGTGCACTGGATTACACAGAGCACCTGCCTCCTGTTGGTGAACACTGTATTCCAGCACTTAGTGACAGGATTCGGACCTCTTCTCGTCCTGTGGGCCCTGACTGTGCGCATCCAGTCCTGTCTGACTCATTGCTGGGGCATAATAGCTAATTGTTCTTGCTCAAAAAGTCAGCAATGCCAGCTCCCTAACCTATCGCACAGGCCAGGGCACATGGGTACCAGTGGAAGGAAGACCCCACAGGAGAAAGTTGAGTTTCTGCAAAGAGGTGGTACCTACTCAGTTGCCTCCGGACAGACCAGGGCATTTTCAAAATCAGGTCTTCTGCCTCAACGACTTAGTGTTAGAGCAAAGAACACCTTGGAGAGTACAGCTGAAGGCTGGGGGTATACACTGGGTTCAATCTGTGTGGAATAGGTACTCTCAAGTTGCCAATCAACACATCCCCGTTATCTATCCCTGCCATTGTGATGCAGACCCACATCTCTTTCCTGGGGTCTACTATGGATTAATACCAATAGAAAGCATTTCCTGACCCTGTGTGCCCCATCTTGCCCCACACTTGCCCCCGCTGGCCCCTCAGAGCAGCAGTTTTTGGGTGGCTTTTCCCCACCCCAAACCAAACCAAAACCATGGAGTCCAGATTGTTTGTCTTGGCCAGCTTCTCCTGAGCAGGAGGCCTGCTCTGGAGTACAGCTGATATGCCCAGTGTCTCTCTATGGAAGAAAATCAGTTTTCTGTTTCCAAGCAGCTAACAATTGCAAATAGCTTCTTGGTTAGTGGTGAGACTTTGTGCCTACTTCCCCTTCTCATAGAGACTGTGACAGCATGCACAAGACCTGCACAAATTCAAGCCAGACAAAACACCATCCAGTTTTTAGACTCCCTAGAGTAGTGATTCTCAACCTTCCTAATGCTGTGACCCTTTAATACAGTTCTTCCTGTCATGGTGAGCCCCAACCATAAAATTATTTCTTTGCTACTTCCTAACTGTAATTTTTGTGTTATAAATCATAATTTAAATATCTGATATGAGAACCACTGCCCTAGAGGGTCTGAGACAGGCAAAATTGAACAATACTAAGGGACCAGGAATTCTGGGTTGACCAGTAGGCCCTAAGTTGCAGGTGTGTCCATTAAATTTGTTTTGCATGATGAGCCACTCTTATCTGAGTAGGCAGAGGAGGGGAGAAAGTGACCAACTTGAAAAAATGAGGAAGTCTTGAGCTCTAAAGCAAACAGGAAGGTGCTCACCTACATTCCAGAAGGCTCTAGGACACTTAACAGAGGCCCAAGACAGAAGACCAAAACCAGGAAGTTTAGTTGCTACCAGAAAGATTAATGGAGGTCCTGCAGACCACACCCTTCCCACCCACATACTTCATGAACCCTCTGCTAGAAGAGCTGGAAAGGCTCTGACAGAACAGTCTTGGGAAAGTCAACACATTCGGCCTGATTGGTGGGTGATGGATGGGAGAGAACTGTGGGTGCTGAAGGAAAGCATCTGAAAGGGTGTGGAGGCTTAGGGGGAAATGGGCTGAAATCCAGTTGGAAGAGGCAAAGGGTGGAAACTGGTCAGAGACAGGCATTCCTCCAGTGGGTGGGAAGCTGGGCTGCAGGGTGGCTGCTGATGAAAAAGAACTGCACACAGAGTGAGCTGATTGTTTTACCAGCCTTGGACTCCCCAGATCTCACATTTTTGAGGGGTAGGAAGTGTAATGAATTTTTATTCCCCCCTCTCTCTTTTGGTTTCTTGTTTGTTTAGTTAGTTGGTTGGTTGCCTTTATTTTATTTGTTGCTTGGTTGATTAATTGGTTGGTTAATTTTTTGAGACAGGATCTCACTAGGTGTACTTGTTTGGCTTGGTGCTTTCTATGTAGACCAGGCTAGCCTTGAACTCACAGAGATCCTCCTGCCTCTGCCAAGGAGTACTGGGATTACAAATGCCTTTGCATAGCCATTCCACAGTCTCAGTTTAACAGGTTTTTTTTTTTAATGTAATTTATTTAGTTGTATTTTATGTGCATTGATGTGAGGGTATTGGATCCCCTGGTGCTGGAGTTACAGACAGTTGTGAGCTGCCATATGGGTGCTGGGAATTTAACCTGGGTCCTCTGTAAGAGCAGCCAGTGCTCTTAACTCCAGGGTTTATTTTATTTTATTTTATTTTAGTCTAGAGCTCTCCAAGTATGCTAGATTGGCTAGTTACAAACCCCAGGAATCCACGTGCCCCTGACTCCCTAATGTAGGGTTTAATAAGCGCACATCTCCTTGTCTGCTGCTATTTTGTTTTGTTTTGTTTTTTGAGACAGGGTTTCTCTGTGTAGCCTTGGCTGTCCTGGACTCGCTTTGTAGACCAGGCTAGCCTTGAACTCACAGAGATCTGCCTGCCTCTGCCTCCCCAAGTGCTGGGATTACAGGCCTGTGCCACCATGCCCTGCACAATCTGCTGCTTTTTATATAGTCTTTGCTGCCTTTCCCCTGGAAGCTTGATCCAGCCACATGGTGCCAACTCAATTTGAGAGAACTAAAACTGGGGTTCAATTCACAGTTCTCTCTACAGTTTTCCAGGAGAAATCTCTGAACTTCTGATTTTCCTGCCTCTCCCTCCTCCAGTGCTAGGATGAGAGGGGAACAGCCTCAGTTTGAGGTAGGATTTGTGTGGTACCTAGTGGAGCCCAGGCCACCAGGTGACTGTCATCAGATGAGTTCTGCAGCCATCTCCACTGTGAAGTTCCACGAACCTAGAAAGAGACCTTGTAAGACACTTCCCAATACCACCACTCAGTCCTCAAGAGCAATGTTCTAGAAGGATCAACTCACTAAGCAGATAGCTCGTTTCCTCAGAACAGAGGAGAAGACAGGTGGATAAAGATTTCTCTCTGTGTTAGTGACTGCTGTAACTGTGGGCCTGATACAGTGTCCGGCATACAACAGCTGCTCAATGAACACTTACTAAGTAAACGGACAAGTTAAGGGGTCAGTTTTATGGCCAGAAGGTGAGGCCATTATGGAGCCAGCCACCACCGTGACTTGCTGTTAACTGCTGAGGCATGAGTTCTTCTTGCCTCCATGGGTCCTGATGTGAGCACAGAATGGGACTCACAGTCACACAGGGCAAGAGTCTATTAAACCAGGTAAGCAGGTGGCCACGAAACAGCCAGCCCAACAGGCCATGAAGAGTGGGACGTGTGCAACCTGAGATGCCTCAGGTCCAGAGTGGCTCATCTCATCTGTAGATGGGTTCTGTGAAGCCGCCTTGGTAGGTAGACGCGCATACACTTAGCATCACCGCTAGCGTCCTTTCCTTTCTTACATTCAGAATGGCCATCCAGGCCTGGAGAGGTAGTTAACTTTGTAGCATTCTTGCCTAGAAACCCCATAAACTGGACATGGCAGCACCCACATATAATCCCAGCTCTGAAGAGGTGAAGGCAAAAAGGCTCAGAAATTGAGGGCCAGTGTTTCTGCAGAAAATTCAAGGCCAGCCTGGAATACTTGAAACAGTTTTGTTTTGTTTTGTTTTGTTTTGGTTTGGTTTTTGTTTTTAAGATGTCAGTACGATATTTCCCAGGCAGCCGGCATGGCTTCTGGATTAAGTCCAAACTCCATGGTTGGACAAATGCTAAATCTTACAGAGAACAAACAGTGTCTGTTAGTAACTGACCTTAGAGCAATGGAACAATAACTAATTTTTGAAGTTTATTTCTGGGCCTCTGAGTGGCAAGCTAGAAAAGAAGAGACTGCCATGCTTCCTATATGCTAATATTACGGATACGTTCTAGAAACTCCTGATAGAAAAAGTTGGGAGAGAGATTCTGTTTTCATCACACTCTGCTTAGAATGCCAGCTCCTTGACCCTAAGGATTAGTTTAACCCTCTGTGCACTGGAGAGGCCTTTTTTCTAATTGTGCGTGCATATGTGTGATGTGTGTGAGAGTGTAGGTGGGCCTGTGCTGTGGTGTGCAAAGGACAACTTTGGGAGTCACTCTCTGCTTCCACCTGTTGAGGCAGGGTCACTCTAGTGGTTCCTCCCATGTTGAAGGTGACTGGCTCTGGAACGGTGGCTCTCAAGCTGTGGGTTGTGACCCTTTTGGGGGTCCACCGCTTTCACAGGGGTCATCTAAGACCATTGGAATAGACAGATGTTTACATTACATAACAGTAGCAAAATTAAAGTTATGAAGTAGCAATGAAATAATTTTATGGTTGGAGGTTACCACAGCATGAGGAACTGTATTAAGGGGCCACACCATTGGGGGGCGGGGTTGAGAAGCACCACTCTGGAGCTTTGGACCATCTTCCTGTCTCATCTTGTTGTAGGGATGCTGGGAATATGGGTCCATGCCACTACATCTAGCATTTTTTTCCCCCAAATGCAGTCCAGGACCAAACTCTGTCAGGCTTGCATAGGAGGTGCTTGTTTTCCTACAGAGCCATATCACAGGCCTGAGAGGATGCCCAGCCCCAGACAGGGTCTCTCTGTGTAGCTCTGGCTATCCTGGAACTCACTCTGTAGATCAGGCTGGCCTCAAACTCACAGAGATCCACCAGTCTCTGTCTCCCAAGTGCTGGGGCCAAATGCTTGCAACAGCACCACGTCCGGCTTTAATTATATTAGGCTTCTTTTCTACTCAACTCAATGATTTTTATTGTTGATAATGTTGTTTTGTGAGAAAGGAAGTCCTGGCTGTCCTGGAACTTCCTTTGTAGACCAGGCAGAGCTCAAATTCTCAGAGCTCCTCCTGCCTCTGCCTCCTCAGTGCTGGAGTTAAAGGCGTGTGCCACTACGCCCAACTGAGAGAATGCTTTTTGAAGATGTCTTTTTCTCATTCATTTCCATACTGGACAGAGGGACACTACTAATTGTGCATTCCTAAGAGCTTGTCTATCTCTACGCTGAGCTGAATTCCATGTTTAAGGGACTGACAAGATGGCTCAGCAGGCAGAAGTGCTTGCCTCCAAATCTGATGGCCTGAGTTCAAGCCCCAGGACCCACATGGTAGAAAGACCCACACACAGGCAGTGTGCTTTGTGCGTGCCCACACATGTATCTTTCATATGCACACAGTAAAATAAATAAATAAATAAATAAATAAATAAATAAATAAATGTATGTATGTATGTAATAAGAAGACAGAAAGCAATTAAGGATTCCCAATGTCTGCCTCCACGCTCGCGTGCAAATGCACACTTTCACATACAACACCCTGGCACACACACAGATTACCTATCTGAAAGGGAATAAAAAGTTTCCATACTTACTGACCTAACCCCTGACCTTATTTGTAAGTGGTCTGGAAAGCAGAGAAACAATGTCTCTGCAGCTTTTCCAAGGAATTTGAAGATGGCTCCTGCCCAGTGTGCAGTCCATGGAAAAAGGGAATAAATCCCACACTGGATAAGCGACTTAATTGCCTGGTGTTCGATGTCTCTGCTATAGACCCCTATGGTGGTCACCCCCCACCCGCCGGGGGTGGGGGGACTTTTTTAGAAAGAAGGGCTAATTAACTTCTCGTTGCTTTGAAAGTGCATCCAGGGGCAGGCTGACATCGCCCTGCAAATTCTGAGTCTTTTAAAGCCACTTTCAAATGTGTCTGTGTTTCATTTTGTTGACCTAGAGAGACAACCAGTTGTCATGTTCACAAGAATGACCTAACTGGAGCTGCTGCGGTTTGGGACTCTGCCTGCCTGCGTTTTTTGCCCTGTTTTGCCTGCAAGGCAAGGAGCCTGTTCTCCAGCCAGGAGATTGTGGTTAGTTTCCTGGCCTCCGCCCCACATGGGGACACACCTGCACCCCTGAGGGAGGGAGAGCCTGTGGAGGGTCTGTGAGGCCAGAACTGAGTCACTTGGCTGGATATGAGTCAAAAGACATTAGAACAGCACTTTGGCGCTTTGAGAACCCACACAAAAATCCTCTTGCATGTGACAATCCAGCTCATCATCAAGCTAAACCAAGAAAGGTGATTGCAGTTGGTGTCTCCTCTTGCCAGCCCTGAAGTTTGTTCTTAAGGTGGAATTAACATAAAAGGAACCTTAACAATCATCCTGCCAGAATGAAGATACTTTAAAGAGCCGCGCACACCTCTCCCGGTGGCCACCAAACTATAGGAACAATGGACCCCAAGAAATTGGAATTTCCCCCCAGGAGTCTCAGTTTGAAAGGAAGAAATGGCTGAAGCCTCCAACCAACCAGAGGGGGACTTCTATCCAGGAAGGAGATCTCACAGAGTCCTCACAACCTGTCAGACCACCTTGCAGGAAAGAATGGAGCTGAGACAGTGATGGCGGAAGGGACCATGCCTTGACAGGGATTCGACTCACAATAGAATCTTGAAGGCTAAACTTCACGTTAGGACCCTAAGGCAGGCTTGGGGTGCGTTGGACCTTTGTTGCTCTCCCCCATGCAGCCATATTGAATAAATCTCCCTTCTCTGCTCTTCTCTACAACTTTCTCATTCTCTACTGGGGATGGGGGCAGGGAGGCTGAGCTCAGCTCTTTATGGCTGCCGGGGCCCAGGCTGTGACCCTAACAACTCCGGGGCCCAGGCTGTGACCCTAACAATTCCTGTAGCTTCCAGCAAGGATGAAGCCTCACACCTGAGAGTATTGCATCTGTGTCCGGGCTACATGGTGCCAAGATGAGGAAGTTCAGGAAAACCACACTGGGGGCCACTCAGTGCCTTAGGCTTTCCTCCTATCCAAATCACTGTCCTGTCTTGGAAAGTTATTTGAAATGTAACACGAATGAGTCTTTTTCCCCCCCCTCCCATATGAAGGTTTACCTTCATGTGACAAGTCCAGAAATAAGCTAGCCATCCATGGTGACATATGCCTATAATCCTGGGATTTGGGAACTGGAGGCCAGAAGGCTCTCAAGATAAGCCTTGGCTAATTAGTAAGTTCAAGATCAGCCATGGCTACCTGAGACCCTGTAAGCACAGGGTCTGAGACCCACTAACAACAACCATAACAATAGTAATAGAACAAAGGCAGGAAGCTGGTTCAGTGGTTAGAGCACTCGCCATCTGCCATTCAGCCCTGGGGGGGGGGGGGTCTACATTTAATCTCTGGAACCCACATAAAGGTAGGAGAGAAATGACATGACAGCATTGTCCTTTTACCTCTCTATATAGGCACTGTGGCAAATGAGACACACACACTGCAGAAATAATAATAATAAATCTTAAGTCCAAATGCCTTAAAAGCAATGAAGTATTTTGCAGAGGTAGCCATTTTTCCTGACCAGAAGTCCCATTTAGTGGCTCCACCCAGTACATCTCAGTACAGAGAAGAGCTTCCCGCCTCTTCTGTAAATTAAAATTTCCTGTTAGATCTCTTTCATTGTTCCACCCTGATCATCACCTTAACCCAGTCACAAAAAGTGGGGAGCCCAGCTTGAGGGGCTGCAGGGAGAAGAAAAGCTGTAACTACTTCTGCCTTGGGGTTTGGTCCCTGTGACAGTTTTCTAAGTGCCAAGTCTCTGAAGCCAGAACAGAAGAAGGGAAGCCAGGCTTCCTCAGACTGCACTGGTGCAGGGACCTCTGCATCCATCCCATCTCCATGGTGAGCATGGGTGCCCTTCACCACAGCCACCCTACTTCCCTGCTGCAGCTAGAAAGCTAGCAGTGTTCTCACAAGGTGACACCCTCCACAGGACCCTGGGACAACTTACAGAAACACGGGTTACCACAACAGTCGTCCACAGCTATTTCCATCTGTCCTGGCTAGTTTTATGTCAACTTGACACAAGCTGGAGTCATCTGAAAAGAGGGAACCTCATTTAAGAAAATGTCTCCATAAGGTCAGGTAGGCTGTAAGGCATTTTCTTAATTAGTGACTTGATGGAGGAAGGCCCTGTCCGTTCTAGGTGGTGTCATCCCTGGGCTGGTGGTCCTGAGGTCTATAAGAAAGCAAGTTGATAGCCAGGCCTGGTGGCACACGCCTTTAATCCCAGCACTCCGGAAGCAAAGGCAGGCGGATCTCCGTGAGTTCAAAGCCAGCCTGGTCTACAGAGCGAATTCAGGACAGCCAGGGCTACACAGAGAACACTGTCTCAGAGAAAGAAAAAAAAAAAAAAAAAAAAAAAAACAGAAGAGAAAGAAAGAAAAGAAAGAAAGAAAGAAAGAAAGAGAAAGCAAGTTAAGCCATGAGGAGCAAGCCAGTAAGCAACACTCCTCCATGGCCTCTGCATCAGCTTCTGCCTCTAGGTTCCTGCCTTGACTTCCTTTGATGATGAACAGTGATGTGGAAACCTACACCCAACAAACGCTTTCCTCCCCAAGTTGTTTTGGTCATGGCGCTTCATCACAGCAAGAATAACTCCAACTAAGCCACCAGCTCTTTGGAGGAAGCACCTTTGAAAGATGCCAATGACTCAAGTGCAGCATGGTGTACAGCTGGGAGGGGAAGCAAGCGACCTCCTCCAGCTAGCCGTCTGAGGCAAAGGAGCCAAGACCTTTGGTAGGAGAGAAAGGTGGGCTCCCCCTGCAGCTGGAGCAAAGCCCTTCCCAAGATGCCCTCTATGACTTGGAACCACCGGGCCAATCTCATTTGGGGTACAGTGAACTACGTGGTTGGTTCAGTGTAGCTTGCACTTCCCAGAGTCACTAATTAGCTCTAGACTTAAGGTTAATGAGATAAAACATCTATAAATCAGGTTGATGGCTGATGCAAGAAAGCCCCGGCTCCTGCTCTGCTGCACTAACGCCATAATTGTTCTATTTCGGGCTGTCCAGATGATTAAATTTGATTGCATACTACTGTATGTGAACAAATATATAATCATAAAGCGTGTGCTTAAATTATAAGCACCTTGCTCAAGGCTTCTTTCTAAATTTAGCTATTCAATGCCAAGGAGAGAATGAGCCAATCAATTATTAACCAAATTAATCATCTCAGAATGAACTGGTCTGGGGACAGATTTAGAAGCAAATTTTCCCACATAGCACAAAATTCTATATGTTGCATTCGAAATATGTGTTCTGCGGGCTGGCGGGCTGGCTCAGGGGAAACATGCTGGAAAGTACTTGCTGAAGTTCAAGGAGCAAAGTCTGAATGTGCATTACTCACTTTTAAAAAATATCCAGGTGTGGTGGCACACACCTGTGGCCCTGAGTGTGGGGACATACAGACAGACCCTGGGATCTCACTGGTCAGCCAGACTCACTGTGTGCCATCACAGCTGCTCTTGGAATTTATGTCAATATCCACAGAAGTCAAAAGACAACTTCACGGAGTTGACTCTCTCCTTCTACCTTTGTCTGGGCCTGTGGCCAGGCTCTCGTGGTAAGTGCCTTTACCCACTCAGCCATCTTGCCAGGCCAGCTTTTTTTTTTTTTTTTTTTTTTTTTTTCTTTAAACATAAAAGATTGAAGGAGTTCCTTCTCTCTGGCTAACTAGGTTCTCTGGAGAAGAGGAAATAACAGAGCTCATTTCTAGTGGTCAGATGGGGCCTTAAATAGAAACGGCATCCCCTGGGGTGTGTTTTGAGGCCCTTGGCCCCATAGGAGAAATTCTGGGATCTGGCACACTCTGATCCCTCTGGCTGGATCCATTTCCTCCTGAAAGCACTGGGCTGGTGAGAGGGGATCTGCCAATCAGTCTGTCCCATTCTGCACACCCTCCACCTGTGTTCCCAGTAGACATGGCTGCTCCCAGAAGCTGCCAGTTAATGAAGCCAGTGATGGGCATGAATGCAGGAGAGTCCTAAGGAAGTATAACCTGGAAGCTTGGAGGTTCAGAGGGCGAGCCCCATTTCAGCAGTAAAGGCAGAGAGAAGAGGAAGCTGGAACCACCCAGAGAGCAGACTGGACCTTGCAGCTGCAGCCCAGAGTGGCCCAGCCCTGCCGGCCTTGTCTTTGTCCTCAAAGAACACCACCAGGTTTGGTCAGCCTGTTGCATCAGCTGCTACGCTCTGCCCTGCCCTTCCCCACCCCAGGAAGTGGTAAAGGAGGGTGAAGTAACAGGCTGTGAGGCAACCACACAGGGCAGCTGGAAACCTGGGGGAGGCTGGCTCTCTCCTTCTAGCCAGGCTCCACCCAGCAGTCTCTCCCTAAATCCAAATCCATGAAGGAAAAGGACTCAACTGCCAGGGTCCTCCCCTTTCTCCTGACACAGCTTCATCCCTGGTACCCACATGGTGAAAGGGGGCAAACAGACTCCAGCAAGTTGACCTCTGACCTCCACATGCAGGTCTGTGACATTCGGGGGTGAGTGTGTTCATACACACATGAAATAAATATACAAATAAATATTTACAAAATATTTTAAAGCCTTTTTTTGGACCAGAGAGACGACTCAGTACCTAACCATGCTTACTGTTCTTGCAAGACCTGGGTTTGGTTTTCAGCATCCATGCCAGGCGGCTCACAGCCTCGAGTAACTCCTGTTCCAGGGGACCAGGTGTCCTCTGGCGTCCATAGGCACAGCACAAAGGTGATACACCTAAACTCACACCAGCACATATATACATATAAGTTTTTTAAAAAGATAAGTCCTTACAAGACTTTATTTTTTCATAATTAGTTTCATGTGTCTGGGTGTTTTGCCTCAATGTGTGTCTATACATCATGTGTGTTCCTGGTGGCCATATAGGCCAGAAGATGGCGTTAGGTCCTAGAGCTGGAGTTACAAGCAGTTGTGAGCTGCCATGTGGGTGCTGGGAATTGAACCCGGGTCCTCTAGAAGAGCAGCCAGTGCACTTAACTGCAGAGCCACCTCTCCAGCCCTATGTAACCCTGGCTGTCTTGAAACTCACTCTGTGGACCCAGCAGGCCTCAAACTCAGAGATCAGCCTGCCTCTGCCTTCCAAGTGCTGGGACTAAAAGGTGTGTGCCACCATCTCCCTACAACTTTTTCTTAATTAAAGGAAAAAGAACTACTGACAATATAGTTGTGTCAAAGGCAATACTAGCTATCATTACACACAAATTCTCTCTTTGTTTTTAAATTATTATTATTGTTATGCCCTGGACTCAATTTGTAGACCAGGCTGGCCTCGAACTCATAGAAAGCTGTCTGTCTCTACCCCGCCCCCTCAAATGCTGGGATTAAAGACCTGAGTCACCACACCCAGCCCACATTTTTTATTAATATATGTTGCTGGCAGACTCTAGCAGGCTTGAAGACTTGATGGACCCCTCCCTCACAATCAGCAGCTTGTAAGGTCAGGAACCTCAACTGCAGGCCTTTGATTACAGGTTAAAAGAGCAGACCTGGGCAGAACCATGACATTCTGAACTGTCCCAAAGATCATACGATTCCTATCTAGTTAGAGGTTTTCTGGTAAAGAGCAAAGACATACTAATTGTCCCTTCAGAGTTAATCCAAATGGGCCTGTCAACCGCCTAGATCAGGGAATGCCCTCCAGGAAGCTGCCTGTCCCAGGAACTTTAAGAAAAAATATACAGGCAACCTAAACTGTAGGCTGACATAATGGTCTGTTGGGCTGTTGTCCAGCCTCACCCCTTGAGAGTGGTTTTCTCTACAGCAGTCTCTTTGCCTACTCTCGCCTTCTCTGTGGTAAGTCCTGTCTTCTAGGTTGATGTTTGTGCCTCTTGTCTGACCTTTGTGAACTATGTGTGGGCATGCCCATGCTTGTCACACGGGTTTAGGGGACAACTCTATGGGAGTCATTTCTCCCTGCTTATACGGATCCCAGAGATAGAACTCACACTGCCAGGCATGTGCTGCAAGCGCATTTACCCACGAGCCCATTTCTGGATCCTGCCTATGTAGCTCATCAGGCCCAGAGAACTGTGTGTGGGTGGGTGCACCCCAGAGTGAGATCTGAGTTACAGTGTCCTAGCTGCTACTCTGGGGAAGGCTGGCCAGCTTCCCAGGATCCTTTGCTCCTGAGCAGCACAGCCTTAGTGAGCTTGTCCTGATGACGAGAGGGTCCTGGCTCCTAGTCTTCTGTGGTCTTTGTTTAAAAACCACCTTCTTGGTGGGTGGCGGTGGCGCATGCCTTTAATCCCAGGAATAGGGAAGCCGAGGCAGGAGGATCTCCTCCGAGTTCAAGCTAGCCTGGTCTACAGAGCAAGTTCTAGGACAGCGAGAACCACTTCTTTTAACTTTGAGATCAAGTGTTTACCTCAAGTTCTATGTGCGTGGATTTTCCCAGCCTCTGGAGACCCTGTGCTGAGAGTCCAAGTGTGACATGTGGTTTTGTTGAAGGCCAGGTAGTCTCTGAGCCCCTTCTGAGAGCTCAAAGCTTCCCCAGACCTCAGTGCTCACCCCGGTTCTCTCGCTAACGGTTCACATTCTTCTGACTCCCCTTTCTGACTCTGCTCTCTGCATTTAGGTTTGGGGAAGGAGTCGGCTTTTTTAGGCAGAGTCTATACAGACTAGGTGAGCCTGGAATTTGTGGTCTCCTAAGTGCTGAAAATACCCAGCATACATTGTGCCGCCCTCCCCTGCCCCTGGTTCTACTTTTACAATGCATTCGTTTTTTCCTAAATATCCCTAATTGTCTCAGAGGGGGCAGGAAGTAGTCTTCCTTCCTTTCAGGCAAGTAGACCTGAGGCTTCAAGCCTTTGGCTGAATGCTAGATTTCCTTAGTGCCCTGTAGACACAGTCCCCCCACTGTGAGGCTGGCTCCAGACAGCCCATGGGGTTATGTGAAGCCAGTAAGAGAGGACATCGATGTGTCAAAAGGCTCCCCACTAGTCACAAGCCCCTGGATAGCCCAGCAAGCCGCCTGACACCCCCAATTCTTCTCCAAGGAACAGCGAGTTAAGAGGGGCATGTGAGTTAGGCAAGCCAATACTGTGGAGCAAGGACAGCGCAGGAGCTCGGAGACAGAATAAGGAGGTGATGCTATGAGCAAGGTGACCAGGCAGACCTGGAGGGTAACAGGAGTGGGCTCAGTGAAGGGCTTGAAGTATTAGATGGATGGCTGAGCCAATAGGGTCAAGTCACCTCCCACTCTTGCCTAACAAAGTCCACTATATCAACTCAAATGTTTACTTATTCCACATTCTGCCCCTAAGGAAGAAGGTAAAAGATGGCTGACCCGGGATTTGACATTTCAGCTGTTTCCAAGAATGGAAAAGACCCAGTAACAATGAGTAGTCAGAAGAAGGGTATGGTGGTGCACACATTTAATCTCAGCACTTGGGAGGCAAAAGCGGCTGGACTTTTGTGAGTTTGAGGCCAATCTGGTCTACACAAGGAATTCCAGGGCAGCCAAGACTGCATAGTAAGGCCCTGCCTCAAAAACAAACAAGAGTAGCCATGGGGCTGCAGATAGAGATGGCGCAACAGTTCCCAGCACCTGCTGCTTTTGCAGAGACTTGAGGTTCATCTCCCAGGATGCACAGCAGGCTGCTCAGAGTCGCCTGTAACTCCAGTTCAAGTGGGTCCCATGCCCCGTTCTGGCCTCCAAGGGAACCTCACACGAGTGGGACATATACAGACAGGCAGGCAAACACACATACCCAGAAATAAAAATGTAAAATTTAAAAACAATTTTATTTATTTGGATTTTTTAATTCGTTTTTTTTTTTTTTTTTAAGGAGGTTTTCCTGTGTAGCATTGACTGTTCTAGACTTGCTTTATAGACCAGGCTGGCCTTGAACTCACAGTGATCCACCTGCCTCTGCGTCTGCCTCTCCAAGTGCTGGGATTAGAGACATGCGCCATTGCACCCAGCTATTAAAAACAATCTTAAATGAGCACTCACATCCTGGACATGGTGGCTCCTACTAGGAATCCAGACACTCAAAGAAGGTAAGACAAGAGGAACCCTGGGAGTATGAGGCCAGCCTGGGCTACAATGTGAGATCTTTTCTCAAAATACATAAATAAGCAAAAAAACCCAAACCCAAACAAAACAAAACAAAAACCCAAAACACTGGCAGCGCACACACACACAAACACACACACACCTTTGTTTGTTTGTTTGTTTTTTGAGACAGGGTTTCTCTGTATAGCCTTAGCTTCCCCGGACTCGCTTTGTAGACCAGGCTGGCCTCCCAACTCACACAGATCCGCCTCCTTCTGTCTTCCCGAGTGGGATTACAGGTAAGAGCCACCACACCTGCCCAGCTAGCACACTCTTCTTCTTCTTCTTTTTATTTTTTGTTTGTTTGGTTGGTTGGTTTTTGGTTTTCCGAGACAGGGTTGCTCTGTGTAGCCTTGGCTGTCCTGGACTCGCTTTGTAGACCAGGCTGGCCTCGAACTCAGAGATCTACCTGCCTCTGTTTCCCAAGTGCTGGGATGAAAGGTTTGTGCCACCATGCCTGGCTTAACACATTCTTCTTAAGGAGAGCTGAATAACAAAACCTAAGAGGAAAGCTAGAGGTGCAAACAGTCAGTAAGAACCCTCCCTTTCCACAAGAGAAAACTGAGGCCAGATCGGTTAGCCAACAGACAATGCACTTGAAACCATGCAGCCAGTCCTGCCCCCCAGCCTGGAGCAGCTCAGCCTTCAAGCCAGCAGCTTCTGCCTTCTGGCCTGTTGCACAGGTTTCCATTCCCATTGCCAGGCGCTCTTTCGGCTGAAAGTTTGCCCTGGAGCGCCCTCCCCTGGCTCTCAGCAAAGCAGGATTGGAGCAGCGGTGGTGTAAACCATGCTTCTCAAGCCAGCAACACAATCACCTGTGGGTTTGGTTAAAGCAGGCTGCTGGGCAGCACTCCAGGAGTTTTCAATATGGTAGATCTAGGGTGGCATCTCGAATTTCATTTATTTATTTTTGCTTTTGGGTCTTAAGAGACAGGGTCTAGCTACGTAGCTCAGGCTGGCCTCTAGCTCATGGCAGTCTTCCCTCAGCACCCTGAGGGTTGGAATTACAGGTATGCACCCAGACTTGGCTTTTTAGTGGTTAGGTGTTAGTGGATGGTGTTCCCTTGTGTGGCCCTGGCTGTTCTGGAATGTGCTTTGTAGACTAGGCTGCTCTCGAACTCACAGAGATCTACCTGCCTCTGTCTCTGCCTCCTGCGTGTGCTGGGATTATAGGCATGCGCTGCCACCACCCAGGTTTGGATTCAGCTTTTTAAAAGCATCTTTGATGTCTGGGGATGGATGTAACCCAGGAGAGTGTTTGTCCAGCATTCGTGGAACCCTGGATTCAATACAAAGTACCACACAAACCGGACATAGTCTGATCTCAGCACTGAGGAAGTGGAGACAGGAGGACCAGAAGTTCTAGGTCATCCTCAGCTACGTAGTGAGTTTAAGGCCAGCTTGTGTTATGTGAGCCTTTGTCTCAAGTTGCTCCCAAGCTCCCAGGATGCTAATATGTTTCAAAGCCTGAGCTTCTCTGGTATTGACAAAAGAGCACACAGAGCTGGAGACTTTGAATATGATACTTAATTTCTTAAATTTTCAGTCTCATTTTATGAGGGTAACATGCACACACACACACACACACACACACACACACACACACACACACACACACACGCGCGCGGGGGCGCGCGCACGCGAAGAGAAAGAGAGGGGGGGAGGGAGAGGGAGAGAATTAATATGTAAGTCAGATATAAAAGTACCTTGAAATAGCAATGCCATCCTGGTGCTAGGGACTACACAGCCACACATATATGTCACTTCACTAACCAGGAGCCAAGGAATATCCATGCTGACAGAAATAGCCTTTTAATGCTATTCAAAAATAACCACAAACTGGCAAGGCGTGGTGGCGCACGCCTTTAATCCCAGCACTCGGGAGGCAGAGGCGTATGGATCATTGTGAGTTTGAGGCTAGCCTGGTCTACAAAGTGAGTCCAGGACATCCAAGGCTACACAGAGAAACCCTGCCTTGAAATAATAATAATAATAATAACAATAACCACAGCAGCAACACACAAACCCAGAAGGAATAATGTTATCCTTCCACAATATTACTGGAAGCCACATCAGGGCTCAGCGCTTTCTGTGCACTGGGTTTGCAAAGGTGAATGACAGTCTCTGCCCTAGAGGAGCAGCTAGGAAGCCAGTAACATGCAAATCCTAATAATTACCCTGGCAGGTGAGGAGCCAGAAAAGGAACCTGTGCCTCCCAGCGTAGAAGCGCCCAGCCTGGTCTGGGTAGTCAAGCCAGGCCGTGGAGACACACCTGAGGTTAAGCGGCATTTTGAGGGATAGATAAGAGTTCTTTACAGAATGGGGAGCCAGCCAGGTGGTGGTAGCCCATGCCTTTAATCCCAGCACTCAGGAGGCAGAGGCAGGTGGGTTTCTGTGAGTTCAAGGCCAACCTGGTCTCCAGAGGTAGTTCCAGGACAGCCAGGGCTACACAAAGAAACCCTGTCTCAGGGAAAAACGACAACAACCTAAAGTGAGGACCTGGAGAGACGGCTCAGGATAGTTACAAGTGGGCTGAGTCCCTACAGACACATGATAGCTCACAACCATCTGTAAACTCCAGTTCTGAGGGACCAGAAGCTCTCTTCTTGACTCTGTACATAGCGCGCGCGCGCGCACACACACACACACACACACATGCATACACACATACACACACGTATATGCAGCCAAAACATTCACACACATAAGTTTTAAAATTTAAAAAGTACCAAAGGCATTCCAAACAGAGCAAACAGTGTATGAGCAACAGTCACAGAGACACGAAAATTCGAGCTGGACCCTAGTACGTGGTTCTAAGTGCCTGCAGCTTCTTCGGTGTGGGGAAGAGAATTGGCAAAGTCTGGACCAAGGTTCACAGGATCCTGGATGCCAAACACTAAGGAGCCTGGGCCTGACTCTGAGTCTGGTGGGAAGCCTCCGGAAGACACCCAACACTCCACTAGAGGATTCCTTGGAAAACAATCCCTAATGGCTCCCCCAAAAGAGCACCCTTCTGCCCAGTGCCTGAGAACCTCCCCTGCCTGGAAGCCCAGCCCAGAGCCAGGTGGTGACCCCAGGGAACAAGCTCCCATTGAAAGGACTTGCATAGCACCCCAGCTTCTTCCTCCTTCCTGGCATCTGGGGCACATAGCACTTTCCCTGAAGGTTTCCTCATTCCCTCCCCCGAAGGGTGTGGATCATTCAAGAACAAAAGGATGTTATCAAGAACTGAGAGCTTCTGTGAGCGGGAAGGACCTGTGGGCGCAGCCAGGTGGGAGGAAGAGTTCCACCGCTGATGCAATCACTGTAGGAAGAGGCCAGGTGGGACCCACACCTGAAGCACGGCCAGGCCTGGCTGCCCGGTGCAGAGTTCTGAGACAAGAAGAGACCTTCGAACTCAACACACACACACACACACACACACACACACACACACACACACACAAACACACACACTGCCCCCTCCCCTCCCTGGGATCCTGTAGCTACCTGACACCTGGCCCTCAGTCCCCACATCTGATTCCAAGAAGAAAGATCCCAGGGCTGGGGAAGCTGAATTCTGTCGACACCTTGCACCTCCTATTGAAATGTTCCCATAAATCCTCCCAGCCTGGCCTTGGCCTCCTTTTCAGACCCGTCTTCTGCTTTCCAGATAGATTTATAATGGGGTGTGTAGAAAGTGGCCTCTGCTGTTTCTGAAATAGCTGATGCAAACACAGGGGACAAGTTGCACGGAAGAGTCTGGGTTTTTAGTCTCCTGTGGAGGTGGCTGTGATGTGCTCTTCTGGGAACAACCCTCTTATTTTTAGGAAAAATATTTTAATAGGTCTTTGGGTTATGCAAGGACAAACCCAGAGCCTCCTCTTCTGGGAAAGAAACAATGCAAGCAAGACAGTGGGGAGTTTAGGTCTGGGGCTGTCTCGGTGAAAGAGAATGCTTTGGGCATTTAGAACTGACTGAGCTTCAGGCAGGGACTCTGTCAGCAGCGGGAACTAGCTGGAGAGAAAGGCACAACCTGCTGAGGGGCCTCCCAGCCAGTGGAGGAATAATTCCCAGGAGTGATAGCTACCAAGAACAGCTAAGTCAGTCCAAGAACCGCTGGGCTCCCCCTAGGAGACTACAAAATCAGGTCCTATGAACACAGCCACTCCACTTCCTCTGGACCACCTTTTGGAAGGAGATCCTCCATGTCAGCAGAGCCTCCCCCACGACTTCTGTGAGGGGTGTGGGCATCACCAACCCAGTGTCGTAGGTCTGATGCTGTACTCAGAACTGCTTCTTTCAAAAACGCAAATCTTCATATACTTTCAGTCAAGCTTTCACTATTTTGCCTTGAACCCAAGCCACCTTGCCCCCGAGCCTTGGCTTCTAGAGTGCTGGGAATAGAGTTGGCTTGGGGAGTTTTTTGGCTTGCTGTTCTTTGCTTCAGGTTTGAGTACTGTCTTGATTTTTTGTTTTGTTTCGTTTTCTGAGACAGTCTCAAGGATTCCAGGCCAGCCTTAAACTCACACTTACTTGGTAGAAGCTTGCAACACCACATCCAGTTTGTACAGTACTGAGGACCTGAGGACGGAACCCAGGTTTCTTGCTTGCCAGGCAAGCATGCGACCCAGTGAGCTACACCTCCAGTCAAAAGAAAACAGTTTCTTTCAGAAGAATTGCACTAGGAAACCATGTTGGGAGTAGAGTGCGAATCCTGACAGACTTAGAGCTAGGCTTCAGACAGAGCCCAGCTGGAGGGTGAGACGGACACTTGAGGGGTAAAGCATTTCAGTCTCAGTTTGACTTAGTTAAAGCTTACACTGTATGATGGGCTGATGAGGTGACTCAGCAGGAGACAGTACCTGCCACCAAGCCTGACAGCCTGAGTTCAATTCCCGGAACCTACATGGTAGGAGAGAGCCAACTTCTACAAGTTTTGCTCTGACCTCCGTGTGTGTGTGTGTGTGTGTGTGTGTGTGTGTGTGTGTGTGTGTGAGCGCGCGCGCGCCAACACAAGCTAGGCATGGCAGGTGGATCACTGTGAGTTTGAGGCCAGCCTGGTCTACAAAGTGAGTCTAGGACAGACAAGGCTACACAGAGAAACCCTGACTTGAAAAACAAAACAAAAACAAAAACAAAAAACAAAAAACAAACCCACATACATACACAGACACCAAACAAACAAATAAAATAATAAAATCTAACTTTAAAACTTATACTAACATTACTTTGCAATAATGTTATAAGCAAAATATATGCTTTGATATATTATTTTATATTAAATATCATTAAAGTAATATTTATAATATAAAAATCTGTTTTGATACAAACAAACCACTTTGTGTAAAATATACAAATAATATATAACTGTGTAAAATCCACAAATTCCATCCTAAGTGAATTGATGTCACTTTTGGGGGGCACTACCTTCAGGTTTTACTGTTTAATGAATCAAGTAAACAGACAGATGTTAACATTTTCCCATACTTTTCTTCTCCTTCTTCTTCTTCTTCTTCTTCTTCTTCTTCTTCTTCTTCTTCTTCTTCTTCTGTTTGTTTATTTGTTTGTTTGTTTGTTTCGAGACAGGGTTTCTCTGTGTTAGCCTTGGCTGTCCTGGACTCTCTTTGCAGACCAGGGTGGCCTTGAAATCACAGACATCCGCCTGCCTCCCCCAGTGCTGGGATTACAGCCCATGTCACCGAATCTGGCCCATACTTATTTTCAATCCTGATAGAAAATACAATTCTTTTCTTAAACTTCAAGCAGCAGCACAAGAGCCAATTCCCAGGGGTCCTGATTGGGTCATGTGTCTATCCCTAAGCAGGTCTCTCTGAGGATTTGTCAGGTCTGAGTTAGGCACCTCCCCTACTCTAATTACCCTGTCTAAAGGGTATGAAGAAGTGCCCCTGCCCCCACACACAGACACACATGAAATTCAGTAGCCTATGCTGGCAGTAAAAACCTACACATTCCACTTCAGGGATGTCACTATGAATTATACATATTAATCAGGCAGATGATAAATCATTAGCCAAGTGTCATGGTGACATACTCCTGCAAGCCTCACATGTGGGAAGCAGAAACAGAAACAGGAGAATTCATTCTGGTTTGAGGCCAGCCTGGTCTACGGTGAATGCCAGCCTGGCCAGAGGTCCATAGTGGGACCCCGTCTCAGCAAACAACCAAACAAAATCAACTCAAACAAACACCAGCTTATTCATTGTCCTTTATTGTGTTCCTCCATGAAGTTCTATGGACTAAGTGACCTGCTTACTACTGTTCACTCCTGCTGTGATATACCTCAACACAGGCCACACCTGAGTGCAGGTTCCCCTGGAGGCCAGAAGAGAACATCAGAGCCTCCGGAGCTGGAGTAGAGGTGGCTGTGAGCTGCCCAGTGTGGGTGATGGGGACCGCCAGTCCTCTACAAGAACAGCAAGGACTCTTAACTGCTGAACTATATCTTCAGTCCCAAGGATAATTTTATATATATTAAAGATATATATATTTATACACATATTTTATAAATATGAGAGAGAGAGAGAGAGAGAGAGAGAGAGAGAGAACTCGAAAGAGAGTGTGTGCCAAGTGCAGTGGCACACTCCTATACTCCCATAATCCCCGTTCTGGCCTGGTGAAGGAAAACTGAGCCAGGAGGATCACAAATAGGGCACTTGAGCTGTAAAATGACACCGACTTAAAACAATGAGTTGGGCATGGTGGCACATGCCTTTAATCCCAGGACTAGGGAGGCAGAGGTAGGCAAACCTCTGTGAGTTTGAGGCCAACCTGGTCTACAGAGTGAGTCCAGGACAGTCTCAAACAACAAAAACAAACAAACAAAACAATAATGAAATAAAATTTCCCAGAAGTAAAGGATATAACTCTCCAAATTAAAGGTGCCCACTAGGTGTCACACAGGATGGAGGAAAATGCCAAGGCAATATCTCAACATTCAGAATGCCAGGATAGTGGAGAGAGCTAATAACTTCTAGAGAGAAAAAGCCAAGGCCTGAGTAAGAATGAAGGTGATGGGGGCTGGAGAGATGGCTCAGTGGTTAAGAGCACTGCCTGCTCTTCCAAAGGTCCTGAGTTCAATTCCCAGCAACCACATGGTGGCTTATAACCATCTATAATGAGATCTGCTGTCCTCTTCTGGTGGGCAGGTGTATATGTAGGCAAAACACTGTATATATAAATAAACAAATCCTTAAAAATGGAGAGGCGTCAGTGCTCTCAACAGAAGCACACATGATGACAAAGAAAGAGGTGGTAGGAACCGAACATTCTGAGTGAAAAGTACTTTTATCCCAGAATTCTATATGTAGCCAAATGAAGGCTAAGCATGGGGAAAGATATTTCCGGTGTGTAAGAACTCAACATTTTTACCTCCCACACACCTTTTCTTAGGACTAGAGTAAAAGATATGACTCAGTGAAATGGAAGGCTAAGCCAGGACACGAAACCAGGGCACTCTAACAATCTGAGGAGGGATTCAAAGCTGGATGACTGCTGGTGACAAGCAGTGCTGCGATGACACCTGAGCCCCGGGGCAGAGGGGAGCCCATCCAATTTGGATTGAGATGACAGTCGGTGCAGAAGGAGGCCTCCAGCTGTGTGTGGGGGTGGGGCGGGGTGGTGATACATGACCAGATGGTACATGCGGACATTCAGGAAAACCGTGGAGACACATGGGAAACAGTAGCAGCAGCTCCTTCTGAAGTTCAGCGAAAGGAAAACAGTTAGCTGCAGGACGAAAGGTAATTCAACATAATGGTAGTTGTAGGAGGTGTAGTTAAATGACACCACTGTTCAGTAGTGGTCATGGTATGTACAGAGTGAAGACAACGTAAACGTTAATGCTGTTTAAGTACACATGTACTACACTTACATAGGAATGAACGGACGGGGGACTAAAGCTCCAGTATTGTATCGGCTGCCAATAGGTAGGATCCATGTCGGTCACTTTTCTTGGTCCTGTGATGAAAAGCCTGCCGTGAGCTACTTCAGGGAGGAAGGGTTTTTCCTGGTGCATGGTCTGAAGATGCAGTCCATCACATGGGGAAGTCATGGGAGCAGGAACCTGAGGAAGCTGGTCATCTGCCTCAGCAGTCAAGAAGCAGAGAGGGAGGGATGCAAGTGCTCAGCTCCCTTGCTCCTTTTTATTTAGCTCTGGACCCCAGCCAGGATGGCTCTGTTCACAGTTAGGGTTGGACCTCTCACCACAGCTGATAGAGAGGTTTGTCTTCAAGGCCCGTCTACGCCCTGTCAAGCTGACAACTGGTATTAGCATCACACTGACCATGCCCCTCGCGTTTGAAAACACAAATGACCTTTGGGAATTTTATAAACAAATCGGTGCAAATGGGGAACTTCTGACATCTGGGGGCGTCCGTCAGAACAGGGCTGGGCAGCTGAGCATGGAGGACTGTGGGAAAAGTCACTAGCCTCGAGCCCTCCCCTCCTGGGCTGCCGCCACCCAACAGTTCCAAGCTCAGTTTGTGCTCAGGTGACCCTGGAAAGGGGCCTGAAGATTGAAAGCTCCATCCTGTGGGGAAGGCGGGGAGAAAGAAAAGAGGGTCTTAGGGGGAGGGGACAGTGCAGAAGGGCAGGGGCATAACAGATGAGGCTAAATTAATTTTGGAAACCATTAAATCTTTGAAAAGAGAGCGTGTTTTCGGCAGGGACAGTGAATCACTGTGATTTGCAGAAACAGGCACAAAGCAATTAGCCATCTGGATGCTGCGGCTTCCAGCTTCCCAGCGGAAACTTCAAGCAAGCGGAAGGCTGGTCATTACACAGCCCAGGCCCGGCACTCCATGATCTACAGATGACTTTGTGCCTCCAGCCGGCTGCAAGTCCAAGGGCTTGGGACAAAGGGCGAATTGGCATGAGGCACAGAAAGAAAATGGGCAGGAAAAGCAACAGAGGCCACAGGGAGCCAATACTACTTCCTTCTTCCTGTGTGTCCCCCAGAATATATCACAGGCGAGTGAACAGGTCACTCAACGATAAGCAATTATTAATCACCTACCGCTATCTTCCAGGGTTTCTGATAAACTGTGTCATTTAGTCCTCATGACATATATTTAAGGAGTGCCAGCCATGACACAATCCCAAGAACTCTGCAGCCATCAGGCAGTGTTGCCTTGCTTAGGAGAGATTATTATCTTATTGTTTTCTGATTATTTATTTCTCTTGAGACTGAGTCTGACGTAGCCCTGCTGAGCCTTGAACTCACTGTAATTCTCTTGCTGCAGTGTCTTATGTGCCGGGATTAGGCATGAGCCACCATGCCTCTTACTCATTTTAATCAATGATCAAATAAAAACAAAGAAAGGTGAAGTGGGACCGGGGCTGTAGCCCTGCTGGCGGAGTGCTCACCTACCATGCACAAAGTTCTGGGTGTGACACTCAGCACGCACAAACATTCATTTTCTCTAGAGTCACTTTCCTCTTTCCAGATCACACTCTATAAGCCAGTCACGAAGGATCCAACTCTCTACCCTTCCCACCAAGGCAGGTCATTTTGTGCATTGGGAGGCCAGAGATCAGTGTTCCCTTGTAGAGGACCCCCACATTTTGTTGCCGTGGACACTTCAGCCATTCATTCACACTTCAAGCATTTCTCTGGACCCTCCTTAGAGCTGCTTAGCATGACTCGGGACTCTGCAGTGGCCTAGAAGTCCCCAGAAGCAGTTGCCATTGGGTGTCTATGCCTGTAGTCCACTCAGCTGGACAGGAAGTGCCAGATCTCAAACACGAGAAAAGCAGAGGGAACAGAGTAGCTGGGACAATGGGGAGTTAGGCCCAGCTGCTTCCCCATGGCTGTGGTTCATACAAAGTGGCTAGCCTTTCTCCTTGCTGTTTCCCCGAACATGAAGCTAATGTTTTCACTCTCTCAGAGCAGTTGAGATGATTAAGGAGGTCACAGGTGCCCTTGGACTAGGGCAGAAAATTTAAATAAAGAGGACAAAAAACTGGCAACTGCTAAGCCCTAGAGCCCTCCAACTCCACTTCCGATATAAGAGGACATGGGCTTGCTGTCACCAGATTGTTTTATTGTCCAGAAGAATAAGAAATCTGGTGTGTGTGTGTGTGTGTGTGTGTGTGTGTGTGTGTGTGTGTGTGTGTGTGTTGGTGCGGGTGGTGCTGGTGGTTTGGTTTTGGAGCTCAGGTCTTCTTATATATCCCAGTCTGCCCAGGGACTTGCTCCATAGCCCACAATCCTTCTGCCTCATCCTGAGTTCTGGGAATACAGGTGTCTGCCACCATGCTCAACCAAGAAATCTGAATTTTTATGCGAACATCCTACTTTTCAAAACCCCGTGACAGAACAAAACCTGTCTGCAGGTCTCTTGGGTGTGGACTTTGATGTTCCTGCAGGTCTCTTGGCACGCTCACGCTGACTCCCTTCTTCGCTATCTCAGGTACATCTTCCTGGTTCCCCACCTCCACCTTCGTGTCTGTTTCCTCCTCGTCACTCAGATTATAAGGTGAGTTAGGGTTAGCTCAGCTCAGCGGTCACCAGAAGTGAGCCGGGAACAGGACTACTACCCAGAAGTCCGAGGGAGCCTCTTCCTAGAGAGGGAGCCAGAAGGCTGAGACATGAAAAAATTTTGAAGGAAGAACCAATGAAGTATTGTCACCACAGGCAGAAGGGCCATTGGGTGGCTGGGAAGCATCCCCGGGGCATCCCTGTATGAAGCTAAGGAAGAGTGCAGTTGCCTTTTGCAAAATTGGTGTGGCCTTCCACTGCAGCTACCCCCAGGAGACCATCGGCTGCACTCTCCTCACAAGAACAGTGAAATCAGTCCTCAGGGGCACCTGGCAGAGAAGCGGCCTCAGGCTGTGGGCTCGCCCAGTGGGCGCAGTGGGTCTTGCATCAGAGTCCTCTCCAGAAGCTGAAGGCTTCCGGGTCCTGCCCAGATGGCTCCCTGCCACCCTTCCTGGATTTGATGCCACTCCTCAGCTGGCAGGTTTGCACAGTCTAGGATGATCTCAGGTCCTCTCTGGACCCAAGGGAAATCCTTTGCCTTCCGCATCTGCCTGAAACCTGCTGCCCTCCCTGTCTCCAGGCCACTTAGCACAGGCCACTTAGCTGTCCCTAGAAAGGTTGTGAAAACCCATTGGGTGTTCACTCTTTGCTCAGGCACTTCTAGCAAATCCTTGAGGTGAGGGACTGTCTGCAGAGGAGCTCCCCTGGGACCCTGAGAGGACACCTCTACAGAGTGGGATTAAGGATTTTCTGCCTCACCATACAGGGCCTTGCCCTGAGTGCCCATTCACAAAACCGGAAATGCCAGGAAGCACAGCATTATGGGGGTGGGGGTCTAACACTTAAACATGATACTAGGTATATTTGGTAGTAACATTGTGTTAACTGGGCTCACATATATAATCCCAGCACTTGGAAAACCCGGGCAGGAAAATAGTTGGAGTTTGAGGACAGCCTTGACTGTAGAGTGAGTTCCAGACCAGCCTCAGCTAAAATATGAGCTTGTCTCAAAATCAATAAACATAGGGGTGGGGAAATAAAGAAAAGCACCGATGCCACATTTCCTGAAATTGATCATGACTGTGATTATGACAAGGCATGTCCTTGGTTTTACTTTGGTTTTCTCTGGAGTACTTAGGGATAAAGGGGCACTTATCTGAAACTTATATTAAAAATGGTTCAGAAATAAAAACAATAATTTGTGCTTCATTACTCCTTACATACTCCTAAGCATACAGTTGCTGTATGAGCTAACAAGTGCACTCCTAGGTTTATGCCCCACAAAAAATAAAAACATCAGGTCCACATAGAAAAAAACTGATATCAAACATTCAATCATAGTAGCCAAAACATAGAAACAACCCTGACACCCATCAACCGACAAACGGATAACTAAACTGTGACGGGTCCGTGACCATTGCTCAGCCGTAACAAAGCACTGACACACACTATGATAATCCGGATAAGTCATATAACCAGTATGCTAAGTGAAAAAGTGAGTCATGGAGATGACGTAAGAGGAACCTACATGCAGGTTCCAGAACAGGGAAATCTACACAGCTAGACCAGTGACTGCTTAGGGGTGAGGGGACCAGGATAGAATGTGTGAACATTCCCTGAAAGTGACTATGACGATGACTGCATATGCCTAAATGCTAAAAGACAATGGACTGTATACTTTGAATGAATTATATGGCATGTGACTTATACCACAATATAACTGTTAGAAGAATGACACAGGATGTGATAACTCATGCCAGTAATCCCAACACTTGGGAGGCTGAGGCAGGAGGATCCCTGAGTTTGAGGCTAGGATAGCCTAATGTTGTCACAAGGGACACCTTTGTACCCTAGAAGCTCCCATCTACCCTGTATCCCCTCAAGGGAGCACAGAGGGCACCTAAACTTCTGTTAGGATAATAGACTCCTCTGTAAAGCAATGATAGCTTTGCATACCTCCCTCTGAGATGTACACGTAGAGAATTTTACCTACAACGGAGGGGCACCCGTGCCCTGAAACCCACCTGTGATGATCAAAAGGAACTACTATACATCCCAAGCTGCAAACACTTAATTTAGTTTAGCCTTCTTTGCAGATCAGAAAAATCAAACCTATAGAAAGAGAGAACATGTCTGGCCACACTGTGGGTAAGGAGCTGAGCTGGCCCCAGAAGCTGGGGCCACTGCCATCTCAGATGCTGTCTTAGTCACTGTCCTATGTCTATAAAGAGGTACTAGGACCAAGGCAACTCTTTTTTGTTTGTTTGTTTGTTTGCTTGTTGAGACAGGGTTTTTCTGTGTAGCCTTGGCTACCCTGACCAGGCTGGCCTCGAACTCACAGAGATCCACCTGCCTCTGCCTCTCCAAGTGCCATATCCGGCTCCCACGGCAACGCTTATAAAAGAAAGTGTTTCATTGGGGGGCTTGCTTACAGTTTCAGGGGATTAGTCTGTTATTGTGACAGGGGCATGTCGGGGGCATGTCAGCAAGCATGGGGCTAGAGAAAGAGCTGAGAGCTACATCCTGACCCACAGGCAGGGACAGAGAGACTGGACCTGGCATGAGCTTTTGAAACCTCAAAGCCCATCCCCACAGTGATGCACTTCCACACTTCCTCCAACAAGGCCACGCCTCCTAATCCTTCTAATCCTTCTCAGATATTGCCACTCCCTGATGATCCAGCGTTCAAATGTATGAGCCTATGGGAAGGGGGCAAGCTCATTCAGCCCACCACAGATGCTTTTCCAGCAGAGGTTCCTTCTCTGCCTTGTCTGCTGAGAGAACTGGGGAATGTGTCCTGAGCAAGCCTCGGGCCATCACACTGATAGCCTCATCCTTCCTGAGCCACCCTTCTGTTCCTCAGGGAGGTGGCAGGGGATGACTAGGTCCCTGGACAGTGACTCTGGCCCTGACCACCTCAACTGGTTCTAGATGTCAGCAGAAGCATCACACAGGGAAGAGAATGCACTTCCCTGAAACAAAACACTGTCTCCTCAGATGATCTGCATACTGTAGGGACACAATGTCATTCCTGGTCTGTTTCCTCCCTAAGATAAAGGTTCTGGTCAGTTTTCTTCTCAGGAGGGAAGACAACTGTGTGGCCCAGCCCTGGAGGAAGTCAGAGTGAAGGCGCAGAACCGGAAGTCGTCAGCACCCTTGGAAGTACATATCTGTGGAATAAGTACTATTTATCTAAGGGGTAAGAAAAGACCATAGCAAGAGGTGGTGGTGGGTGGTAGTGGAGCCTCCGCTGTAGGAATTAAATGAGATGGGACAATCGATCGAGTCATGGGTCAAGATGACAGAGAGACATCAGAAGAGTCTCAGCTACATAATGAGTTCAAGGCCAGTCTGGGCTACATGTAACCCTGCCTTTAAAAACAAAATGTATTCTGGAGTCTTCTCAGCTCAGAGCTGTAGGGCTATGAAGCTTGCGCTCTCTGCCAGCCACACATCCCTTTCTCCCCTTAGGTGCTTATGGGAAACTCAGCCATGGCAAACCCAGCCAAGGCTCAGCACCTGCACCACTTTGACTGTAGCAGGTAAAATGCTCAGGTTTCTTCAACCAGAAAATCCATCAAACCTAAAGAATGTAGCCTGCTCTCTGGCGGTCAGTGGGGCTAGCATCGGAGCAGGAAGAAAAACAAAAGGCTGAGGGCACGCGTCATTTGCCTCCTTCTCAGCCTGGCTTCTGAGGATCCCTTCTCTTTCCAGGATCCAGCAGCCTTCATCCCTCAGCATGTGTTCACTCCACCGCTCCCCCTTTCAGGACCCTACTGCATCCTTCGCTTTCCTAGCTCCTCTTTGTTCTTCGCCTAGGATCACCCCTTCTTGTTCTCTGCTGCAGGACCCCCAAGGCTCCGATCCCCTACCGCTCCTTCCTTGTGGTGAGCTTCCTTAGAACACAGCTCTCTGGGGCTTTGCTGATGCTGCCATGACTACAGTTTGCTGGAGCACAGCAGTATTCACTGGTTAAGACAACTTTTTGGGGTTTGTTTGTTTGTTTTTGTTTTCTTTTGTTTGTTTATTAGTGAGCTGGGCACCTATGATATTCCTAGACCTTCCCTGGGCTCATCAGTGAGCAGAACTGATGCTACCTACCGCCTTTCAAGTTACAGTACAGTCTTTTTTCTGAAATGCTTGAGATCAGATGTGTTTCAGAGTTGAAATTTTTTTGAAGTTTGGAACGTTCTATACACTTAATTGAAATATCCTAGAGATGGGACACAAATCTGAATATGAAACTCGCTGATTTGTATAGTGAAGCCATTTTAACCCTGAACTAACTTATACAATATTTTAAATAGTTTTGTGTTCTGTGTTCATGTACAAAGGTGTTGCTATCTCAACCAACCATGTAATGTTTCAGATTTGGGGGCTATGGGAGAGTCGCCTACACTGCAATAGAAACACACTAAGCGTGATACTTCACCCATGGATGATACATCTCCATGGCTGATGGATAAAAAAATCACCTGTGACTGTGATAATGCCTGAATGCCTTCACAGTAGAGATAAATTGCTTTGCCTGCCCAGCACACCTCCCTTCACCACCCCAACATGTCATTGTGGAAGGATCTGCCAAGTGGTTATGACTCGGATTCACAAGGTGGGCTTAGGAGCCAGTTTGGACCAGTCATGCCAACCAGTAAGTGTGTAACTCCCTTAACTACAGTGATTGAACTAGAGACAGTTGATGTCCCAAGCTGAGAATGCTGCCATAGATTTTTTTCTTTTAATTAAGAAATTAATTTCAAATATGTGTTATACACAGCTAATTTATCATTGAAAAAATTAAAATCTGACAGTCTCTGTCAATTCTAGTCTTACTCTATGGAGATAATAAGACAATTTAGGATGAATCCAGACCTTTTCCTATGCATTTGCATATATTTAGAAACATATGTTGCAAGCCTGCATATAGATATATCTTATTATTTTCATGTTTTTGTTTACACTGGAGCGAGACCATATTGTGTATATCATCCTGCAAATTGCTTTTCTTGTTTACCAAGATGTCTTAAGGATTTGTGGTAGTACATATTTCATTCTTTTTGAACGCTTGCCATGTTTTTGAAGTACAAAATATACCATGATTGAAGTGGGACATGTAGGTTGTTCTGTGGTGTGACAGGTACTTTCTTTGGAACATCCTGTAGCCCATGTGTGAGTCAATGGTCTAGACCTTGAGAAGTGATAGCGGATCAGTAGTTTTGATATATAAACTCAGAACATGTACCGGCAAGTCTCCCTCTTCAAAGCAGTTGGGACCATCCTCGCTCCTTTCGGTTTGAGTTAGGGCATTATGGTTTGCACTCTCCCATTCCTCTGCCAGAACTAGAGAGGAACAAAGTTGGACCTGTTGGTTGAGGGCTGCTGAGTCCCCTGTGGTCTGGGGCTGTGTGAACAGAAGCAGAGCCTCACAGTGCCAAGGGCCAGTGGGTGACCCCATGGGCAGAGGGAAGACAATCCATGTCCTCGGGGTGTCCGTTCCCTGAGGCCAGCTGTTCCTCTCTGCTGGCTGCACAGAGAGCTTGTGTGAGCCAACACCTTCCCTTTTGGGATGAAGAGAATTAAACCTGTGTTTCTGTTACTTTTAGCCAAAAGACAGAACTCCTGATTAAGACATAGAGGAGACCTTGCTTTCTCATGCCTGTCCTATGTTCATGTGGATTCTCTGTTTCCCTTTCCTGCTGGCCTCTCAAACCTCACTCTCCACAGTCACATATTTCTAGCCCCAGGCACCAAGTTTAGGGTTCAGATTGCTCCTGCGTCCCTCTTCTTGGAAGAAGAGCAGAGAAGGGGACAAAGCCCCTGGAAACAGAGGGGAAGAACAGTGACCCCTCTATGGACTCTTCCCAGAATGACAAGGACTATCTTACAGCCTGGCTTCCCTACCTAGGCCTCATCAGAGACAGGCTAAGACGGGTCAGGGTCCCTGTTTTGAGAGAGAAGGGAGAAGAAAGTGAAGAAAAGCAAAGGAATGAAAAACATACTGGAGGCATCCACCTCCCCTTTCGGTTTCAGATATTATATTGTATTAACAAAACTCGTTTTGTTAAAAATCCAGTATAGCAGTTGTAGCTTCTCAGAGACAGAAACAACATAAACACGTAAACACAGGCTGTCAGTGTTCTCTGAAGTAGCGTGTTACTGTTTAAGTTCATTAGCAAAGAGTGAGAATGAGGTGCTAAGTAGCCAATCAGGAGCAGAAGAGACCAACTTTATTTCCAGGAACATCATCGGTCCCATTGGTGACACCAGGCGCTGCCTTCTGCTTGACCCAACACTCTAAGCAAGAGCTCTGCTTGATATGATCCGTGCCGCTGGAACAGTGTGTATATAGCTCTTCTCAGACGTAAGCTTCCCTTGTTCTGGAGTAACTCTGAGGAGAAGACATGCTGCTCAAGGGGCTGAGCCTCGTATTACACGGTTGAAGTCACAAGTGTTAACTGACAAGCAAGAGGGCTGGCCGGGGGCATCTATAGCTGCACATTTGTTTCATTCACTGCTCACTTCCCAGAATTTAAAATGGTGTCTGGCAGGTTCTGGATGCTCAGGAAATAGCTGCAGAGTGACCACATTCAACTCCACGCCTGCAGCTCCTGCCACACAGCTCCCTGTCCTGCTTCAAAGCCTGCTATAACCATCACAGAGAGATCTGTGGTTAGCCAGCTCTCACGCTCACCACTAAAGGCTTAGGTAGGTACCCACTGGGGAGGCGGGCGGCTACCTGGGCTTGGGACTCTTCTCTGTTGCTCCTCCTACGCCCTGCAACACTAGCAGTTCCCTGTCTCACTGCCCTAGGTGGGTCTTCACCAAGATTCCTCTGCCCAATTCACATTTAGGACAGGTGGCAGAAGTGTGCCAGAGAGAGCTGCTGGCCTTCTGTCTTGTACCTGTGGCCAGGGTGGAGCTGTGGACTTGTGTGCCTGTACTCGCACATGAGGCACTTGCAGAGGCCAGAAGAGGTATAGGATCCCCTGAACTCAAGTTCCAGGCCACTGCGAGCCACTAGAGTGGGTGCTAGGAGCCATCTCTCCAGCCCTTCAGCCTGCATCAGTCTTCAGCCCTGGCCTACAGTGGAAATGGAGAGCAGCCACCCATGGAAAGACACAGATTCTGCCATCTCTAGCACTTTCTTCTGAGCTAGGCTTCAAGCCTCCACTGTAACTTGTGCCAGACAAGGGTGAGCAAAGTCCTGGAAGCTAATCGTTGGACAACACAGTTGTGTGAAACTCCTTGAACTCTAGGGAGTCTGGGCAAGCTGTCTGCGGCTGTCACTAAAACAGGCTCCATGACCTTCACTTCTCAGTCCCAAGAACAGCCTGTTCCATTGCAGCCCTGGTGCCCAGGGTGTTCAGTGTGAGTCCCTGCACTAAAAAGAGAGGGTCTGGGTAGCTTCTTAGCAGATTCTAATTGCCAGAGGAGAGCCTGGCACTTCTATGTGGGGTCACTGGATCCAAGGCAGAAGCTATTCATCAATGCAGGTGTGGAGCCATTTGTGTGTGAGAGGCCACCATAGATTGGCCTCTGCGGCCTCTACTACATGGCCCTAGGTCCCAAATAAGGTCCCAGGATAGGTACAGGAGACAGATGTCAGTTCTTTTGTTGGTTAGTGAAACATGGCCTCACTAAACAGTTGTGGCTGACCAAAACCTTTTTTGCCTATATATATGTCTGTGTGAGGGTGTCAGGCCCCTGGAATTGGAGTTTCAGACAGTTGTGAGCTGCCATGTAGGTGCTGGGAATTGAACCTGGGTCCTCTGGAATGCTGAACCATCTCTCCAGGCCTGATTTGGAAATTTCTTTGTAGACCAGACTGGCCTAGAATTTGCAATAATACCCCTGCCTCTGCTTGCCGAGTGTTCCACCATTCCCAGAAGGAGCTTGTTTTAACTATGGTCTAGAGCAGTGGTTCTCAGCCTTCCTAATGCTGAGACCCTTTAATTCAGTTCTTCATATTGTGGTGACCTCCTACCATAAACATTTTTGTTGCTACTTCATAACCATAATTTTGCTACTGTTATAAATTGTAATGTAAATATCTGGGTTTTCTTATGGTCTTAGGTGCCCCCAGTGAAGAGGTCATGACCCACAGGTTGAGAGCCACTGGTTTAAGTGGAAGGCACCTTCCCCAGGCTCTGGTTTGCAAAGAGAGTATGGCACCTGCTATGTGCTACCAAATTTAGTGACTGCAAAGAAAAGGCAGATGCCCAATTAGACCTGAATTGCAGAAAAATATCAATTAAAAAGTTTTAGATTTATTAGTTTTCTGCATATGAGTGTTTTGCCTGTATGTATGTATGTGCACCACATTCGTGTCTGGTGCCTGCTGAGGTCAGAAGGACGCATCAGATCTCCTAGAATTGGAGTTACAGATGGTTGTGAGCTACCATGTAGCTTCTGGGTACTGAACCCTGGTCCTCTGCAAAAGCAACAAGGGCTCTTAACCTCTGAGCCATCTCTCCAGGCCCTATCAAATCCTCTTTTATATTTAGAATGTACTTATAGAAAAAATTCCAAATTAGATTTTTTATTTACTTTACTCTATCTGAAAGTCCTAATCTTTCCACAGCCTTCCAGGACTAAAGGACTCATAGAGCCCAGCTCCTTCCCAGAGCCTGCAGCCACACCCCAGGGAGAGTTCTGGGAACTCTCCCTACGGGCCCCTCCCTGGCTTCCTGCTTGGGGGGCCCCTGTCTTCAGTTCCTGGGTGGCAACCTGCGAAGCACCGCCCTGGGTGGAGGGGAAAAGAGAACAGAGGGAAGAAGCAAGGATTCCCTTAAGTCATCTCACCCTGGACCCTATGAGGAAAGTCCCCTGTGTCCCTCCCAGGGCCTTGTCCACATCAAAGGAAGCCATGGGTAGGCAGGTGCTTTCACACTAGGTGGCAGTTGATTTTCATTGTCAATTTGACACATCCTAGAGTCACCAGGGAAGGCTGTCTAGGGTCAACAGGAGACTGCCTTGATTATGTTGATTGGTTGAATCCTCTAAGAGAAGTGAGCTGAGTGATAGGCAAGCATGCATGCTATCTCTACACTTGACTAGGGATGTGGTGGGACCAGCTGCTCCAAGCTCCCACTGCCTGACTCACCCGAAGTGATGGGCTGTAGCCTGGAATTGCCAGCTAAGATAAAGCTTGTCTCTCAGAAGTGGCTTTTGGTGAGGATATTTTATCACAGTGACAGAAATGAAACTAGAGCCCATTTCAAGGTGCCATCCTCCTGTGAGGGGCGTGCTCTCCGGAGCTGTACCTGCCTTTGGTTCACAGTGGCCAGTGCTTTCCCTATTCCTCTCACCCACTGCCTCAGCTCCACACACATCAAAGTGTGGATGGTTCCCAATGCAGCACTCCAGCTATCTTTGTAGTGGAGTGTG
This sequence comes from Acomys russatus, assembly GCF_903995435.1. Classification (NCBI taxonomy): domain Eukaryota; kingdom Metazoa; phylum Chordata; class Mammalia; order Rodentia; family Muridae; genus Acomys; species Acomys russatus. The sequence continues at coordinate 23,028,132 of NC_067137.1, forward strand.
TATGTGAGGGAGGGAAGGAGAGAGGGAGGGAGGGGGAGAAGGAGGGAGAGGGAGGAGGAAGGTGGAGAGAGGCGGGGAGGGAAGGGAGGGAGGGAGGGAGGGAGGGAGGGAGAGAGAGAGAGAGAGAGAGAGAGAGAGAGAGAGAGAGAGAGAGAGAGATTGAAATTGATTCTGGATAATAGCCCTAGACCCGTGTTTTCACCTGCTGACTGGACAGAGAAGGCCAGGAGCCTTCCTGGAGCTCTCTGGGTATTGCCCAGTTCTCTGCTGTGCCCTCTGCTGTTGGCTGTAGGGAGACCCTGGATGCTCTCATCTAGACTGTGGAGGCTGCCCCCTAAGCTCCCAGCAGGTCCCTTCAACCCCTCCACCCCCAGAAGCCCTCAGTGGCACTCAACATGCCTCAACAAGCACCAATGGCCCCAGCAGCCCCAGCTCCCTCCAATACCACCTTTTGAGCGAGTTACTCTGTGGAATCTCCTGCTTCGGACCCTCAGGGGCTTTCCCTTTCCAAAGAACTCAACATACTCGGCTGAGGTAGACTTGGTGATGTATGCCAACAATCCCAGAAATTGGGAGACGGAGACAGGAGGATCAGGAGTTCAAAATCATCCTCAGCTACACAGCGAGTCTGAAGCCGACCTGTGCTACCTGAGACCTTAAGACGCTAAGAAACCAATTTCTCCCCCATATAGCCGTCCTCCTTGTCCTGTCACGTAACAGCGCTGTCCCTCTTCTCCAACCCACTCGCAACCAAAAGCCGGCAGTTCACCTAGCCAGTTCTGTCCTTTCCGCAGTGTACCTTTGCCAGTCAGTGCCCTTCACGAACCTCTCTCCTAATCTTTTCCTCTTGGACTTCTCCATCTTTCTGTATTGGGTTGTTTTGTTTTTTTTTACTTTGTATAAAGGTGTGTCTCTGTGTTTATAACTTTTTTCAATTGCTAATTATGTACCAGCAGAGAGTAAGTGCTGGCAGGGTTTTGTTACTGTCATTCCCATGGCGCATCACCGGGTTTTCTGGAGATGCATCAGAGGTTGTCTCGCTGCTGATTGGTTACAATAAAGAGCTAACGGCCAATAGCTGGGGCAGGAATGAGGAGGGCGGAAGTTCCAGGCAAAGGAGGACACAGAGAGAAGAAACGGGAGGGAGAATCCAGAGCTTACACTGAAGGGACAGACAAGGACCAGAGCAGAGAAGGGTATAGAGCTACCCACTCGGCGGGCCACAGGCTAGAATAATCGGGTTAAGTTTCAACGGTAGCTGGGAGACTGCCCCAGCAAAAGGCCTAAGATTTAAACTGTAATAGAACTCTCGTGTCGTTATTTATATCACTGGCTGGATCCCAGAGAAAAGTCCCCACAATATTTCTGTTAGGGTTTGACTATGCAATGTCCCCTGCCAGGTCTAGTACTAAACGCTTGGCTCTGAGCTAGTGGTGCTGTGTTTTTGGAGGTTCTGATGACTTTATAACAGAACCTAGCTAGAAGAAGCAGGTCCCTGGGGCCATGCCTTTGAAGGTTTGCTTCTCTATAGTTTCCTGCTTCCTGCCAACTGTGAGGAGAGTGGCTGGTCACATGTTCCCACTGCCAGGATATCCCATCCGTGTTTGTAGAGCCAGGCAACCAAGGCTAGAACTCTCTGAAGCCACATGCAAATAATTCTCCCCTCTCTTGTTGTTTCTGCCAACCGTTTAGTCAAAGTGGTTAACTATTACACCTGTGGAATAGTGCTAGCTGCCCCTCTGCCCCTGCCCCGCCTCCGCTAGCCCCAAGAGTGGCCGAAGAATGGAAAAATTAGTTGGTAAACTGAGAAGGGTTGGTGAGCTGTGAGGACTGGAGGGGCAAGTGGTCTTGGAGACCCTTGTAAAGCTGTTTGTAAGTTGACCTCAAATTCATACAGAAGCTCAGGAGAGCACTGTATGAAAGGACCAGGGAAACTGTGCAGTTTGAGTAGGGAAATATGGGTGAGTGGGGATTCATCAATCGAGAAGGCAGAACCTACTCACTCACCAAGTCTGAGTCTATGTGAGAAGCCCCGTGGAGGCTGGGAGTGAGGAGAGTATAAGAGAGAATGGGCTTTGGCCCCTTCCTTTCAGCTCAAGGAGGTGAGTCATCCAGAGGTGGTGGCCCAGATTTCACCCTCCTCTGCTTGAGACTAAACTCAATGGTCCAGAGGAAGTACCCGGAGGATGGAGAGCACGGTACGGTGAGTGAGTCACAGAGCTGAGTCATAGCCCACTCAGCCCCTTTCAGGGCTCTGACGAAGGCTATGCCAGCACAACAGCATTCTAGACTTACACACACACAAACACATACACACACACTAACACCCTCCAGACTGATGACTTCATAGCATGCTTCTCGTGACTGCCAGCCTCACTGATTTCACAGGTTCAGTGACTAGTGTTGCATCTGCCACAGGATGAGCTCTCCTCACCCTCACTTAGTCACTTACCCACTTATCCATTTGTTCCTTGTGCAGGTACTGAGCTAAAAGCCCAGGCCTGGCCGTTAGGAGCCCTCTCAGCAGCAGAGGATCAGTTCCCCTCCTGGCTTTACCACTGTAGAGGCTTAGGGCAAGGAGCAACAAGAGCTCCTACCACATCTCAGCGTTCCACCCATACAAGCCAGCCAGCCTGAGATACGGGCCCTCAGAGTAAGGAAGGGTGGAGAACATCCGGCCCCAGGACTCACAAGCCTGGACTATGCCACTTCCCAGAAGGAGCATCCAGCCAACAGCTTGTGGCTGTACAGACCCAAACAGTCAGTCTTCTTCAAACCACACGTGGGGTTACATAGTGAGATCTGTATCCAATTGATTATTAATTAAATGTCAGGTCCCAGAGAAACTCAGGACAAGGCTCACTCAGTACCTGTGGCTCCTCTCAGCACTTCTCACCCTACCCCCTATCCTAAACCTCTCCAGTGTGGGGCTCAGTCCATTCCCAGCTACTCATAGCTATAGAAACCCGCCATTTTGGCCACACACTCCCTTGAATCTCCTGATCTGTGGCTCCTCTCGCTCCCTGCCCTCTCTCCTCTTCTCTCCTCTTCTTTTCCTGTCTCTCTCTCCCTCCTCCTCCTCTTCTCATGGCCTGGTTCTGTGTGCTGGTCCCGTTTCGTCCACACTTTCTCTTCTTAGTCCGAGTCCTCCCAGATGCCTCTGGCTGTTCTCGCCCCCATATCTACAATAAAGCCCTTCTCCTCAACCATCCTCATTCCCATTAATAATAAGAGAATTAGTTCACAGAGGAGAAATACAGTACCTTGATAACTTCCATCTATTTCCTGTCTAAAATATAATTTTTACTATGGAAATCAACCATGTCACAGGAAGACACAGAGCCTAAACTAATGGCACTTACTTGTCCATTTCCAGTGTGACTACTGATTTGGGGCTGTTTTTAAAAGATGTATTGTCTCATTGTGCTGCCCAGGTCAGCTCCAAATCCCTGCCAGCCTCCTGAGTAGATGGAATATAAGTGTGCCACTGTACTCAGCTTGAATTTTATCAAGTGCTAGCAGAATCACTTTGACTATCAGAAAATATACAGTGCTAGAACCCAAGCCAGGCATGGTGGCACATGCCTTTAATCCCAGCACTCGGGAGGCAGAGGCAGGTGGGTCTCTGTGAGTCTGAGGCTAACTTGATCTACAAAACTAGTCTAGGACAGCCAGGACTGCACAGAGAAACCCTGACTCAAAAACAAACAAACAAACAAACAATCCCCACACCCACCCACCCCAAAAACAGCATCAGAACCCAGATGACCTGTAAGCCATCTCAGTCTCCTCTAACTACTTCACTTTAGAAGTAGAAAGTTGGGGCTAAAGAGGTGGCTCAGCAGTTAAAATCACAAGCTGCTCTTGCAGAGGACCAGAGATCAGTTCTCTGCACCACATGGCAACTCAACCATCCGAACTATAGTCCAAGTGAACCTGCTGCCCTCTTCTGACTTCCATAGGTACTGCAACATGTGGTACACAGACATAAAATAACAACAAAGAGAATCATGCTGGGCATGGTTGGTACAGGCTTTAAATCTCAGCCCATGGCGGGCGGAGGCAGGAGGATCTCTATATGGTTCCCTTGGGCTACATAACAAGTTCCAAGACAGCTAGAGCTACATAGTGAAACCTTGTCTCAAAATAAAAAGTAACGCCTAAAAAAAACCTGACTTGATGCCTTATACCTGTAGTCCCTGGCCTTGGGAGGCACAGACCAAAGAACACCATACTCTTGGGGCTAGCTCGGTCTACATGATGAGGCCTGATGCCCCTCTCGAAAAAGGAAATTTAATCATTTGATAATTTCTGTCTATTTTCTACTCTATTTACTCCAGAAATAAAGCATATTACAGAAATAATACAAAAACACTGTATTGATCTCAGCATACCCACATAACCTCTGAAGCCATTTGTAGTTATTTTTATAACTTTTTTTACACAACTGTAATCATATAGTACAAATAATTTCATGTTCTTTTTATTCATTTGCTTTTGGGCTCTAACTATTTCCATCGTGTTATTGGAGTCTGTTGTTTTGAATGACTGTTTATGATTCCAACAAGGGGAGGCGCAATCTTAATTTTTCCATGACTTATTTGACTATATAAATCATGCCCCAACTGACTTTCACACATACTCTGGTGCCTCATATTTGACCACGTCCTCTGAATGGGGAGACCTGGTGGCACTCAGAGGAAGGATAGCAGGCTACCAAGAAGAGACTTGATACCCTATGAGCATATACAGGGGGAGGAAGTCTCCCTCAGTCACAGTCATAGGGGAGGGGAGTAAGGGGAAATGGGAGGGAGGGATAACCACTGAGATGTAATATGAATAAATTAATAAAATAAAATTTAAAATAAATAAATAAATAAATAAATAAATAAATAAATAAATAAATAAATCATGCCCCAGTCTTAGATGTTAAATTGCTACATGATACTTTTTCATTTGTTTCTTTCTTTGGGATATAGTCATAAATGAAGCTGGTAACAGTTTAAAGTCAGGCCATACATCTTAACAAATTGTTTTAAGACTATAAATCCTTCTCAGTCACTGGTACAGGGGCCTATTCTTACCGATTTCTTCCTTCCTTCCTTCCTTCCTTCCTCTCTTCCTTTTTTTTTTTTTTTTTTTTTTTTGAGACATGGTTTCTGCCTTGGCTGTCCTGGACTTCCTTTTACCGGTGAGGACACTAATGTCTCAGGCTATTGCCTCACTTGCACAAGATAATTTCTATAAAATGCAGAGCACAACATCTTGTTTTTAGGACGACACATTTACACATCCAGTAGACTTTAAACTGTTTCTATCCTGACATATTTGTTAGACTGTAGAGGCCCCTATTCCCCTACCCACAATCCTGGCCTCTAATCCTCACTCTTAGCCCAGCGGCAAGCACACAGCCTTCAGGAAACAAAGCTTGCACGATGCCGTCTCACCCGCACCTGTCTCGTGTGACAAATCATAAGCCACCTACACCAGAGTAACACCAAGGCATTCGGGAACTGGTACTGAGGGATAGAGCATCAGGGAAGCAGGCGCACTAGTGAATGTGATGAAAGAGACAGAAGACATTGGGCAGGGAGGAGACTGAGGGATGATGACAAAGAAGGAGGAGGTGGGGGAGACACTGAAGAGGGGAAAGAGAAAACTGGGGGCTCCTGAGGGAAGGAAGAGGAGGCACTCCTGGCCCTTCAAGTTACTGTCAATCCTTTCTCCCTCTGCGGAAACATCCAGCTTGTGCCTTTGTGGCCTATTGGGCTGGGTTACAATCTCACGCCAACCCTCTTGATGCTTGTCAGGAGGCCTCTGGGGAGGACGCTGCAGGAGCCTCAAATGCCACCTACTCCCGGCCTGTCTCCCAGTTGATGTTTCTATTTTGGGCACCACATTATTTCCTGCTGTGATTTTTTTTTTTTCAGGCTTCTAATTCGGGCTCTGAGGTAAGCTGTGACATCCGCTGGTGCCCGCAGGCCCCTCCCGCACACTGCTTGTCCTCCTGGGGCACGGGCACCCCTCAGGCCCAGCAGCAGCCCAGTCACTACAGGGAGTCTTAGCAGGGCCTGCCCAAAAATAGGCTTTCGTGGGGAGGGACTTCCCCCCACCCCTGGTAGGGCAGAAGGAGGCTAGCTAGAATAGATTTCTAGGCAAGGATTTGGTAGTGATGGTGGGCAATTGACAAGGACCTGGTATAAACTGTGCCAGCCGCTGGAGAGAGAGAGAGAGAGAGAGAGAGAGAGAGAGAAAGAGAGAGAGAGAGAGAGAGAGAGAGAGAGAGTGTGTTTTTCAGTGTCACTGGTCTTTAGCTATGTTTGAACAATGGATGGCCCTTTAGAGACAATGATGAAAATGCACATCCCTGCTGGGCAGTGGTGGCACACACCTTTAATCCCACTCTCAGGAGGTAGAGGCAGGTGGATTGCTGTGAGTTCGAGGCCAACCTGGTCTACAAAGTTAGTCAAGGACAGCCAAAACCAAAAAAAAAAAAAAAAAAAAAAAGAAAAGAAAAGTCCCACTGGAAAGTCCTGGGTACCCATGGGTCCATCCCTCCTTGATGGTGGCATCCTAGACAGACTGAACTCCCTTCTTCCTCTCCTCTCCTCCCTTTTAATCTGCCTCATTATTCTTAATCAATATGTATTTTTTTAAAGTCTCTGTATGTGTAAGTATTTCACACAGAGGTAGATTGTAAGCTGCATCCCAGTGCAGGGCAGCTTCCTAGAACTCCCTTCTGGGTTATTACACGGGTCCTGCAGGCATGTGGCAGTGGGAAGGCCACTGGCTGGATTAGGTTCTAGCAGACTTAGGTTCGAAATTCAATTTAGTAGGTTTTGTTTTCCCGGACTTCTCTCTCTTCCAATGGACATTATAATAATAAAGCTCCTGCATGACAAAACGGGAGTGAAAGCAGAGGCATCTTTCACATGTTCTTGGTCAATGGAGGGCCCCCCCCCCCTTTTTTTTCACTTTTAAATCACATGGGCTTTGTCTGTTGACTTTTAGAATGGGTAGCATCCAATAGTTTTTTGCTTTTAAAACCTTTTTATCACATTTATCACACACCTTTAATCCCACTCTCAGGAGGTAGAGGCATTTATGTGGGGGGGGGGGTGTCATGACTGTGGAGGTCAGAGAACTGTTTGCAGGAGTTGGCTCTCTCCTTCCACCATGTGAGCCTCGGGGCAGGAGGACTCTCTAGTCAGCCTTGGCAGCAGTTCCTTTACCTATTGAACCATGCCGAATTTTTTTTTAAATTAAAGTAAACTACTATGGTCTGAATATTGATGTTCCCGGCGAAACAAAGTCATATGTTAGAACCAAACCTTTTTGTTTGTTTCTGAGACAGTGTTTCTCCCTGTAGACCTGGCTGTCCTGGAACTTAGAGATCCTCCTGCCTCTGCCTCCCACGTGCTCCTCTTCACTACAAGCCCCAAAACCAGATCTCCCAGTTTTTTGCTTTCGTTTTGTAAAGAACAATCAAATATAGGCTTTTACAAGTCATCTATAGGCTAAACAACGGCTGAAGGCTAAACTTGACTTGCAGGTCACCCTGGAGTCACTCTCCATGTGGCAGAAGGCACTTGAAGCTGGGACTTATGTTCTGCAAGGCGTGCCGGCTGTGTTAACCTGATTAAACTTCATGTTCTCACCTGCGTGACAAAGGATTCTGTTAAACACTCCCAAAAGCCCCTCAGTTTGGTAGCTCTGTGGCTTTTCTTATCCTAATAGGGAAATCCTGTTTAGTTGAACTGGCTGGTTTATGAGAAGCTCCACACTTACACAGTGAACAGGGATTACCACTTTTCGAAGAACAAGAATACAATAAGCATTTGGTTAACTGGAATTCTCCAGGGTTAACTGGAAAATCCCCTCAATCAAAGTTATTGTTGAAAGACATTCTAAAACACCAGCGTTGCTTCCTGCCTTTCTAAGCACAGGGGATGTCGCCATGCCCAGCTAGAGGAACTTATGAATCAACGTCTGGAGATGACCCTGCCACCCAGCCTGCAGTCGCAGAGCCTGCTGGAGTTTCTCTCAGCCAATGGCTGCTCAGAGTGCAGTGGTACCTATAAGTTAAGGGCATCATAGCTGTCCCTTGCTAGCCTCTTTGGTCTGAATCTAGACTCTTCCTTATCCTAAGCTACATGGCTTTAGGCAAATGTTGCAGCCTTTCTGAATGTTAGTTTCCTTGTTCATAAACTGGAGGCAACAATTCGGTCCCACTGAGCTGTTATCAGAACTAAGTGAAATGATGGGTGCTAATTGGCAGCAGGGCACCTGGGGTGTAGTGAGTGCTGGAAAAATGGAGTCACTATTCCATTAGGGATGCAAGTATTTTTTTTATCACGTGAAGCCATGTAATTCTCTAGCTTTTCCTTGGTAGACTTAGAAAGCCAACATCAGTAACCTCCAACCTCAAAAGACGTTTGAGAAGTCAGCTATTGCAGAATTTAATTTTCTACTTCTTTCTCCTTTCCATCCTTACCTGTCACCATGAAATAGACACCAGCCTTAGACTCAGAATCATGCCCTCACGTTTGAACCGTCATACTAATAGTTGATTCCATCAAGAGTCATGAAAGGGCCAGCAAGATGGCTCAGGAGGGAAATGCATTTGTTGCCAAGAACCTGAGTCTGTTTGTTCCCTGGGACCCAGACAGTAGGAGAGAATTGTCCTCTGACTTCTGCATGTGCCCTGTGGCCCAGGTATTCCAACTTCCTCATAAAATAATTAAATAGATAAAATGAAAAAAGAAAAAAAAATAATTAAAGAATCATCAATGCCTGCAAAAGTTTGGATTGGATGGGATATTCACAAAATCGAGTGTATTTTTATTTGTGTGTGTGTGTATATGTGAACATGTGCACAGGTGCCAGAGGAGGCCAGAAGAGCATGGCAGATCTCCTGGAGCTGGAGCTGCAGGCCTGCTGTGGGGGCGGGGCACTGAACTCTGATCTTCTTGCTCTTCACTTCTGAGCACCAAGCCAGTCCCTCATTCACCAGCTAACCCACAGCAGAGAAGCTGACAGACCTGCCTTGGCCAGAAGATGGAGCTGTTAGCACCAGTCCTGTGGGATCCCTGCTCCTAATCACAGCCCTTGACAACCTGACCCACAGCTGGCCTGTGCTCTGAAGGAGGAGCAGTGTCTAAGAGACCACGAAGGCAGAGGAAGCATCTTATGCGAAAAACCGCAGACATATGAGGCTTAAGTGGAATATATGATATTGGATCCTAGGAAAAAATGTTTTTATTTAAAACATTATTGGGGGAAATGGATACATTTTAATATGAGTTATTAAACAATATATTGTATCCATATTAAGCTCCCTGGTTAATGTAAAATATCATCTGTGTTCTTGAGAAATTCATACCGAAGCATTGAAAGGCAGAGTCATTTAATGCCTGCAACTTATTCTCAAAGGGTTCTCAGAGAGAGAGCAAGTACAACTGTGCACACACATAGGAAAGAATGTGAGCACCAATGCAGCAAGCTGCTAACATTTGGTCAGCTAAGCGAAGAGAACATGGAGTCTCTGTATTCGTCTCAAAGCTCTTAAGTCAATTAAAATTATTTTAAGATAAAGAAATAAAACAAAGCTCAGTGGAGGAGTGTGTGCCTAACAGGAAAAAGGAACAAAGTGGCCCCAGCACTTGGGACCTGATCACAGGAGGATCATCGGTTCACAGTCAGCCTCTAGCTCAAGGCCAGCCTGGGCTACATGAAAAAGACAGAAACAAAGAACCAGGCAGACCCAGGATGCCACTTACAGGCAGATCCGGGTGCCTCACCTGCCTGCACCTAGCGAAGCAAAGCCCTCACATGGAGACAGATGGGAACCCATGCCCCACAGCTTCTCCTCTTCACTCAGATACACAGACTGACAGATTGCCCCTCTGAGGGCTGTGAAGGGACTAAATGAAGTAGCCTATGGCAAAGCCCACCAGAGAATTATTCATGTACTTTCCAAGTATAAGCTGGCAAGAGTCCAGAAGATGGAAACGAATGACTAAAGGCACTGGTCAGAGTGGTCCATTCTATGGGAGGAATGGCATTAAGTTGAGGCAGAAGGACAGGAAGGAGGGAGGGCTCGGCAACTTGGGTGCTAGGACAGCCAGAACAAAAGCTCTGGGGTGGGCAAGTGGCATGTGTATGCAAGAAGCTGCCAAGTTCTCTTTGCCTTTAGGAGGGAAGATACAGCGCAGCCCCAGGATAGATTGGACATTTGCAGAATGTTTGACAAGGGAACACGTGAGCGGCTGAGCTCTGGCTCAGCCCCCTCTTTCCCAGCCCTTAGGGCCCACAGTGCTATAGAAAGCACTGCACTTCTCTCCTCAGAGCACAGAGCTGGAATAGAACTTTCCCCACCACCCCAAAATGCTATCTCTCCTGTTAGGAAGAAAGAGAGCACAGATTCAGGGCAGCCTTGCTGAGCCCCTAGGGCCCGATGGGGCCATGTTTTGTGCTTCCCCAGCCCCACAGTCTGCCTTGTTTATTTGTTCAGCAGGTTTATTTCAGCCATGGCACAGCTTGTTCCGACTCTGGAACATTTACAAGATGAGCCAATTTTTAAAAATCATACAAAATAAATGATTTGCTCTTGGAGCTAAAGGGTGGGAGACAGGTTTCTGGCCAGCTCTGGGCAGAGTTTTCGCTTATCCTTGGATGTATTCTTTCCCCCTCTTGCCCATGGGAACCAAAGGGACTGCAATGGGATTTCCTGCCTCTATTTCTCTAGACTGTGATGTGGAAAGATTGGAACATTCAACCGTAAGATTTCCGGTTCTCATCCCCACCCTCATTAGTTCCATTCCAAAGCCTGGCTCCGCACCACTGTGTTCAAGCCACAGCCCCATCTAATCAATCAGCCTCGGGACAGAGATGTCAGAAGTAGACCTGGGCCATCCCACTCCCTCTGCAGCAGCTTTCTTTCTCCCTCTGCTTGTGAATTCTGCCTTTATCCTTCAAGCTGTCATCTCATCACCTCCAAATCCTACTGTCTCCCTTGTAGCTGGCCAGCTCATAAAAATATTTTTTTCAAAGCCCAACAAGGATTAACAGAACAGCTAAAATGTTGACTTTCTTTGCTTTTTTATGAATAGATATTAACTCAGCATAGTGATGCCAATTATCTCAGTTAACCTGAAATGTTTATTTGTAGCTATGTAGATATTTTATCACCAAAAGCCTAAAAATCAATGATTAATTCATTCAATTGGGGGAACCAAAAAATACCTTATTCAAACCTTAACTTAATCCCAGCTCTCAAGGCTGAGGCAGGAAAACTGAGTGTTTAAGGCTAGCCTGGGCTATTTAGCAAGACTGTAAAAAAAAAATACAAAACACAAAAACCCTTAACTAAAAAACACAGCTATGGGCCTCAAACCACTGAAAAATGTTGTTAAGTACTGGAGAGGATGGATAAGAGGAATTCTCATGGTGAAAGGAAACTGAGAGGTCCCACCTGGCCTTTTAACACATGCTTGACTCATTTCCCTAAAAGGCCAGGTACAGAGCAGGCAAGCTCAAGGTCCACCGGGTAGATGCTTGAGGCTGACAATACTCTCTGGCTCCTGGGATCACTACAGCCTCTGCCAACCGTCCTGTAGTCCCATAAGAACCAATTTAGGAACCGACCCAGACTCAGGCCCTGGATGCCTAATTGATGACACGTCCTCTTAGCACTCACTCGAGGAGCACCGTGGCTAGTGAGGCTGAGAGGACAGGTCCTCCCCACATCAGCATCCTCTGGAGCAGCTCAGAGCAGCTCCTCCAGAAGCAAAGCCTGGCCAGCTGTGCGAGGAACTGTTTCTTCCAAGATTAGCTCAGACTTCAAACGCCGACCCTGAACCTGCTTTCTGAGCCAATGAAAACAGTATGTCAGGAGCCTGCTTAGGTATCCGGGAGGACGGCTCCTGCAGCTCCTCCCTTCCTCACATGAGGTCATTGAAATAGGATGACAAAGCAAACACTGACATGTGCTAGGACTTGTTCCCAGAATGATTCCAGGGATTCTCCAGCCCTTCTCTCTTCCCCACTTTAGAATGGCAAATCCGTGCGTGGGTTCCTAGGAAAGACAAAGAGAAGGAAGGTCCTGGATAGACAGACACTAGACTGTGCATTCATTTGAAGCTTCAACATACTTTCACACCGTCCTAATTTGACTTGAGGCAGGTAGGGATTCCTTACCGACTCCTCAGAGGAGGAATGTAAGGTCGACACTTCAGTGTTGCGTTGCTTAGGCACACCCAGACTTGTAACTATTTGGTCAGTAGTTTTGTTGCATCTTCCAGTCTTACCACACTTTCTTAAAACTTCACACTGGGAACCTCAAACTTCCCACTCTTTGCCCTGCTGCATATCAACAACAGTGTCATTATTTAATGTTTTCTGTTCCTTTCCTGAGACAGGGTCTCACATATACTAGGCTGGCCACAAGCTCCCTATTAACAAGGGTCCTCCCGTGTCTACCTCCTGGGTGCTGAGATTATGTGGTGTACCGCTATGTTCCCAGGGTTTTGTGCATACCTGGCTGGCATGTCACCACTCCAAGCTACAGTTTCCAGTCCTGCTCTTAACTGGACAGACACTGAAAGTCAACTTCAGGAGCTAGGGGATAGGGTGGGGGGCACAGCATGTAAGAGAGCTTGTTCTACAAGCTTGAGGACCCAGGTTTGAAGCCCCAACTGGGCCCAGCTGCATGTACCCGTAACCCAGCATTTTGGGGAGGGCAGGAACAACAGATCTAGAGAGCTCAATGGCTGCCAGCTAAAACAGGGTTTCTGGCTTAGCAGAGCAATCCAGGTGTGCCTCTGAGCAAGCCACTTGTTTCCAGTCTGTTTCCATCAACAGCAATGACAACTACCCCTTTTTTGCCATTCAAGAATGACTGGTGACACATCTGGGGGAAGGGAGGTGTGAAAAGTCCCCTGTAAACCATGAAGTTATAATAGCACTCTGGGATGACCCAAATCCTCCCACAGAGTGGTCTCACTGAAACTGAAGAATGACTCTCAGGGAGAAACTAAAGGCAGAAACAATGGGTTGGAAAGATTTGAGAAGCCTTTGGACCTCAGCAATGTCCCTGGCTAGCATGCTGCGTCCAGGTGTTGAGCCTGAGAAAACACTGCTGAAGGGAAGCAACTTGCTGCCCTTGACTCCTTCAGAATACTGCTTCTCTGATCCTTAACTTTTCTTCCACGAGTTAGAGGAATATTAGTGAGTCTCTCCTGCCCTCGTGTGGTCGCCCTCTAACATTGCTGCCTGGGCTTCTGAAGGGATTTGAGGGACAAA